>NC_067140.1:44420553-44788678 GCF_903995435.1 Acomys russatus | reverse complement strand
ACCCTCTTGACATAGGCAGTAGTTTTGTGAATTGATAGAAAGCTTTATAATAGGCAGTATCATATCAGGGATAGATTGATAGAAAGATTTGTTATTCATTTATATTTTCAGGAAGATATTTCCCAGTAGGCTAGTTCTTGGGTAGGCAAATCCATGTTTTGGTCCTAGTCATTAAATATGTATTGTTTGAACATTTGGGGTCAAAGCCTGATCTGTGGCAGCTCAGATAAACTAGGCTTAGCTACTCTTCCTCAATATCCCAATAAAACAAAGAAGTAATAGTGAGAAAAAGATTTATTCTGTATGACCACATTATGAAAAAAGAAAAAGTTCCAGTGATCTATCAGATTTATTTCCAGGAGTCCTGAAATTAGCATAGGTTTAAACTAAAGGAAAGAGGCACATATAAAAAAGGTTTCCTGGCCAAGGGTGTGGTTCCATTGAAAAAGTAAAAAGAGATTTAGAGGTAGACTTACTTCTTCAATTTGACATCCCACAATAGTACTATATTATAAAGAATGTACCTTACGTCCAGGGGGTAGTGGTGTACACCTTTAATCCTAGCACTTAGGAGGCAGAGGCAGGCAGATTTCTGAGTTTCAGAGCAGCCTGGTCTAGATATTGAGTGCCAGGACCTCTAAGGCTACACAGAGATACTCTGTCTCTAAAAAAACAAATCAAAAGAGCCTTACTCTAAGCTTCAGTTTGCTCATTCATAAATTTAGTATAAAAGGTTAATAATTATATCACAAAATAAAGTTTTTAAATGTCAATCTAGTGCCTGTCTACCTTATTTACTTAACTTAGTGATGAGACACCATGACTAAGACAATTCTTATAAAAGAAAGCATTTAATTGAGAGCTTGCTTAGTTCAGAGGATTAGTCCGTCATCATCAATTTAGGAAAAAGATAGACATGGTGATGGAACTGGAGCTGAGAACTTTGTATCCGGATCCAGAACCAGCAAGCACTGGAAACAGGAGAGGGAGGCATGAGAGGTTTTTGAAATTGCAAAGCCAACCTATAGTAGCATACCCTCTTCATCAAGCCCACAACTACTACAGCAAAGCCACATCTACTAATCTTTCCCAAACAGTTCATTAACTGTGCACTAAGAGTTCAAAAATACTAACATACTCTGGACATACTCATTTCAAACCACCACAATTACCAAACATACTGACTTATATATAATCAAAATCCAAATAATTATTCCGCACATACCAAGTTAGATATCAGAGTGCAGAGTTTGGGAAAATAGAATAGAATTCAAAGCTTTCCCCTCCCTCTCAAGCCAGTGAATCATCTACACAGTTTGAATATCTGATAAGTCCATTCTACTTTAATATATGAATAAATAAAAGGAGGATAAAACAAGGTAGAGACTTAGCTGAGACCTGATCAAGAGCCTGTGCAAATCTACTTGAAATATTTAATTTTATTCTAAGAGCACAAATATCAATAAACTAAATTATTTTCCCAAAGGAACTGGCAAGCAAATGCATATGCCTCTGTGATTTATGACAGTTAATGTAGAAAATGGAACAAAGCTTCTAAAGCCAAAAGAAAAGAAGCTTCTTTAAGACTTCAAGGGATCTTATTATGAAACTGTGTAGGTGTGTACAGGAGGTATTTAATCAGATAAAGTGAGACCATTGTTTCATCTACATCCTATCAGATGTCTCCATTTTCGCTGTGTATGTGAAACGTGAATCTGATCTATGTCACAGCTGCAGCATCGCATGTGGGTCCTCCAGTATTCTCACCTGCACAGGTCTTTAGCTCTCCCTAGGACGTGCCTGCTGTTGAGAGGCTCAGATTTTTTTTTTCATTTTTACCTTCTTATCATGACACAGTGGGACAATTCAACTCTACTAATAGTAGGGTGGGCAAAAATGAGCAGAGAAGCATATAGAGGCTTTGCCAACATCTTTAAAGGATGAATTAAAACTGGTACTTGCTTTCAGTGAAAGAATTATTTGTAACAGATGAAGAAATTTTAAGGACCCCTCACAACCAAAAGGCACAATACACCCCCTTCAAAGTCTGTTCATATATCTTGCTAACCTGAAAGTATAGCTTGCCTCAGCAAAATGAAAGTACAGGCTAGAAAGTTGACATTTGGGTTTTGATTCCAGCTAGAGTGATCTCAGGGCCTGGATGACATGCAGGCAACCACACTGTATAAAATTTGGCTCTCAGATGAATGAAGAACATTTTGGGTTTGGCTGTATAGCCAAAGTCTATATCAATGTTATGAAGGATTGAAATATATCTGTTGTCACGAAGCAAATATCTAACCACATAGCAAGAACTATATGTAATGTAAGTAAAAATATTGCATAAAATAATTAATCACTTGTCTCCTTTTTTTTTTTTTTTTTTTTTTGGTTTTTCGAGACAGGGTCTCTCTGTGTAGCCTTGGCTGTCCTGGACTCGCTTTGTAGTCCAGGCTGGCCTCGAACTCACAGCGATCCGCCTGCCTCTGCCTCCCGAGTGACTTGTCTCCTTTTATCATTTTGTTTTCTCCATCAAATGCTTCATTCCAACCACTTTAACCCAGACAGATTTCAATAGACAATAAGCACAATCTTAATGTACATCCATGGCTCATCTGTTCATCTTCTTCTCTACTTTCCAGAATCCTCTCCATCCACTCAGATGTGTCTCCACAATGCTTTTCTCTTTGAAGAGATGCCTATACTACTTGACTCTGAAGCAAAGTAATTTCTTTCTTTGGATTTCTTCTAAACTTCAGTTTATAGGTCAGAAGGAAACTCTAACTTAATATATGATGATGCAATAAGCGTATATGTTTAAAAGCATAAATAAGTATTTACAAGATAAGCTGTCAAGTGAAATCAGCAGATTTATAAAGTTTTCCATTAAACATATGATTACTAGTTCAGGTGGTATGACTAGAGTGAGTGCTTGTGAATATATAAGGCACATGATCCCTATGGATTAACACTGGATGATGTGTGGGAGAAAACCAATGAGTACAATTTTGTAACTTCAGATGTTTTCTGTAAATTAGAAAAACATTTCTATTATATTTTAAGCATATAATATTTTATTATAGTACATAAAATATGTTTTAATTATTGTATACCAGATAACATTACTCAGATTCTTGGTTTGTGCTGTGTTGACAGCCATATTTAGTATGTTTTATCTAGGTAAGGACTAAGCATTCTGTATCAGGTCAAGAATGCCTAATCATATGTATATCCGCCTGTCTGGACAGATGGTGGGCAAACAGGATGTAAAACCTGTTAGGTCAAAAGTAAATTCCTCAAGAAATGTACCCAATCCATTGACTAAAATACAAAACAAACAAACAAAAAACAAAAGAAACAAAAAACAGTTTTCTTAGATGCATGGATGCTACAGATTTGCTTCTAGGATGCAGTGAGAGATACAGTTCTGATGCTGTAGTGGTTTCTGGTGATTGAAACTATCCATCCCCAAACTTAAACTCACAGACAAGTATATATTCCCCGTTGGCTGTAGCCAATGTACTGATAGTTGACAAAAGACTGGCAATCCCGTTGTTGTGTCAAATAATATCAATGCAGAAAATAGCTATAATCAGAGCCCATCCCCTAACTCCCATCCAGCCTATACCCAAGGAGGGAAAAGAAACTGAGAAGGACAATATTACTGGGTCCAACTGTTTGAAATATGAAAGTGAATTCTCACCGTATACTCCAAGTTCTTATGTTGAGTCGTCACCTCCTTTTTATAATTCAGTGCCTTCAGACTAAAGGGAACAGATAGAGCTTGTTGTTTGTTTCTAAACAAAGTTTCCTAAAATATGTATTTTTGCTTGTGAGAGAAGGTATCAGGAGTGTGTGGGCCAGAACAGGAAAATGACAACACAAAATGTGCTCTATAGCCCAAGGCAATGAGCTTTTATTGGCATCAGTTGTGTGTCTGCCTCAGGGCTGAAGGAAGCAGTGAGAGAGGATTCCTTGGAATTGGAGTGATTTTTTTTTTTCATTCTCAGAAGCCAATTAAAAAAGGAATGAAGAATCCATGCACCTCCAGCAACTCTCTGACCAGACACATGGCTGGGCCTGAGAGAACTGTTGGAAGCCAAAGGGTTGCACAGAAACTAGCTGGCAAACACGCTGAAGCACAGCTTCACACCAATCAAATTTCAGCACCATGCAAGGGCACTGCATCTCTACTTTATACATGGTTTAAACCAATTGTCTCTTAATAGTCTGGGATTACTAGAAAACTAATAATAATTAGTATGTAACTGTTTCTAGCCTTTTATCTTTGTCACCTGATGTCAGTTACTTCAAACACCTGATATGCGCTGCATTTCTACCATAGCTCTGCTCACAGATAACCCAGTATCACTAAAGATGAGAATTGTCACATGTAATTAAAGCTTTTAGAAATGTACAATTCTGAGTGTGTCTTCAAGATGTGTAAGTATGAATGACTAAGTCCACTTACAGATAAACTCATGATACAGATCCTGGAGGCACAAAGTGTGTGTCAGTTGTACTTTATCTAGTATTATCCTTTAGAAAATCGTTTAAATGGATCTGTTCACAATTTTTTTGTAAAGTAACAGCAGGTCAATAGTTTCAGACACACTACTGTAAAGACCAGCATGTAAACAATAAGAAGTGCCAGCCCATAATGCCATTATCAGAAAGATCACTAAAAAACTGAAAATTAATGATAATTTTATTTTTATTTATTTTTTTAATGAACTTTTTTTTATTAATTTATTCTTGTTACATCTCAATGTTTATCCCATCCCTTGTATCCTCCTATTCCTCCCCCCCCCATTTTCCCATTATTCCCCTCCCCTATGACTGATAATTTTAAAGTTTGAGCTCTGGAGTCCCCTTCCCCCTCTGTGTGTGTGTGTGTGTGTATGGGAGGGCTGCAGGTGGAGGTCACTGGATAACTCTAGATATCTTCTCAGTTCCAGTATACATTTCTTGTGTTTTGAGATAGAATCTCTCATTAGTGGCCTAGGATTCTGGAACTCAGCAAGCAGGCTGGCCAATAACCTGTGGAGATCCTCTTGTCTTTGCCTCCCAGACTCTGGGATGTCAAGTGTGTGCCAATATGCATGGCATTTTTTTCCCTGGGTACTAGAAATTGAAGTCAGATATTCAAGTTTAGAAGCAAGGCACTTTTCCAGCTGATCTATCTCCCCAGGCTTCAGATCTGTTGCTTCTAATTTCTGAGTTCAAACTGCAGAACCACTTCCTATTAACTGTGGGAACTTTGCCAAGGCTGTAATTGTGAGCACTTTCTGCCTTGCTTGTAAAAGGGGAGTGGAAAACATTCTACCCCATAGAGGTATTTCTTTGGATTTGTTACATGACAAATACAGTGCCTTGAAGGGAACAATTTATAATAAATACCAACTTGGAAATCCCTAGAAATAATGTGGTTCACACAGTGTAGAGTGAGATAAGGGGGTACACACTGCCCATATAAAGATAAAATTGACAGAATATGCATTTAGAAGGAGGTTGTAAACTATAAGACACAAGGAAAAACTTCCTTCACAGGAAAACTGGAAGCTGTGCATTTATCTAATGCAGACAAAGAAACTAAAGCAGATATAAAATTGTTCTGGGTTTATAGAGCCTCCCACAGAGAACTTTCACTAAACTCACCCATTTTCATGTTTCCAATTCTAGCCCTTGCTCTCCATTGACCAATCCATCCATCTAAAGCTTAGAGGGCAGGGAAGCCAATCTATACTTCGGGTTCAGCAATTTACCTCTACATAATTAGGTACTACAATACTTTAGTTAGGCTTTTAAGCCACATAGCATCATGAGAATAGCCATGCCTGATGCAAATGATTGTGATTGCATTTCTTTTTTAAATTTATTTATTTTTTAATCTATTTTTAAATATTTTTATTAATTTATTCTTGTTATATCTCAATGGTTATCCCATCCCTTGTATCCTCCCATTCTTCCCTCCCTCCCATTTTCCCCTTACTCCCCTCCCCTATGACTGTTCCTGAGGGGGATTACCTCCCCCTGTATATGCTCATAGGGTATCAAGTCTCTTCTCAGTAACCTGCTGTCCTTCCACTGAGTGCCACCAGGTCTCCCCCTCCATGGAACATGGTCAAATGTGAGGGACCAGAGTACGTGAGAAAGTCATATCCCACTCTCCACTCAACTGTGGAGAATGTTCTGACCATTGTCTAGATCTGGGTAGGGGTTTAAAGTTTACCGCCTGTACTGTTCTTGGCTGGTGCCTTAGTTTGTGTGGGACCCCTGGGCCCAAATCTGCCTATCATAATGTTCTACTTGTAGGTTTCTAGGACCATCTGGATCCTTCTACTTTGCTATTCTCCCATGCTTCATTCATCTAGAGTCCCAATAGGATGTCCTCTCCTCTGTCCCAGTTTTCTGGTAAGTGAAGACTTTCATGGGACATGTTCCTGGGCTAGTATGCAGATATAAGTGAGTATATACCATTTGAGTCTTTCTGCTTCTGGGTTAACTCACTCATTATGATCACAACTTACTCATTATGATCATTTCTAGCTCAATCCATTTATCCACAAATTTTGGGAAATTCTTGTTTTTAATAGCTGAGTAGTATTCCATAGTGTATATGAACCACAGTTTCTTTATCCATTCTTCTACTGAGGGACACTTCGGCTGTTTCTATGTTCTGGTTATTACAGACTGGGAAAAGATCTTCACAAACCCTACATCTGACAAAGGTCTAATATCCAAAATATATAAAGAACTCAAGAAATTAAACACCACCAAACCAAATAACCCAATTGAGAAATGGGGCTTGGAACTAAACAGAGAATTCTCAACAGAGGAATATCAAATGGCTGAGAAACACTCAAAGAAATGCTCAACCTCCTTAGTCATCAGGGAAATGCAAATCAAAACAACTCTGAGATTCCATCTTACACCCATCAGAATGGCTAAGATCAAAAATTCAAGTGACACCATATGCTGGCAAGGATGTGGAGAGAGAGGAATACTCCTTCATTGCTGGTGGGAATGTAAACTAGTACAGCCACTTTGGAAATCTATCTGGTGCTATCTCAGAAAACTGGGAATAGGGCTTCCTCAAGACCCAGCTATTCCACTTCTAGGAATACACCCAGAAGATGCTCCAGCACACAACAAGAAACTTTGCTCAAGCATGTTCATAGCAACCTTATTCATAATAGCCAGAACATGTGATTGTATTTCAATAAAACTATGTATAAAGTAAGGCTGCAGGATTACAGACATCTGCCTTAGCCCACACAGAGCAGGTTACTGGCAGAGAGGGGAAGGCTGGAAGATAGAGCCTCCCTGGATAGACTCCTGCCCTTATCACTGTTCCTCACCTCAGGTGTCTTCTCAGGGACCACAGCTGCAAACAGAGTCACACAGAGTGTTGATGTTTCAACCTAAGAGGGAGCTGAGAGCACAAATCCATAAAACACACACAAAAACTTCCCTTAATTCTTTCCTCTCTCTCTATTTTCTGCCCTGAGCAAAACATTTGCCTAGAGGAAGGTGAAAGGTGTGACTAAAGCTCCAGCACACAACAAGGACATGTGCTCAACCATGTTCATAGGGGCCTTATTCATAATAACCAGAACATAGAAACAGCCTAAGTGTCCCTCAGTGGAAGAATGGATAAAGAAACTGGTACATTTAGACTATGGAATACTACTCAGCCATTAAAAACAAGGAAATCCCAAGACTTGTGGACAAATGGATTGAACGAGAAATGATCATAATGAGTGAGTTAACCCAGAAGCAGAATGACTCACTAAATCTATAGTGATAGAATATACAAATAACAGCTGCCAGAAAAACTTAGTGGAATTTGCAAATGGAATTTTGTTAAAATAGAGCATGATATATTTAATTTGAATCTAGCATAAGACATGAATATAAAGTCCTGATGGGCAAAGTCATAAGTAATTTGGAACTAGAAGTGTATTCGCCAGATGTAACTGTTGTCTCAAAGGCTCACTGCCTCATCTGCTAACTGAGGCCTAGCCGTGGAGGCGTCTAGCTTCAGTTCAATGTATTCTAGACCTAGAATGTTGTCAGTCTCTGAGACTTACTGCTAAATAAGCTCACCCATTCTAGCTCTTTCTGAGCTCTTGGATGGATGGCTCAACACAGTTGTCTGGCTCAACCTCCTCTCCAAGCTGACTGCTTCAAGCTGACTTTTCTCAGCTTCTAATGAATTGCTCTGCTTAGCCTCAAACTAACTCTAGCAATCTGTTCTAATCTTGCTCCTCCTTGTTTTCTGACTCATCTGTCTTCACTTGTCCCCAGCTTGTTCTTTCTTTAACCTTGCTCTGTAAAACTGTCCCAGTAAAACTGCCTCCTCCCTCCTTCTCTCTGTATTGCTCTCTTCAATAGCCTCTCTTCCCTGTGCTGTTCTCCTGAGAATTGGCCATGTCCTATTCTATCAAATTTTTCACTGATTTGTCTCTTTATCTATCTCTCAACTAGATACCACTTTCAAACTAACATTACTTCCTTGTTTGGGATTTAAGGTGTGTACTAAGGGCATGTCTGTATTCAAGCCAGATCATACTATAATCCAGAGTGTGTTTGTATCTCAGCTGGATCACATATACCCAGCATGTCTTTAGATGTGATCTCTGACAAGAGCATGCACATAGCTGGATTAAATTTTCACTACATAGGAATACTTTTTTGAGTTCCAGTTTGCGAGAAAGAGTGGTGGTGGTGCAACTAGTAAGTATAACTACATTCCATTCCTCTTTTCCTGGACTGGCATCATGTGAAGTCTATCATCTTGTAATGTGTGCAATTTCTTACACAATATTTCTACTACAGTCTGGGCTGATGAGCTGGTAGTACTTATTTGGACACCATAAAAACTGAATTTATTGATAATTTTAAGAGACAAAATCACAAGTCAGCATTCTTAAATTAAATACCATGTAGCATCACTTTCCATCAGCTAACATTTTAAGAAAGAGCATCATTAAGTATCACTTAGGATGTCATACAGACACAATAAATTTTCTTTTGGGCAAATAGTTTGGTGAGTGCCAACGTAGGGAAAGTCAACTTAGATTTAGATATAGTAAAATTCTTACATTTCAGGAAGGTAAAAAGGACACTGTTTTGTCATAAAATATAAAATTGAAGTAAGGTGACAAATAATAAGAATATGTCTATAAAACAAAGATATGTGTATTTTAAAATGTAGTTTAAAAATTTAATTCAAATAGGGATAATTTGACTTCTTCCTTTCCCATTTGGATCCCCTTGATCTCCTTTTGCTGTTTTATTGCTCTGGCTAGAACTTCAAGAACTATATTGAAGAGATATGGGGACAGAGGGCAGCCTTGTCTCATTCCCGATTTTAAAGGTATTTCCTTGAGTATCTCTCCATTTAATTTAATGTTGGCTATTGGTTTGCTGTATATAGCCTTTATTATGTTTAGTGCCTTGTATTCCCGATCTCTCCAGAACTTTAAACATAAATGGGTGTTGGATTTTGTCAAATGCTTTTTCTGCATCTAAAGAGATGATCATGTGGTTTTTCTCTTTCAGTTTGTTTATATGATGGATTTCCGTATGTTAAACCATCCCTGCATGCCTGGAATACATCCTACCTGGTCATGGTGAATGATGACTTTGATATGCTGTTGTATTCGCTTTGCGAGTATTTTGTTGAGTATTTTTGCATCAATGTTCATAAGAGAAATTGGTCTGAAATTCTCTTTTTTTTGTTGGGTCTTTCTGAGGTTTAGGTATCAATGTGACTGTGGCCTAATAGAAGAAATTTTGTAGTATTCTGTCCATTTCTATCTTTCGGAATAGCTTTAATAGTATCGGTATTAGCTCCTCTTTGAAGGACTGGTAGAATTCTGCGCTGAAACCATCTGTCCCTGGGTTTTTTGGTTGGGAGACTATCAATGGTTGCTTCTTTTTCTATAGGCGAAATAGGGCTATTTAATTTGTTTATCTGGTCTTGGTTCAATAAGTGACCCACAAAATTCCACCAGAGAACTACTACAGCTGATAAACACCATCAGCAAGTTGGCAGGATACAAAATAAACTCAAAAAAGTCAGTAGCTTTCCTGTATACAAATGACAAACAGGCAGAGGAAGAAATTAGAAAAACTACTCCCTTCACAATAGCCACAAAAAATATAAAATATCTAGGAGTAACTTTAACCAATTAAGTGAACAACTTATTCGAAAAAAAACTTCAAACCTCTGAAGAAAGAGATTGAAGATGACATCAGAAGATGGAGGGATTTACCTTGTTCGTGGATCGGGAGAATCAACATAGTAAAAATGGCCATCTTACCAAAAGCAATTTACAGATTCAACGCAATCCCTATCAAGATACTCACAAAATATTTTGAAGATATTGAAAGATCAATTCTCAAATTCATATGGAGAAATAAAAAACCCAGAATAGCAAAAACAATCCTATACAATAAAAGATCCTCCGGAGGAATCTCCATACCTGATTTCAAGCTGTACTACAGAGCAACAGTAATAAAAACAGCATGATAGTGGCAAAGCAACAGGCCGGTGGATCAATGGAATCGAATTGAAGACCCAGAGATGAATCCACACACATTTGCTCACTTGATTTTTGACAAAAAAGCCAAATCTATTCAATGGAAAAAGGATAGCATCTTCAACAAATGGTGCTGGTCTAACTGGATGTCTACATGTAGAAAAATGCAATTAGACCCTTATTTGTCACCATGCACAAAACTCAAGTCCAAGTGGATTAAAGACCTCAACTTAAAACCAGAGACATTAATTCAGTTAGAGGAAAAAGTAGGGAAGAGCCTGGGACACATAGGCACAGGAAACAACTTCCTGAACAGTACACCAACAAGCCAGGCCTTAATGTCAACAATTAATAAATGGGACCTCATGAGGCTGAGAAGCTTCTGTAAGGCAGGAGACACTGTCAGTAGAACTAAAAGACAGCCTACAGACTGGGAAAAGATTTTCACCAACCCTTCATCTGACAAAGGTTTAATATCCAAAATATATAAAGAACTCAAGAAATTAAACACCACAAAACCAAACAACCCAATTGCGAAATGGGACTTGGATCTTAACAGAGACTTCTCAGCAGAGGAATATCAAATGGCCGAGAAATACTTAAAGAAATGCTCGTCCTGCTTAGTCATCAGAGAAATGCAAATCAAAACGACACTGAGATTCCATCTTACACCTATCAGAATGGCTAAGATCAAAAACTCAAATGACACCACATGTTGGCGAGGATGTGGAGAGAAAGGAACACTCCTTCATTGCTTGTGGGAATGCAAATTATTACAACCACTTTGGAAATCTATCTGGCGCTTTCTCAGAAAAATGGGAATAGGGCTTCCTTAAGACCCAGCTATCCTACTCCTTGTAATATACCCAGAAAATGCCCTATCACACAACAGGGACATATGCTCAACCATGTTCATAGCTGCTTTATACATAATAGCCAGAACATGGAAACAGCCTAAGTGTCCCTCAGTAGAAGAATGGACTAAGAAACTGTGGTACATTTATACGATGGAATACTACTCAGCTATTAAAAACAAGGAATTCCCGAAATTTGTGGACAAATGGATTGATCTAGAAATTATTATTATGAGTGAGTTCACCCAGAAGCAAAAAGAGACAAATGGTATATACTCACTTACATCAAAACACTAGTCCAAGGGATATGTACCATGAAAAACTTTACTTACCAAGAAAGTGGGTCAGAGGAGAGGTCATCCTATTGAGACTTTAGACGAGAGTAACATGGAAGAATATGGAAATAGTAGGACCCACAGGGTCCTGGAAACCTACAAGAAGAACTTTATGACAGGCAGATCTGGGTCCTGGGGTCCTCCTCAAACTAAGGCACCAGCCAAGGAGAATATAGGCATTAAACTTCAAACCCCTACCAAGACCTAGCCGACAATCATGATATTCTCCACCGTTGAGTGGAGAGTGAGATCTGACTCTCACAAGAAATCTGGTGCCCCTTTTCTGACCACGTCCCTTGGATGGTGAGGCCTGGCGGCACTCAGAGGAAGGATAGCAAGTTACCAAGAAGAAACTCGATATTCTAAGAGCATATATAGAGGGAGGAGGTCTCCCTCAATCACAGACATAGGGGAGGGGAGAAGGGGGGAAGTGGGAGGGAGGGAAGAATGGGAGGAAACAGGGGAAGGGCTAACAATCGACATGTAATATGAATAAAATAATAAAATGAAAAAAAAAGATGGACAGATAACTGTGGGCATGGGCATCTCTGACGAGCTATAGAACTAATTCAGGGTAGGCTCTCAGGGGGATATGAGAGGGACTCTAGCAGAGACTCCTCCAGGGGCCATAGAGACTGAAGAAGACATCCTGTACCTAGACAAGCCTCCTATTAGAGGAAGGGGAACATCAAACCACCCACAAAGACTTCAACCCAAACTTCACCCTACTTACAACATGTGCAGGAATAAATAAAGAGCAGATAGAGCAGAGACTGAGGGATTGTCCAATAAACACCTAGCTCAACTCAAGACATACCCCGTGGGAGAGAACCAACCCCTGACCATATAAAAAAAAGAAAAAAAATTCAATTCAAGAAAAGTAACAATCTCCTTTATTCCTCAGTCTCTGCTTAAGAAAGTCTGTTTACATTTTTTTTTTTTTTTAGCAATTATGTGACTATGTTTTGAAGGGAATGTGTGTTTGCTTCAAGTATTTGGATGTTCTTATGCATTAGCTCAACTTCCAGGCAAGTGTAACAGCTGAAGATGGGTTAACTCACAATATGCCTGAGAATTCTTACATGGATAAAATTCTCAGTGGAAATTGCCAAACAATATATTACCATATTAACAATTCGAAAAAGTAAATAGTCTGAAGATAGAGGATATGTGAAAACTCATGGGAATGTAAATTGTGATAACATCAACAACAAAATTTATTCCATTCAAGTGTGGATGGGTCTATGAACCAAGTCTCCTGGCTCTTTCAAATGACTCTAAAACATCGTTCGTTTTTATCACCCTCTATTTGGGCTTGGTCAGCTAGCAATGAAGGAAGGCAAATTGGATTTTGAAGCTTGAAGCACTGGGTCAGCAAATCCCTTATTTGTTCTTTGCTGTTTTAAATAATTAAATGTGTAATTTTATTAAGCAGACATTAAAGGCAGAGGCAGTAAAAGCCTCTATGAGAGAAGAACAGTTCAGACTTAATCAAAATAGAATGTCCTGCTTTTTGTAGTAAAGCATCAATTTTTTTGTGGTGTCCCAGAAAAAAACGCAGTGTTCTGGAATGTACGCCCTCTTTGAACACTATGTAAAGCAGTGTGACTTCTGTGCATGGTCTAGTATTTGATATCATACAAACACAATCCTTTGGGCTTCCTGGAGTCAATGTGGTATTGTTCTGTCAGGAGTATATTGGACTACAACAGCTCATGAATCTGCCTTTGCCTTTTTTCTTGGGCTGAGAGGAGGAATAAATCCATAAGGTAAAGCCACCTCCAGGCTAACCACAGACACAGGGAACTGAATTAATGTTCGTTAATTCAACATTTCTTGATAGCCTTATGATTTTCTTTCTGAATAACAAAAATAATTAAGTTAATCTACAAAACTGTTTCCCTTCTGCCACTAACTTTATTTTGCTAATGTGGAGCTTTGGCTGGAAAGTCTTCTGGTATCAGATTGTTTTCATTTGCTAAGATGTGGTATTCTTTCATTCAACTTGAGACAAAATAAAGAATTTCTTTAAGTAGATGAATAGATGATGTTTCAGGCGTTGCAGCTAGGTGGTTCTTATTACTACTTAACTCTGCCATCATAGCAGCAAGTGGCATGCCATTGAGGTATGCCATTTTACATTTCTAAGTCATATGTCACCCATGAAATGGAATAGCAAGGTCTTTTTGTAGGCCTTTGCAAAAGCTAATAAAGGATTCTTTGTATGTGTTAGAACCAGTTCACAGAGTACCACATTCTTACAATAGACACCTGGACAGTGAGATTAGCTGGAGTTTACACAGATAGAAGCATAGGACAGGACTCCTGAGCCATTATTTCTGTGATCTTTGTTCCTTCTAATTTGTGTAGTATATTCCTCTGACTGGACTCCTTGTTAAAATTTAAGAGGTCATAAAAAATAACAAGGACATTTTGCAGGCTGTGGTATAACATAACACATGCAGAGAGGATAGTCAAGACTCACAAATGGCAGCCTACTAAGTCATACTGATGAGAGGAAAAGGGGGAAAGAAAACAACCTGATAACAGTCTGAAAAGAAAACTGACAAAGTAGCTAATTCTTATCAAAGGGAAGCTTCTGATGGGCAAAAGAATAGGGCCTGAGACCTGCAGCATGGATAAGGACAGGAAGTCTCCGTCAAGAAATTCTGCATGTTACATTTTCAATTCCAGATGACATACCAAGTTTGTAGCAATCTCATAACTGTCAGCAGCATCTTTTCAGTCTGCCTAAGAACTAAGGCTATGAAATTGCTCTATTAAGCTTCCTTTTTCATGTGTGCACAAAAATGAACTTAGATATGTATTAAAAATGATATCAGGAGATGAGTGAAGTCCCTGGGGACTCAATAGTTTTAGATAACCCCAAGGAAGACATTTGCCCAAATTCTCCTCTTCACTCTTTTTTTCTTTTGCTTTTGAAACTTTTGGAGGTTGAACACTCCTGCCTAAAAGCCTCCTATGTAGCTTAGGGAAACTCACGATGATTACTTGAGCTCAGTGTGCTAGGCTATACTGTGCCAATCGATTTGACCTGGAACCTATGTAAAATAATGAAGCCTTGGGTTTTTAAAAATTATTTTTATGTAGTTTCATGTTCTTTCATTTCTTTGAAGTTGAGTTCTAGCATTGATTCAATGACCATACTGTGTTAATACAGTCTTAGATGCTTTAATCCTAAAGTGATTGCATGTGTGTGTGTGTGTGTGTGTGTGTATATATATATATATATATACACATATACATATATGTATATATAAAGGATATGTGTATATATACATATATGATTCTCTATATTACTTATATATAATATATAATACATAGTATTATATATTATGTATTATATAAGTGATAGACATTACTCAGGCATATTTCCCTTGATCCTGAGCTAATCATATGGACTTCATTCATTGCAAACCATTTCTTGCAACAGACAAGAGAACTAGATGAAGATCTTGTCATCTGTAAATGTTCCTTCTTGAGATGTGTCTGTTGGTGATCAGTACAATGGAAACATCTGCACTTGAGGATCCATCTTGCTTGCTTTTGCTCTAAATCTCACTGCTGAACCACATTGTGTGAAGGAGTCATTGCATAGGCATGAATGGCTTTAGGTTTTGCTGAATTTGCTTTAATAATCGTACTTTATCTTTCAGACCTGAGGCATGACATGACTGTGGTGTTCTATGAAGCTGAAGTAACATCAAGAATATTTGTGGGAGATAGGTTTTGCCTTTATGTTAGTGCAGAAATGGTGCTTCTCTCTAGTAGAGAAAATTGAAGTAACTCCAATTCTAGGGGTTAGATTCTGTACACCTTTTATTTTTTCTTTCTTTGGAAAACAGTAAAATATGCCAGCCTGCATTGGCAGTGTTCTCCATCAAGGAAAGAGGAGAATTTATTCTTCACTCTTTGTAAAAACCTCATCCTCCTACCTGGGGGGTAGTGTAAAAGAAAAATGAAACAAAATAAAAATCCTAGTCTCTTTCAGGCCAGAACCCAGAAGATACATCAGTTATGAAGAGAAAGCTATGGTTAGAGTTGAGGGTGGAGAGGATTTGGATAAATTGCTCCCCACATCCTAATTATTACAGATAAAGGTTTATGTACTCTAAAGTATATATATATATATATATATATATATATATATATATATATATATATATATATGCCCAATTCAAAATGGGCAAAAAGACATAGATGTACAGGACAGCTTTGAATATAAGATCCTTGATGACAAATAAAAAGACTTCTTCAGCTTCTACAAATGACCTGAGGAATTTCAGCAGGTCAGTGTAGCCACTGAGAAACAGCTATCTTTACTAGCAGATAGAGGATGTAAGAAAGGGCTTGAAATAGGTTGAATGTTCGTGTTCTCAAAGGTCCATAATTTAAATGCTTGGTCACTAAGGTGACACAGGAGGAAGGAGTGAAATCCATGCATAGCATGGTGTCAGAAGGGATCCTTAGGTCTCTGAGAAAATGCCCCTGCAAGGGAGACTTAGTGTGCTGATCCATCAAGTCTATCTCTTTTTGTTGCTTCCTGGAACATAATGTCAGCAGCTCTATCACATGTTGCCTTTCATTTCCATGAAGCCTCCTACCAGAGACCAAAAGAACAGGGGTTGACGGATCATAGGTTGCAACCTCCAAAAGAATGAGCTAAATCATCCTATTCTCTCTTTAAGCTAATTACCTCATTGTGTTATAGTGAATGAAATAAGGTAGCGTGAGCACTTACCCAATTTATATCTTCTCCTAAGAAGTTATAGAGAATGCTTAAATTCTTGACACCAATGGGATTTTGGGGTTTGTTTCATATGTAATATATTGATGTGAGATTTTACATGTGTGCCAGAGTGCATATGTATACATGAGCAGATGCATGCTGTGTGTGCATCTGCATGTGTATGTGTGGGCTTAAGTGCTCTGTAGGTTTGTGATTGTTCTAGAATATGAGAATCTGAGCATCAGAAAGAGAAGTTGGAGGGGATGAAGAAATAAGAGCTGCTCTCTTCCTGCTCTCGCCATTGGGCAACGTCTTCCTATTAGAATGCTTTTCCCAATCAAAGAAGCCAAAGCTTCTTTTAATGACACTCTAACCTGAGTATTTATAAGTATTAAGGTTTGAGATTAGTTGTGAAACTCTGTGTTTTTCTATGAAAACTTCAAGGAGAGGCAACGCTTTTGAGTCCCAATGTGCAATGCAATGACACCTCTGAGATTTTCCTAGAAGCCTACACTGGACAAACCATAATTCCCTTTTACATTCAGCCAGATACCTCATCTTCTACCCTTGCAGAATAGAATAGTGATACCATGATGTCTCCTAGGGCTGGGTATCCAGAACACTCTGGTACTCTTCCTTAGCAGCTTCAAAGTTTGAGCATGCATAGGAGCTTAAGCTGGAAGAAATTGCGACCTGCTTCCAGGCCTCGCTTACAGATGCCCAGGCTCATTCAGATGCAGTGCACCTTGCTTTTTTGCCAATGTATTTTCTTCCATGCTTGGTCAATAAGTCACAGGCCCATTTGGCCATTCCCCAGCCCTGTGAGAAGCTGGGCTTAAAGTCAAAAGGAAAGATGCCAAACCATTCTTCCTTTGCCTCCTGTTCCTCTGCCACATACTCCCACCACTGGGCTCTGCTTTTTTCTATACCCAGGCTGTTCATTTTATTAATAGGAGGAAATAAAGGAAGGTATAAAAAAGACAAACGGTTGGAAAAAGAAATAAAAAAGCAAAAGTCACAGAGAGAGAGAGGAGCAGGACAAAGAGGGAAACAGATATTGAACTGTTTGGGTAAACAGGCAGCAAGACTGTTTTTCTGCAAATAGGCTCACACATTCATTCATTCTACAAGCTGGAACCAAAACCTGTAGCCTTTGCTCCTTTTCCGTCCTTGTCTCAAAATGTTTAGCTCTTGTAACTGGGCATCCAAGCTGTTCCCTAATCTAAAAGGTTTAACCTTTAGATCCACAGATTCAGAAAATTGGAGACAATGATTAGACAATTGATTCCTTGCTTAATAGAGCAAGAACTACAAGGTGTCATTGTTCCTTCTCACCCTGGATCAGCCCCAAAGGTTTTACAAGTAATCTCTCATTACTAAATTTTAAAGTTGGCATAGAAACCAACGGGTCATTTTTGTCATTTGTACATACATACAGACAGATGTCAATATATGATTATATTTTGTTTGCATACATAGTATATGTGAATACATGTTTGTGTATGTGTCTTTGTGTGTATGCATACATGCACATTTCTAAATACATGTAGAGTTTAGAGAACAACAGTATTTTCAATATCCTTCTGCCCCACATTTCACTTTTCCTAGAACTGGGGTTACAGACACTCATTTCCATGGGCATTTTACATAGGTAAATGGCATTCACAACAAGCATTTTACTATGAGTGATCTCTCCAGACAATCACTCTTTCACTCACCTCTCTCCTATTATCCTTCCCTGCTATATCACAGTCCCCATTTTTCTGATCCATATCCCTGCTTCTATTGTCACCACCTCCCTTTAAATAATACTACTAGCATTTTATGTTAAAAAACAGACCTTGAATAACTTATCTGAGATCATACAACAAAGAAACCAAGCCTCAGTTCAAGCACCATATAAGCAGAGACTGGAAGCCCCCCCCCAACCCTTCTTTTAAATTTCTTTATTTGAAGAAATGAAGGGCTTAGAAAATCCTCAGCCATGATTTCTCAAATATGCTCTTTTCCCCTCAGTGGTGATGTGAGAAGTGTGACCTTCTTTCCTACAAAGTAGAGATGCTCAGGAGTAAAGTGGAACAGAACTTTAGACCTGTAAAATAATGCAATTAACTTTTCTTCATTCTACAAATGAAAGCTCCTCAATCCCGAACAAACTTGCAATATTATTCTAATGGGCATGAGTAAAAACAGAGCTTTTCAGTAAAGAAAGAATGTTAGCTCTAGAAGACGTCTGACAATCTATGTAGCTTAAGTCCCACATTTCTAACCATCTGTTTTAAGAGATGTGGACACAAGCAGTCTAATTAACTGCTGTATATTTAAGTTGTACTATATACCCTACTTCTAAATGTGGATGGAGTTAATGGTACCTGCATGACATTTTAGAGGTTTTGTCATATGATATATGGTGTGGATCTAGAGAGAGAGACAGTGCATATACTGTCTGAATATAGCAAACACTCAATAAAGATATATTTACTGAGTGAATAAAGAATAACAGAGTTTCTAAAGCAGAAATAGAAATAACTACAACCTTTATGAAGCTCTATGTATACTATCTCAAAATATTACCCAATGATAAGGGACCCTGGTGGAACAAATCCAGCTTCAGAATTAATTGACAACTTCTATGTGAGCTACAGCTTTATCGACTTCCATTGGCATAGAAAACTCAAATAGAAGACAGCCTTCGGTTATCCTAGTAGCCTTTAGACAAACCTCTAGGGTCTAATGAACAGGGCTTCTTCAGTGATATAAACAGTGTGTATTGTTCTGCTTTATTTATTTTAATTCTAATGAACTGGTACTGTCAGACATTGGTGCACATAAAGTTTCCAAATGAAGATCTTTAAGAAGTGCTATGGCACAGAACAGAGGACTAGTGAATTGGGGGCTCAGCATCTAGACAAGAGCAACTGTTGATCTAGGTATCCCTTTGGCTAATACCAGTAATTCCAGAACTGTGGAGATGGAGGCAAAATCACAACTTCAAAGTCAGTCTGGCTATAAAGTGGAGATCTATTTCAATAAAAAAGAAAGGAAGGAAGAAAGAAAGAAAGAAAGAAAGAAAGAAATTGGATAACTCTTATTTGCATAACATAATTGTTTCTCTATTACTTATTAGTTATCAAGTGATAAACACTATGATAGTACTTAATATCTCTCATTTATTTCAGAATTCATCTGTGAATACACTAAAGGTAATAAAAGTGACTAGAATAACAAGTCTTCAGAAGTAAGTGAAATGTGTCACTATTTCATGTGGTTTTTTGGTCTAAGCTTTAAGAAGATATGCATGTATTCCAGACCTCAAATAAACAACTCTTTTCCTGGCCTCAAGTGCCCAGTGTCATGATCACTTCATTTCCCCTCCTTATTTTATTTTATAAAATAAAAGTCTTCTCTGGATGGCCATTAAGCTATTCAATCCCCAGACACTATCAGTTGGCTTTTGAACTAAGACTGTAACTCAGCTTTAAAAGGCAGTTTCAGGCTACATCGAAGACAAATTGATTGAGAAAAGAGTTTTGGTCCCCTGTATGCATACATTCACTGTTCCCATGGGCAGGGAATGGCATCTCATTCAAAATCCAATTTGGGGAATTATGGTGTATCTGAGTGGGAGAAGCACTGGTGAAATGACATTTGTCTATTTTAAACAAGTTGCAAAAAATAAGCCTGTAAGTAAGAAGAGTCTGCTCACAGGTCTCTGCTAGCAAAATTTCTATGAAAAAAAAAAAGATAAAAAGGGACAAGAATTAAGGCACATGCTGTAGCCATTTCTTTTCTGTTGTTGTGACAAATACCTTGAGCAATAGCCATTTGGGGAGGTAAGGGTTTATTCCACCTTACATAGGACATTCCAACAAGTAGGGAAAGCCAAGCCATAAACTCAAGCCAGGGACTTGAAGTAGAAACCATCGAGAAACAGTGCTATCTGGCTGTTTTTCTGGACTCACTTTCAGCTACCTTTGTTGTAATGCTCAGGAGCACCTGCCTAGGAATGCTCATAGTGATCTTGCCATCCTATACCAATTAGCCATTAAGTAAATCCCTGAAAGACATGCACACAGGCCAATCAGATGGAGGTAATTCTTCAACTGGGGTTCCCTATTCACAGGCATGTCAATTGACAACCAAGACTAACCATCACAGCATGCTACAGGCTCTATCTGATACTGGGGTGCCCCATCCCAGAAACTCATAGAAAGAAAAGGTATGTCTCGAAAGAGAAGGTATAGAAATTGCCTTCCCTTTTATTCTTTTACTTGGCATGACTCTATATGGCACAGCCATGCTCAGAAATGCTGTACCATCACACACCAAAACATGCCTTATGCTCCAATTCTCCATTCTCTGTGTTCAGAGAAAGCTCAGAAAATTCAGAGCATGTAAAACAATTCCCTCCAGCCACCACCCCCCCCCTTTTTTTTGAAGCTGCTTATAAAACTCAGCCATGACATTTGATTCCACTCAGGAAAGTCAATTAAAGTTATATTAACAGCATTCTTTTTCTTTAGCCTTCACATTATAAAAAGCCAATCCACCTGCACTGTAAAATAATAGGTGGACCATCTCCCTTCTGTCAGGAACAAGGAAGGCAGGATGCATGACAGAAACATAGGATTCTGACCCAAAAAAATGGGAGGAAATATTAAAACTCTGTCTCTGTCATAGTTTTTCATTCATCATGCCATGAAGAATATATTGAAGGGCTTCACCCAGGAATTTAAGAATGAAGAAAGTGAAGTTTGAATCAGCTAACTAGCTTTCCCAATAATTTATAGCTTCCAAGTGGTGAAATTATGTTGAGATTTCTAAACTACATTACAATTTACAAGTAGTTTCTTGGGATAAAATAAGATAAAGGCTTGAAAGATTCATTTTGCCAAAATGAAGCTTAGAAAGTAGAATGAACGTCACTTGTGTATACTATCACATCATCTGTAAATAGTGATGCTTTGACTTCTTCCTTTCCAATCTGTGTCCCCCTTATCTCCTTTAGTTGTCTTAATGCTCTAGTTAGATATGGAGATAGTAGGATGCCCTTAGTCCTAATGAGTCTTTATGTGCTGGAATAGGTTGGTAGAAAGGGCTCCCCTCTTTTTAGGAGAGTGGAGAAAGAGGAAAGAGTGTGGGAGCCTGAGACTGGGAAGAGAGGGAGCAGGGTCTGAGATAAAGAAGTAAAGTGAATAAATAAATTAAAAGAAAATTTTAAAAATTAAAAAAAAGTAGAGTGATATCATTAGGCACTGTCTCTTGATAAATCATTGTTTTATAAGAAAATTAGACAAGAAAAAAATGTTCACTATGTCTCAAACTTCATGTTACATGATTCTAGCTGGAGTGACTAAACTCAATTCTATATAGGCACAGATATGTACACACAAGCATAGATATACACCTATCAACAAACCCCAGATGGGTAACAAGCCTAACTAGTAGGCAAAGAATTTCCTTTAATAACATTTTGCCAATTTTATCTTGTCATCAAGAATTTAACAACGTCTCAGGAACATCATATCTCAGTCCTTTTGATATCTAGATACAAATGTTTGTCTTCCAAGACCATTGGAGAGCAAACTCTTAAGTTTTGCAAAGTTTGACTTTACAAAAGACTCTCATCTTAGACTTTGATAGATTTATTGCCTCTGTGAGGCTCTTCCTTCCTTTCTTCTTTTTGCAGTTTTTCCTTTTTCCAGCAATGTTTCCTATGGGTTAGAGATGTGATCATTAATGGACAACATTCTGGAATGAAATACTGGACAATTCCTGTTAGCAGAACTGTGGCACTAGTGGGAATGTCGATACTAATAAAGATCTTACAAAATCAGTTTTGAGTTTACAAGTACAGAGCACGGACTGAAGAAAGGGCTTTCAAATAAAGAACAGCATCTTGAGTATGCAGTACAATTATTTAACAGATAAATGGAAATTAACTTTCAAAGACAATTGGGTTTGCAGTTCAGGACAGCATTCAGAATATGACACAATGAAGATGAAGAGAAAATATTAAGTGATAAAGCATTGTAAGGAGTATCTGCAGGGTTGAGTAGAATATGAAAGAACACATAAATTGTAAGGTCAATATCATAAAAGCCAAAGGAGGAGATGATATGAACACAATTGTTTTTCAAACTTAGTCTTAATTTTTAAGTTTGTTCACTTAATATCCCGATTGCAGGCCCCTCCTTCATCACTGCCTGGTACCACCCTCCCTCCTTCTTTCCCCTCTACTAGTACTGAGAAAGGGGAAGCCCTCCTCCTCTATCATCTGACCTCAGCCCATCAAATATCATCTGTACTGCCTGTATTCTCTTCCTCTGTGGCTTGGCAAGGCCACTTTGCAAGGGGAGGTGAGCAATGAGTGTTGGGGACAGTAGGCCATATGGCCAATGTTCAGCCATCTTGTCAGAGCCTACACCTTTAGGTTTCAATTTCTCCAGCAGTCTGTCACTTACCAGAAACCAGCTGACCCTGTTGTGGTTCAGCAGTAAGACTAAAGATAAGATTAAGATGGAGCCACCCTGTTATGGTTTATCAATTAGACTAGATAAAGATAGAGCAAAATATTGGGTGTGGCAGAACATTATGACCTGCTTGGAATTCCCCGTGTCTTGAGATAGCCTGCAGTTGGATTGCCATAGCAATAAGCTTCCTTGTATCCTGCCTTATAAAAACTGCTGCCTGAAAAATAAAGTTTGAGAGCTTGATCAATATTCAGACTTGCTCTCCTTCTTTGTGTCTTGTGTTTTGTCCCTCATTCAGGTGATTCTCCTCTCGAGCTTTACTTGAACCCTGCTGGTCAGGGCAAATGAGTGGACACCAGAGTCTATGTCAGAGATAGCCCCTTCTCCCCTTATTATAGAACCCACAAAGAGACTGTGCTGCCTATCTACTACATCTGATCAGAGTGTCTAGGTCCTTACCATGCATAGTCCTTGGTTGGAACATCAGTCTCTACAGTATGCCCTGCTCCCCTGCAGGATTGGTTGTTTCCATTGGTCTCTGTGTGGAGCTCATGACCTCGCCAGGTTTCTTATTCCTCAACTCTTCCTTAAGACTCCCTGCACTCCATGCCAAAGTTTAGCTGTGAGTCTCAGCATCTGCTTTGATCCCCTGCTGGGTGGAGTCTTACCAGGAAATCTATGGTAGGTTCCCATCCTGTTCCATCTCTTCAACTGCTTCTGGGTGTCTATTCTATTTGCCCTTGTATATGAGAATTAAGCATTCTCCCTAGAGGCCTTTTTATTTAGCGTCTTTATGTCTGAGTATTGTAGTGTGGTTATCCTGTATTATGTGGCTATTACCCGCTTATAAGTGAGTATATACCATGCATGTCTTACTGAGTCTTCCTTATTTCACTCAGGAGGATCATTTCTAGTTCCGTTCATTTGCCTGCAAATTTCAAGATTTCTTCATTTTTCATAGCTGAGTTGCAATCCATTGCATAAACCTTCCACTTTCTCAGAAAACTGGGACTAGTTCTATCTTAAGACCCAGCTGTACCACTCCTGGATAAATACCCAAAAAATGCTCCACCATACAAAAAAGACATTTGCTCAACTATGTTCATAGCAGCTTTATGTGTATAGTAGCCACAATCTGGAAACAACCTAGATGTCCCTCAAGCGAGAAATGGATAGAAAATACTGTGGTATATTTCAACAATGAAATACTACTAAGTATTAAAATCAAATTCAATGTTTATGATTTGCTTCTTGTGGTGATATGTGGGATAAGGGTACTCTTTATAGCTTGTATTCTTTTGCTCTTTCTTTTTTAATAATATTTTTCTATTTTTAACATATACATTTATGTTATTAAAAATATGTAAAATAAATTATCTCCAGCAGGAATAACCATGAAACAATCAGGAATTATATTATTGTTCCATTCATAGTATATTGGCTATTTGTATTTGGCAACGTTGAAGAAAATATTTTCCTACCTTGGTGAGTCTAAAATTCTGAATGTAAATCAATATCTATCTCATCTCAACTCTATCAACTTAAAACATCTATCTAGACTTAAAACATCTTAACCCCTAAACAACTAAGTGTAATTGTGAAACGAAACTATTTGGTCTTCAACCCCATAAGAGACTTTGGGAAGGAATAAAATTAATTACCCGAGTAAACAGGAAGTGCAGATTAGTAGCTTCCAAATTGAAAAAAAAAAAATGAGAAAAACAGTTTGCTGCCTGAAAAGTCACCCAAAACTCTATAATGTTGGAGCATCTTCTTCAGCCTTCTGGACCAGTATATCTGACATACATATTTGTGAGGCAGGAACTATTGAGGATTTGCTTACCCTGTTTTTTCTTTCTTTCTATCTTTTGAAAAAAAATATTATGTTTCTTTTTAACATATATTTATACTATTACACATGAATAAAATAAAATACATACAGCAGGAAGAACCATAAGACAATCAGTGATGTGTCCCAGCCACGGGATAAATCGAATCAGGCTTCATCTGAAAGAGGGAGTGGGGATTGAAAGTAGGGTACAGAGACATGAGAAATAACGAGTCAAGTCTACAAATTTCTGATCAAGACTCACTTTAATGCCGACTAGTAAGAATATATATATAGCAAGGTCAATTGGGATCTATTCTAATCTCACTCACCCTAGCCCCCAGACAAGAATACAATAGCCATCCACAAGTAGAACAATATGATAGGCAGATTTGGGCCCAGGGGTCCCGCTCAAACTAAGGCACCAGCCAAGGACAATACAGGAGGTAAACTTTAAACCCCTTCCCAGATCTAGCCAATGGTCAGAATATTCTCCACAGTTGAGTGGAGAGTGTGATACGACTTTCTCACATACTCTGGTGCCTCACATTTGACCATGTCCCCTGGAGGGGGAGACCTGGTGGCACTCAGAGGAAGGACAGCAAGTAGCCAAGAAGAGACTTGATACCCTATGAGAATATATAGGGGGACGTAATCCCCCTCAGGAACAGTCATAGGGGAGGGGAATAATGGGAAAATGGGGGGGGGGAGGAATGGGAGGATACAAGGGATGGGATAAACATTGAGATGTAACAAGAATAAATTAATAAAAAAAAAAAAAAAAAAAAAAAAAAAAAAAAAAAAAAAAAAAAAAAGAATACAATAGCCTGAATCGCTCCCTATAGAACTTCCTAGTTCTCTGGGTAACTCCCTGTAAGAACTTCCTATTTCTCTGAGTAGTTCCCTGTAAGAACTTCCTTGATCTTCTGGGTGGTTCCAAGTTGGGACTTCCCTACTTCTTTCAAAGGTAAATAGTCCAAGGATAGCCTAGAACACAATACCTCATGAGACAAAGGTCAGCAACTTGAAGGTCACAGCATGCAGCCTAAGCACAGAATTTCTCACAAGGCAGAATTTGGCATGGCTCCCCACAAATCAGGAATTATATGAATGTTATATTCATAGTGATTTGGCTATTTATATTTGGCAAACTTGAAGTAAATATCATTCTTATCTTGTTGGGTCTAAATTTCTGAATGGAGATTACTATCTATCATATGTCATCTCTATTAACTTAAAACATCTATCTTGATCTAAAAAATCGTAACTCCTAACCTAGTAAGATTAAGTGAAAGACTAAACTATCTGGTCTTCAAAGCCGTCAGAGTCTTGAAAAAGGACAAAACTTAAATACCTGAGTGAGTACAAGACTTCACTCTCTTGGGTATTCCACAGATAATCACCAGGATGAGTGTATGGAATTCCTTTTATCGTGTTTTAACTTTTCTTTATCTTGACTTTGTTACAACAACTCATTACTATTTTATCAATCTTTCTCATCCTTCTTCTACAAACTTTGAGTCCCCACCTTGAATTCACCCACTTTCAGGTAATGATTGACAGGGTTTAACCCTTAGTACTGTTTACATTTCCAAATCTGAGTCCTACTTCCAGATACCAACCCAGAGTGACAAGGATCAGGCATGGAAAACTGCTTTTCATAGCCTAACACAGAAAGATATTTTTCTCTACGCAAAGGGGCAACCCCTTAAAATAAATCAATTTTCGACGTGGCCAGGCAGCTTATAGTATACCCCTTCATAAGGTAGCAAAAATTTTATTTCCTCTGCATGTGCCAAAATCATTTTTCTTTTGTTTCACTCATCTGCTTCCTCCACACCAAATTTGAAGATGTTTGAAAGATTTTCAAGAAAAACTAATGGACTGGATACAATACAGGCCATAAACGTCAAACCCCTACCCAGATCTAGCCAATGGACAAGACATTCTCCACAGTTGAGTGGAGAGTGGGGGTCTAACTTTCACACGTACTCTGGTGCCTCATATTTGACCACATCCCCTGAATGGGGAGACCTGATGGTACTCAGAGGAAGGATAGCAGGCTATCAAGAAGAGACTTGGTACTCTATGAGCATATATAGGGGGAGGAAGTCCCTCTCAGGAACAATCATAGGGGAGGGGAGTAAGGGGAAAATGGGAGGGAAGGAGGAATGGGAGAATACAAGGGAGGGGATAACCATTCAGATGTAATACAAATAAATTAATAAAATAAAATGAAAAAAAAACTAATAGAAGGAGTTGGAAGTCAGAAGACAAGAAAACAAATGATTTTCATCAATTAGGAGAGCATATTACAAACATATCCTTGAAGTTAAACTTGTAAAATTCTTCTGTATATGCATCTATATGATGAAAGAAATATTTGCATGGAGAAAGCATTGAGCAGTACCAGCAACAGCATGACAATAACGCACATGAGTGGAAGGCAGAAAACGAGGACACAAACATAGGCAAGCCAAGATAAAAAGGCCAATTTGCCAAAATATGTAATTTCACTCATAATGTAACTTCACCTGTTTGTTTAGTTATTTGAAAAGCATGGGCTGAAACTATTTCAGAGCAGCATTGTTGTTGTTGCTGCTGTTGTTGTTGTTGTAATCAACTCTTTTTCCTTGAAAAGAACTAGAGAAAATGCCATAATTCTTGAGACTTAGTGATTTCAGCAAAAGCTTTGCACACACAAACTGACACTCAAACTTAATGCTATTTCTTGAGTCCCCACAAGGTGTGGGGATCAGGATGATGTTCGGTTAAAGAAGCGCCAAGTGAATTCATTAAAGTAGAAATGCTTCTCTCCCCCAAGGAACAGCCTCTAGTTGAGCAGTTGCTTTATCAGCTTCAGAATTATCACGTCTATTACCTGGCCTGCAGTCCACACAGAACTGGGCCCCAGTCACTGAGCAGCCATCATTGAAGTTTATTAAAATTACACCTTATATTTTTTTTCTGAAAATTCATCTCCAAGTCTCAAATTCTTCTGAAATGAATTGAGAACATTTCAATTTCTCCCAGTTTTGCTGTGATAATTAAATAAAATAAAAGCCTTTCAGGACTCTACTTAAAGTTATTTATATGCAAAAAGTCACTGTTCTTACAGTACTTCTGGCTTGCTTTGTTCTAGACATAGATTCTTCCTATGTAAATTGAACTATTTCAAGCCCTGTGTCCTCATGTTATAGGCTCCCTAAAGCTGGGATTGTAGGTATGGGTAAGCATGTCTGATTGGTTACATCGTTGAATGAATAGATGAAGTAGTATTATTTAAGCACGGTGTTTCCAAATATGACTATCTTTTGGTAAGTGTCCCTAAAGCAGAACAATACCTTCAGCAGATGGCTCCCTTGAAACTTTCAGAGCTCTTTGAATGGTCACAGCAAGTTTTACCATCCAAGATGGCACTTCTCAGTTTTACTGACTCTCAAGCGTTATTATGATATTGTATAAATAGAAATTATCTAGAGTATAGAAGATATGTGCTTGATTGTTTACTATGTTATTTATTAATAATGATCTTTAAATCCAATTTATAGTTTGTTTTTATATATTTAATTGGAAATAACAATATTTGCTATTCATATTTGTAAGTATGAATCTCTCTCTCTCTCTCTCTCTCTCTCTCTCTGTGTGTGTGTGTGTGTGTGTATGTGTGCACGCACACATGCACATGCACATATATGTGCCACATGAGTGCAGATTTCCATGGAGACCAAAAGAGGGTGTCAGATGTGTTGGAGCTAGCGTAATAGATATGTGAGCTGTCTGACGAGAGTTCTTGGAAGTAAAGCTTGGGTCTACTGGCAGATGAACAAATACTTTTAACCACTGAACTATCTATTACTCTAGTCCCACTATTCATGATTTTTTCATTAAACTCATGTGGAGATGTCAACAAACTTTACAGCAAGGTATCTTTGTAGTAATTATACCTAGATTAGTGGAATTAATGCCTTATATAAATAACAAATACAACTTGGGAGTTGCTTCTGATGGAAATATTTGCAAAATAAAAATCCCCAATGAGTTGTGTTTGATTAAAAAATTATCTCTAAGAGCCATAACACTAGGGCAGCAGTAATTTTCAGGCTAATATAAAATGTCACACACTTTGCTTTCATTCTTCCTTCTCCCTCATGGTACGTTTGCTCCTTCTGATTGCTATTAGTTTCTATAGCAACCACATAAGCTCATTAAATCAGTAACTCAAGTTAACATCTAAGACTAACTACATAAGCTCCAGCTAGCTTGAGGGCATGCATCAACTTAAAGAAGCTTTGTGATAGCTATTTTCATTATTGCTCAAGGGATTTTTATTTTTGCTAATTTCAAATCCTTTGTTGTACTTAGAGAATGTGACTGCCAGTAATCTGAACACTTGATCAGAAAATTCTGCTATACAGCATACTAAGTATATGATCAAAAACTGGGTGATGGTGAAACTAAACTGCCTTCCCTAGAACTTCCCTCACTTTAACTCACTGAATAGTTTACACATTCCATTTTGTATTCCTTTAACATTAATTGAACACATAGTAAAATAAAACCAGGCCTTCACCCTATCAAAAGATAAATTAGTCTAAAAATGTGAGAAAACTTTTATAACTCATTAGAATTTTATTATATTCTATATGAATCATTATGTTTCATCAAAAATTTGTAAGTGGCATGAGTTCAAAGACAGAGAAATATGTTTCTAATTTGGGAGATCAAGAATGATCTAATGTAGGGTTGAAAAGGTAACGGAGTCATCAAGAATGAGTAGATCTTACATTCAGAGAAGGGAGTAGGAGATGTCAACATGAAGTTAGCAGTCTCTCCTTAGGGCATATAGAACAGGGGATGGTATATGTCCAGTCTGACCTGAGTCAGATGTGAAGAAAATCATTAGAAATAATTGTCCTAAAATAAATTTAGCCTGAAAGCAGAAGCCAATGAGTACTTGATCAGGTTATGGCTATACTTGGAAAAGTACTGATTGACAAAGAAAAGAAAAGTTGAAGTACAAGAGGCTAGGGAAAAGTGTTGTGTAGTGGGGGAGGAATCCTTGCAGTTTTGTGAGGAAGAAAACTAAGACATGTCTCAAAATGCAAAGACAGAGGAAGTATACAGAAATATCATGAGACCCTTGTGAAGGCATGTGGCCCCTCTGCATCACTCAGCCCCACATTTCTTTGGTTAAAATGAAGTTATCTATTGTGAAATCATTCTGCTCTCTACTTGTCTGTCATCAAAACAGTTCTCTTAAAATAATTGTTTCTTCGTCATCTCTCACCCCAAAGAACAAGTGCATGAATCATCATCATTTCTATTTTATAGCAAGAAAGGAGGAGGTATGAGAAGTTCTGAGCATCATTTATCATTAAAAGTTCTGTGAAGGAGCTAAGGTAAGAGGCCAGAATGAGAAAAAGAATGTGTGAGAAAACAGGAAATTCATATAATGTAGTTTATAATAGTAGGCAACTAATATAATTACACTTTGAGTCTATCAATAAATGAGTGAGTGAGTGAGTGAGTGAGTGAGCGAGCGAGCGAGCGAGCGAGTGAGTGAGTGAGTGAGTGAGTGAGGGAGTGAGTAAATTAATGAAATAAGGTCATAGGTTATTATGTTGGTAAAGAGTTAACTATTAAAACAAAATTCCAGTAATAAATGAAACAGCTCAATCATTTATAGTTAAAATTTAGGATGGTTAACAATTTCCAACTCATTCAAGTAAAACAAAACTATTTTAAAAAACTTATGTGTGTTTATGTTGAGAAATTCATTTAAAATATAATCCAACAAAACACATTAATATATTAGGTTTCATGAAAGCAAAGATACAAAGAAGGTCCTTGGTTTTGAAAATATTTTAGTATGGACATAAGCTACTAAGTAATCCTTATTAAGTGTGATTAGAATTAACAATGGATTTATGCATCCTGTACTTCAATTTCTAGAAAATATAGAAATGTAATTCTGTTTCTTTCCATTCTTTAATTTATCACTTTCTTTGTCAACCAGAACAATGGGAATCATGCTATCAGAGTATTCCATGGGGCGCCTGTAAAATTTAATATGAGTTAATAAATTTAGAAAACACAGTATGAGATGCATTGTTAATAATATTCACTAGACATTTGTGCTTTAACATTTCAAATACATTATTTAACAAATCCCTTCAGGACCAAGGCTGCTTACAGGAAGCCTGTTTAATGGGAGAAGGAGGCAAGAGAAGGCGAGGAAGGTGACTATTTTCAATATGTTACATACATGTATGAAATTATCTTAAAAACCAATAAAATTTTAAAAATTAAAATAATTATTTAAATCAGTTCATCAAAAGATCAGAAACTTCTCTCCACTTATAATAATGCAGACATGTAATTTAAGTAGAAAGTTTGTTACCAGACTTTAAATTGGTCCCCAAACTTACCAGAAAATTTTCACTGAGAGATCAGAGATCATTTGCTGAAAAATGTCAGTAAACATAAAAATAAAAGATCAACCTCTTAAATCCCATTTATACAACATAACGTATATGAGAAGGTATTCGAGTGACTTCAGCTCATTGCCTGAAGCCAGCTGACAATGCCCACTTTCTGATGATGTCCAAAAGGAAAGAAACAATGTGCTTTTCATTCTAACCACATATTATATTCTTGTTGCAGTTTAATACAGAAAAGACATCTCTGGAATTGTGTGTATAAGCTAATCATCAGGAAATGAAACGTTATGTAAATAAGATGGCTTATCAACACAGTGAAACATCTCGTTCAGCTTTGATAAAGGCTAAGAAGAGACAAGTCCAGTACAAGAACAAATATTGAGGGTAAGAACCAAGCAGTTTGGAACCATAGAATTTCTGCCAAACTATTTCACTTCGCAGTCAAGTCTCATATTCATAGTCTACTGTGTTGAGATGTAGCAGTGGGGCAGAGTGCTATCATGAGGACAACTTGCTTTCCTACTGCTGAGTAGCACCTACCACAAACACATTAAGCCTGGAAATGCATGCAGCTACATTCCCAGACATGATGGGTCTTTAAAGTTAAAAGGCAGAAGAAATCTAGGCTAAACATCTTTTCTGTGTGGGCACTTTACTGCCCTGTCATTTATGTTTCACAGATAAATACGTAGACAGTGAAGAAATTGAAAACACCATGCCCAGGAATGAAAGTGAAGAGAGCACAGCCCAAGCACATGCTGCTCACAACAATTCCATAGCGGAGGCTAGTCACTCCTTCAAGGTTTTCTCTTCTTTTAACTAACATCAAGTAGCAGTCACTAGCACTTAGTGTCTGTTCAATAAATACACAAGGCATGAATTAATAACTTTCATCAAAAAATGAGGACACAAATATAACAAATAAACAGGTATGGCTTAAAACCTAAACCTAGTATTACTGGTACCAATACCAATGAACTTTTCAAATGTTTTCCAAACTTCAAATATCACCATCTTCATGAATATATTATTTCAATAATAGGATATTGACTAGCTTGATTTAATTATTCCATGAGGCTGAATAATTGACTTAGTGGTTAAGAGTACTTACTGATCTAGCAGAGGACCAAGGTCCATTCTTAGCACCCACATGGCAAGAGCATAACCATGCATATATCCAGTTCCAGGAAGTCTAGTACTCTCTTCTGAACCCTATGACACCAGGCATATATGTTGTACACATATTTACATGCAGGGAAAAATCACGCATACACATAATAAATATATAATGAATCAACAAAAGTTTAATGAAAAATACTACTAAGAAAGCAATACAGGACAGGAAATATGGCTAGCTCAGCAAAAGTGTGTACAAAGTGCTTTTACACAAAAACAAGGACCTGAGTTTGGATTCTTCTACAACTACATGAAATATTAGGCCATAAACTCATAATCTCAGTGCTAGAAAGGCCAAGACTATGGGAGCTCTTGAACTCACTGGCCAGCCAGCCTAGCTGAACCAGTGAGCTCCAGACTCAATAAGACTCTATGCTGAAAAATAGGATGCAGAATAACTGAAGAACACATCTGCAGTCAACCTCTGGCCTCCATGTGCATGTACACCTATGTTCATGTGTACTTTTACATATGTGAACACATTTGCACATATGCCATACATGCAAAAATAATGAATATATGCATGTATTATTTATGGTATAGAAAATATTTATGTAGATAAAATTGTATTGAATACTATATAAATTTACTTATAATAATGCTTGGCACTCAACGGGTATAAGAGTTTTTAATATTTCATTTTTATTATCATAGTTATTTTTGGAAATTGAAGTTAGTAAATCAAAAGTTAAAGAATTGGATGAAATTCCCTTCCTTTTCCTTTAGATATGTTAACATAAAAAGACTAAGTATAAGTTCCAAACTGTAGTCTCTTCATTTAGGAAAAGAGATAGTGACATTCTCCAGTAAATGCAACAAAGTTTGATTAAGTATGTATTTTAGTTAGATTGTGATGAAACATCATGACCAAAACAAAATTGTGGAGGATAAAGTTTACTGGGTTTACACTTCCACATTGTTGTCCATCAGTGAGGAAAGCCAAACATGGCAGGAACATGGAGGCAGAAGCTGATGCAGAGGGCCGTGGACACATGCTGCTTGCTGGCTGGCTTCCCCTAGCTTTCTCAGCCTGTTTTCTTATACAACAACCAGCCTAGGTATGGCACCTCTTACAATCTGCTGGGCCCTCCCCCCTTCAAAAATTAATTAAGAAAATGTCATACAGGCTGACTCACAGACCTATCTTATGGTGGCATTTCCTCAATTGACTCTCTCCTCCTCTCAGTTTATGTCAAGTTGACATAAATCTAGGTAACAGAGAGTGCTTGTGTCCATGACTCTAACCCTTGTAGGCGAAGGACCAAAAGTGTGTGCCTTCCCTTTATACTTGTGTAACTAATAGTCTTCTTCCCTCACAAAAGTCTTGAAAACTACTTTTTATAATGTCTATTTTATTAAAGTGGAGCCTGAAGATAGAAGGGGAGGGAGAGTGAATTGAACATTTGCTCTAGGCTTTTAAGGGTTGGAACCAAAATAAAGGTCCAGAAAGTTGTCTGTAGTTTTGAGTTCTACTTCGACAAAGCTTCTGCCTATGGAATAGCATCTTCCTGGAAGAACACTTACGGATCTATATGCACAGCACTTCATGCAATAGCAGTGATATATTTGTAAGAGTTTCTAAAAGCAGGGTACCTTAAATGATCATTTAAAATGTTCATCTTGATATTCAGAGAAAAAATTAGATAGGTGGATGGTGTCTATGTCTCTCAACTTACTAATCTCTGTCTTTAGTTGTAGTTTTACATATGCATTAGTAGAGCAAAGAAGTCTTACACAACATACTTAAAAATCAAATCAAACTATATTTAATCCTACATATTTCAAAGCATTGGAACACAGAATCGCCGATTAACAGCCTACAGAACCCATTTTTGGAAACACTACATTCTTCAGTGCTGCAAGTTACAGATACATTGGCAAACTGCTGAAACAAAAAGGTAAACTTTTTTGCTTCAGAGTTTTACAATGTATAGAAGACCGAAACTCCCTACATGGAATATCTTTGCCATTGTGGGATGTCTTGTTAAGATTATTGAGATAAAAGAATAAGACAAAGAGTTCAAATAAAATAGTGGACATGCCTCAGAAAGCCCTGGTTATGCTTCTCATTTTACAGCTAATTGGGTGCCTTTGTCACTAGGTTGACATGAGTTAAAATGCTATTTCAGCTCTTTGACAACTATTTCATTTCAGGTAAGTGTATGATCCCTATGGACCTTTCCTACTCACTTGTGGAGCAGGACTACACTGAATCACATTTCATAGTTGTTACCAAGCTTAAAGTAAAGTGTGGGGGGCATATCATCTCCTTGGTAAGGAATTGTACAGATAATAACAATGTAGGTCAGGTAACAATAAACATGGAACACAGTAAATTAACAACATATCTCAGATAGAAATATGACCATTAATAACTCTAAACTTCATTCAGTAGTAGCCCAGAGATGACAAAGGATCAATCCATCAATCAGAGTTCCTGTCTATTATCTCATTCATCAATTCATCATTTCTCTTTCATTTACTAAATATTTCTATCTGTATCTATTTGGTACTGGAAAATTTGGAATATCTTTGAGATTGATGGAGTACTTTCCTTTAGCCTCATATAAGCTTAGCATCAGGGGCTAGAGTCTAGAAAACTTGTCTGTCACCAAAGCTGTTTTTACATTCTTGTCTAGTGAATCAATAGAATGAAATTTATTGACCAGAGGGAATTAGTTTTAGAAAGAAATGTACTGACGATTCTTAAGTGGGAGTGTAGGTGAGAGCAAAGAGCTCCTACATAGCTTGAGTAAGTCCCAGGAAATAGGGTGTCATCTTGTACTAGTCTTGGGGATTCTTAAAGAACTTATGGCATGGAGACAAAGGGGATCTAATCTGCAGGATAGAGACTAGTAGTCAGGCTGGGAGCTACGGACTGCTAAATCTGAAGAGCCCTAGGTGAGAGGGGTCTGCAAAGTGCAGAGTATAGATGGGTCCAACCTCAGGCCACCCACCTGGCCTAAGGAGGATGAGTGCTCAGTCCCCAGAGTCTGGATCCTTACCCATCAGTGAGCTGCTGCTCTGCACTATATCAGGGACTTGGTGTCTGAGACTGAACTGTAGGTGGTGAAACACCAGCCTGGAGCTATGGGCCTGGGAAAAACACAGGAAAACAGGTGGTTCTGACCTCAAACCGACCTGTGAGTCCTGAGAAAGACCCAGGGGCTAGCGACCACACATCCAAAGCCCAACACAGGTGAGCATGCATGCCTCTCCTGAGCTGTCTGTCTCCCTCTCTGACTGATCTGTGAGCTGGCTGGCTCAGAGTCATGGGGCAGTTTGAATCTGGGACTGCCAGTCCACAGAGAAACCCAGGGCCCACAAAGGGGCCTGGGCAGCTGTGGACATGCCTTCCAGCTCTAGCTCTAAAGTGGCACACTCTGAGTTGACTGATCTAAGGCAGGACAATCTGAAGGGATCAGGCTGAAATCTCCACTCTAGCAGACTGTTCGTGCACACTAGGATGGAGCTGATCTGGCTTGATTGATTGGGTGATTGGGTAGGTGCCTGGCTGGCCACCACAGCTCAGTAGGTGCTCCCATGCTCTTGGGAGGGTCTGAACCAGCTGGAGGGGATCAGGCAGAAACCTAGCTACCTTCCCTAACCCAGGAAGCCATTCCTGCAAGCACTGGCGGAGCCTGACCAACTGCTGCAACACAGCTAGAGTGCCTGCACACAGACAGATGGGACTGATGAACTGGCCTGAAGGGATCAGGCAGAAGCCCAGATAACTCCCACAGACCAGAGGGCAGTATCTGCTCTCTCAGGTGGGACTGAAGCTAGGCCACACAGCCTGGAATATTCAGGCAGAATCCTAGACAACCCCCACAAGCCAGCAACAGTTATAGCACTCTAGAGTGTACTGAGCCTAGGTCCTCAAAGCCTCAGTGTCCAAGGACAGGGTTTTCAAAGTCCAGCCAAAGGCAAGATAACTGCCTTTATCTACACTACCTCCATCTGATTCTTGGGCAACAGAGCACCAGCACTGGCCTCTGCTGGCCCAGTGAGAGCCCTGGGTGTGGGCCATAGAGAGGCACTAGAAGAAATTCAGGAAAATACGAACAATTCAGATGAGGGAAATTAATAAAACAGTTTAAGGTTTGAAGATGACAGTGGAAACAATGATAAAACCACAGACAGAAGAAAGCCAGAAATGAGAGAACTTAGAGAAGAAAGCAAGTAATGCAGAGGCAAACCTTTCTAACAGAATTCAAGAGATGGAGTAACGAATCTTGGAAGTAGAAGATACAATGGTAGTACTTGAAACAGCCATCAAATAAAATGCTAAATCTGAAAATTTCCTGTCAGAAAACATCCAAGAAATCAAGAACACCATAAAAAGACCAAACCTGAGGATAATAAGGATTGAGGAAAGAGAAGACTCCAGTCTCCAAGATCCAGAAAATATTTTCAACAAAATCACAGGAGAACATTTTCGCAATTTAAAGAAGGAGATGCATATAAATATACAAGAGGCCTACAGAATACCAACTAGAATAGAACAGAAAAGAAAATCCTCACACAACATAATAATCAAAACACAAAATGTACAGAACAATTAAAAATATTAAAAGTGGCAAGGGGAAAGGGACAAATAACATATAATGGCAAACCTATCAGAATTACACCCAACTTCTCAGCAGAGACCATAAAAGCAAGAAAGGACTTGACAGAAAACCCTAAGAGACAACAGATGCCAGGCCAGAGTGCTGTACCCAGTGAAACTTTCAATAGTTATTGATGGAGAAAACAAGATATTCCATGACAAAAAAAAAAAAAAAAAAAAAAAAAAAAAAAAATCAAACAGTACTTATCTACAGATCTGGCCATACAGAAGTTACTAAAAAGAAAACTCCAATCCAAAGTAACAAACTACAATGAAAATTACACAAGAAATATGTAACTACATTGTTGCAAAAACATAACCACACATTCTACTGCAAGTAACATCAAAATCAAGGGACTTAACAGTCACTAGTCATTAATATTTCTCAATTCTCCAATAAAGAGACACAGACTAACTGAATGGATGTGTAAACAAGACCAAACATTCTTCTGCATCCAAGAAACACATCTCAGGCACAAAGATAGACATTATCTCAGGGTAAAAGGCTGGAAAAAGGTATTCCAAACAAATGGATACAGGAAGAAAGCTGGTGTAGCTATTTTAATATCTAATAAAATAGATGTTCAACCAAAATTAACCAGAAGAGGTGAGGAAGAACATTTCATACTTATCAAAGGCAAAGTCAACAAAGATGACAACACAATTCTGAACATCATTGCCTCCAATACAAAGGTACCCACATTTGTTAAAAAAAAAAAAAATTAACAAAGCTCAAAACATAGATATATCCCCACACATTAATAGTAGGAGACTTCAACACCCCACTTTCACCAAAGGATTGGTCAACAAAACAGAAACTAAACTGAGAAATAATGATACTAACTGATGTCATGAATCAAATGGATCTAAGAGATATCAACAGAACATTTCACCCAAACACAAAAAATTATACCTTCTTCTCAGCATCCCATGGAAACTTTTCCAAAATTGATCATATAGTAGGTCAGAAAGCAAGCCTCAACAGATATAAGAAGATTGAAATAATACTATGTATCCTATCAGATCACCATGGAATAAAGCTGGATTTCAACAACAACAGAAAATTTAAAAAGCCTACACACACGGACACTTAACAGTTTTCTACTTAATGACAACTGGGTCAGAGAAGAAAAAAAGAAAGAAAAAAAGGACTTCCTGAAATTCAATGAAAATGATGGAACAACATACCCAAATTTATGGGACACATTGAAAACAGTGCTAAGAGGAAAATTCATAGCACTAAGTGCCTTCATAAAGAAATTGGAAACATCTCATAAAGGTAACTTCACAACACATTAGAAAACCCTAGGGGGAAAAAAAAAAAAAGCAGAAACACCCAAGAGGCGTACACAGCTAGAAATAATCAAACTCAATCCTGAAATCAATAAATTAGAAACAAAGAGAACAATTTTAAAAAAATCAACAAAACCAGGAGCTGGTTCTTTGAGAAAATCAACAAGATAGACAAAATATAGCCAAACTAACTAGAAAGCAGAGAGACACTATCCTAATTAACAAAAGCAGAAATGAGAAGAGAGAAATAACAACAGACACTGAAGAAATATAAAGAATCATAAGGTCTTACTTCAAAGACTTATATGCTACAAAATCTGAAAATCTAAGGGAAATGGACAATTTTCTTTATCACTCCCACTTGACAAAGTTGAATCAAGATCAGATAAACAAATTAAATAGTCCTATTTCTCCTACAAAGATAGACGTTGTCATTAAAAGTCTCACAACAAAAAAAGCCCAGGGACAGATGGTTTCAGCGCAGAATTCTATCAAATCTTCAATGGAGAGCTAATACTGATACTATCCAAGCTACACCACAAAATAGAAATGGATGGAACATTACACAACTCATTCTGTGAGGCCACAATCACCTTGATACCTAAATCTCACAAAGACCTAACAAATAAAGAGAATTTCACACCAATTTCTCTTATGAACATTGATGCCAAAATACTCAATAAAATATTAACAAAATTAATCAGAAAGCACATCAAGTATATCATTCACTATGAACAAGTAGGTTTCATTCCAGGCATACAGGGATGGTACAGGAATCCATCAATGTAATTCACCATATAAAAAAACTGAAAGAAAAAAATCACATGATCATATCCTTAGATTCTAAAAAAGCATTTGACAAAATCCAAGACCCATTTATATTTAAAGTTAGGAGAGATCAATGATAGAAGGCACATACGTAAACATAATAAAGGATATATACAACAAGCCATTATCCAACATCAAATTAAATGGAGAGAAACTCAAGGAAATTCCTCTAAAATCAAAGATAAGGCTGCCCACTTTCTCCATATTTCTTCAATATAGTTCTTGAAGTTCTAGCCAGTGCAATAAGTCAACAAAAGGAGACCAAGGGGGATCCAAAGGGAAAATAGGAAGTCAAATTATCCCTATTTGCAGATGATATGATAGTATACAGAAGTGACCTTCAAAATTCCCGCAGAGAATGCCTACAGCTGATAAACATCTTCAGCAAAGTGGCTGGATACAAAATTAACTTAAAAAATGAATGTCAGTAGCCTTCCTGTATACAAATGACAATCATGCTGAGAAAGAAATTAGGGAAACTACACCCTTCACGATATCCACAAGCAATATAAAGTATCTAGGAATAACTCTAACCAAACAAGTGAAAAACTTGTTTGAAAAATGTTCAAATCTCTAAAGAAAGTGATTGAAGATGACATCAGAAAATGGAAAGATCTCCCTTGTTCATGGATCAGGAGAATTAACATAGTAAAAATGGCTATCTTGGAAAAGCAGTTTATAGATTCAATGCAATCCCTATCAAAATACCTACACAATTTTTAAAGACATTGAAATATTTCAATTTCATATGGAAAAAACACAATAGGTAAAACAATACTGTGCAATAAAAGATCCTCCAGAGGAATCTCCATATCTGTTCTCAAGCAGTACTATAGGGCAACAGGAATTAACACAGCATGATACTAGCATAGAAATAGGCTTGTTGACCAAGGGAATAGAATTGAAGACCCAGAAATAAATCCACACATATAACAACACTTGATTTTTGACAAAGAAGCCAAATCCGTTCAATGGAAAAAGCATAGAATTGTCAACAATTGGTGCTGGTCTAACTGGATGTCTACATGTGGAAAGATACAAGTAAATTCATATTTTATCACCATGTACAAAACTGAAGTCCAATTTGATTAAAGACCTCAACATAAAATCAGAGACATTAAATATATTGGAAGAAAAAGTGAGGAAGAGCCTGGAAATCATTGGCATAGGAGATAACTTCGTGAGCAGAATTCCAACAGCCCAGGCTCTAAGGGCGAAAATTAATAAATGGCACCTCATGAGGCTGAGAAGCTTCTGTAAGACAGAAGACACTGGCAACAGAACAAAACAACAGCCTACAGACTGGGAAAGGATCTTCACCAACCCTACATCTGACAAAGGGCTAATTTCCGAAATATATAAAGAACTCAAGAAATTAAACACCACCAAACAAAATAACCTAATTAAGAAATGGGGCTCAGAACTAAATAGAGAATTCTCAACAGAGGAGTATTGCATGGCTGAGAAGCACCTAAAGAAATGTTCAACATCCTTAGTCATCCAAGAAATGTAAATCAAAACAACTCTGAGATTCCATCTTATACCCATCAGAATGGCTAAGATCAAAAACTCAAGTGACAGCATATGCTGGTGAGGATGTTGAGAAAGGGGAACACTCCTTCAATGCTGGTGGGAGTGAAAACTTGTACAACCACTTTGGGAATCAATCTGGCACTTTCTCAGAAAACTGGGAATAGGACTACCTCAAGACCCAGCTATTCAACTCTTTGGAATATATCCAAAAGATGCTCTGCCACACAACAAGGACATATGCTGAACAATGTTCATAGCAGCTGTATTTGTAATAGCCAGAACCTGGAAACAACCTAGATGCACCTCAGTTGAAGAATGGAAAAAGAAACTGTAGTATATTTATATTATGGAATACTACTCAACTATTTAAAACAAGGAAATCCTGCAATTTGCAGGCAAATGGATGGAACTAGAAATGATCATGCGGAGTGAGTTAGCCCAGACCCAGAAAAATACACATGGCATATACTCACTTATAATTGGACACTAGCAAAAGATAGCTGTCACCTGGAAGTCTTCACTTAGCCAGAGATTGGGATAGATACTGGGACTTCCTATTGTGAGAGGTCTGGAAGAATGGAAAATTAGAAGGATCCAGAGTGTCCTAGAATCCTCCAAGAAGACCATTAAGGCTGGCTGATCTGGACACAAAGGGGTCTGCTCAAACTACTGTACCAACCAAGGACAATGCATGTAGTAAAACTAGAACCCCTATTCAGATCTAGCCAATGGACATCACATTCTCCACAACTGTGTGGAGAGCAGGGACTGACTAGGACATGAATTCTGGTGCTCTCTATTTGACCACTTCCCCTTGGTGTTGAGATCTGCTGATACTCAGAGGAAAAGTAAACATGCTACCAGGAAGAGGCCTGATAGACTGTGATCCTATAGTGGGGAATGAAGTCCCCTTCTGTCACAGACCTAGCGGAGGGAAATAGGATGAAAGCGGGAGGGAGGGGTAATGGGAAGATACAAGTGAGAGGATAACAATTGAGATGTAATCTGAGAAAATTACTTAAATAAAAATTTTTGAAAAGAAGAACTTATGGCAGAAATTGGGCCTGAGGCATGGAACAGAACACTGTGAGTTAGTCAATTGAGTTGGCAAAACCATGAGGTGTCCAGTCATGTCTTCACAAATAGTTTCTAGGAAAGGGGAAAAGGCCATAACAAGAAACAAAAAAAACAGAACCTCCTCCTTGGGCCCCTGGCCTCCAGTAAGGACATTCTCAGAACTATTTCTTTGGGGTTCCTGCCCTGCCCAATCAGGTTCTATTTCTTATCACAAGCACATTGGGACACATGCATACATAGGTATTATACATGACTGGAACTCAAAGATCATGCAGGTCAGCCAAGAAGTCAAATTATGCTCAAAATAGAAATAGTTGACGGCTGAAAGAGAAATGTTGTACAGACACTCAGGAAGCATTAAAGCAACTAAGAAACTATGCATTCCTGCCAGAAAAAAAGAATCTTGAGATTTTCACAGAAACAAAATTATTTGAAGTTGACTTAAAAAGCAAAGGAGAAATTAAGAAGACAGATAAGTAATATTATTTAAATTTATATCATTTACAGAGTTCATAAAATATGCCAGGAGTGTGTGAAATTGTGGCATTAGGTGATAAGCTGGGCCCAGTGACATCCATATGTAAACAAGCATGAGAAATACACCCAGGCATGTGGCTATTGCTTACTTGCTAAACATCCCCAGTAAGTCATAATAGCAGTGTTTTTGTCATTGTCAATAGCAGTGTATAGTTGTCCCCTTTACTTTTTCTTAATTCTGTTTCTAGGCATGCATGATGCCTTCTGGTACCATGGAAGTTGCTACTCATGGAGTAGACTTTAAAAAGAAAGAAACTTTTTATTGATTTCTTTTTTGAGTCTACTCCATGAAAAGTAGTTTCAATGGTGCCAGAAGGAATCATGAAAGTTTCCAAAAGAAGAAAGAAACCAGCAGTCCTACTCTTCTGTGATTCCTATGAACTATATCAATGACCAATAAGACATGATAACCTTAAGGGTACTGTAAGGGTGCATACATCTTTGCAGTAATGAAGAGCTCTGCAAATAGAGTTAAGACCTGCTAAACAAAAGACAAATCAAGCTTGGTTCTAGAAACCTGCCCAACTACTCAGGGATAGGAAAATCATGGGTCTTAGAGGATTACCTACAACTATACTAAACCAACATAATCTGTAACTATACTCTAAATATTTGTACTTACACCACAGATAAGTTTAAGTGAGTTTAGGCCTTGCACCTCATCAAGGAAACTTCTCTTCATAACAACAGAGACCATTACAGAAAACCACAAGCAATCAAAATAGAGAAATGAGGAGTGTAGTCCCAATGGCCACATCTACAAAACACTCCCTCATCTAGGGTCCAGGAAACACTGCAGAAAACAGGTAGAAATATTAGAAGAGCCATATCAGAAAGTTTTCTGTGAGACTGTCTTCTAGTAATGACAAAGCGACACTCATAAAGCAAACAACAAAGACAGACTAATGTGTGGGAGAAAATCCATGAGGTTTTACACTTACAAAAAGAACTATAAGAAACTGAAGAATATTTCCCTGGGAAGAGAATACTTATCCAATACCAATTGTTCAGCCCTGAAAACATAAATACATGTAACATTATACATACTGAGCAGGTTATATGTAACTATAGATGTATATGTATAAACATATATGCATGCAAGTATAATTAATGAAAAAAGATCATGAATTTGAAAGAGAGCAAGGAGGAGTGTATGGGAGATTTTGGAGGGGTAAAAGAAGAAGGGGGAAATGATATAATTATGTTATAGTGTCAAAAATAACAGGAAAAATGGCGTAGTTTTAAAGGGTTTTGTCGAATTGCCTTTAAATAATTATTTATGATTATAGATTTGTGCTGTTATCATTTTCTGTTGGAGAAAAGTGACACACGAGGCAGAGGAGGAGGTGCAATGCTATGGAATTCTCTCTTCAAGGTATGGCATGCTATATACTCTTAGCTCACAGCAACTGTGATTACCACCTGCATAATACTAGGCCTGGTAGCATCCTCTCATAGAGGTAGCATCCTATTACAGTAACCCTAACAGAAAAAGGCTTTGTAAGTCCCTGAATTACAGTTTTCCTTCCCACTTGCATATTTGCCATTTTGATACCTTATCCTAAATTGCAGGGTTTTAAATATTTCTTAAAATTTCACTCCTCTTTTAATCCATAATCCATGCATGTTCTTATGGTTTTTTTTTTTTCTTGTATTAAAAAAGGAGGGAGGGTGTCCTTTTAGATGATGTTGCCCACTTCAGTAAGATGTAAAGTACATTGGTTTCTTTGTAATATTTCTTAGTAACTGTAAAACTTTATAGGGATTTTACATTCTAAATTCACTTTCTGGAGCTGATCTTGTGCCTGCTATTCTGTTGGTGTTTGGTCTCAGTCTTACCTCCACATTCACTCAAACTTTCTGTACTTCCCCTTCCTTCCAGGAAAATGGGTGCAGGGGTCAGTCTGAAGACTCATATGGGAAATGTCAAATAACTCTTCTATCTGTCACCATACCAAGATGATCAAAGGAACCTTCAGATAGCTGAATACCCTCAAAAGGCAGAGGAGTTCATTGCTATCACCTTTTTATTAATCTCTTCTGTTTGTAATCTGAGGGATTGACAGTGATGCATTTCCACCTTTATTGTTTTTAGCAACTGACCCATGATGAAATATGGTGTATCAAGAACATTTCTTGGTGTCAATATAATTTTAGAAACAAAGACAAACTGTCTACTCTGAGCCTGAGGATGGCACATTCATAAAGTAGAAACAGATAGTCCAAAATTTTGTTGTGAGGATGAAAGACAAAACATATAATAAGCTGCCTGACATGACTACTAATGTCATTTTACCAAAATCAACGACATTAAAAGAAAGTTTAGAGCAGGGCACAGTGGCACAAACCTTTAGTTCTAGAACTTATGAAGAAGATGATGGCAGATATCTATGAGGTCGGCTCACCTACATATTCAGTTGTAGGCCAGTCAGAACTACATAGAATATCCTGTCTCAATAAAAAAGAATAGTAAACGTAGGAAGGTTTGTGACAAAAAACAAACAAACAAACAAAAATCCTTTACCTTCTGCCAGAAACAGTATAAAATGCAGTAACTAGAAGACAGGAAACAAACAAGTATAAAACATTCTGAGATTATCTCTAAATATTAAAACAGTCATGTAGAAACTGATAGGAAGTAGAAAAGTTAAAGAAGCCTGAAAACTGGTTTGAAACAGATTTCACAGCACACATCAGCACAGCTCAATAGGGAAGAGCAATTGTGAAGGACAGTCTTTGGTCAACCTCTTATAAGCTGGGTTCACCTGAGAAGAAATCTCCCTAAGAAAATGCCTCCTTCAAGGTGGCCTGTGGGCAAAACCTGTGGAACATTTTCTGAACTGATGATTGATGTGGGAATTTTCAGCTTATTGTGTCCAATGCCATTATTCCAGGCAGGTAGAGAAAGCAGGCTGAGCAAGCATGGAAAGCAGGTGGGTAAGCATCATCCCTCCATGGTCTCTGCTTCAGTTCCTACCTCCAGGTTCACATCTTGAGTTCCTGCTCAGACTTCCCTTCAAGATGAAATAAACTATTCCTCCCCCTGTTGTTTTGGTCATGGTCTTTATCACAGTAATAGATATCAAGCTAGGACAGAAATTCTATGTTAAAGTACATTTGTAGGAGGATTTAATCTTTATTTTGTGAGACTAAACTATCCATCTTCAACACCATCAAAGATTTGAGAAGGAATGAAAGTTAATTACTTAAGTGAACCAGAAGTGCAGGTTCGCAGCTTCCAAAAGAAGAAGAGGAAGAAGAAGAAGAAGAAAGAAGAAGAAGAAGAAGAAGAAGAAGAAGAAGAAGAAGAAGAAGAAGAAGAAGAAGAAGAAGAAGGAGAAGGAGAAGGAGAAGGAGAAGGAGAAGGAGAAGGAGGAGGAGGAGGAGGAGGAGGAGGAGGAGAAGGAGAAGGAGAAGAGAAGAAGAAAAAGAAGAAAGAAGAAGAAGAAAAACACGACAGAGACAGTTTGCTGCCTGAACAATCATCCAAAGCTCTCTATAATGTTGGCACATTATCTTCAGCCTTTTGGCCTAATATAGCTGACACACATGTTTGTGAGGCAGGCACTCTTGAGGACTTGCTTATTACCCTGTCTTGGCAGAGTTTGGTCATTGATTCTGCCTGCATCCAAGCTTGCCCATTTTTAGGTAGAATTCTGTCTGTGGCAGAAACAAGGACATTTAGCCCAGTGGTTTGTTTGCCACATTTGACCCATGTCCATCAGAAGGTTCTTTGATGTTCATCATATTCTTGAAGTAGGTTGGGTTTTGCCAAGATTTAACCTGCCTTGTTGTAAAAGCTTCTTTTTTATATTTATTTTTCTTTGTTTAATAATTTACTCAGATTACATCCTGACTGTTATCCCTCACTTGTATCTTTAAATGCCATATTATGTAGGTCTCTGAGGTTTTGAAGACCTTATCTAACTATTTTACCTTCTTTACCTATAGGATCATATCTATCTGTTAAACCTAGGACATATATTCTTGTGATTAGGCTACTAGTTGACATGGCCATGATTTGATCAACTAACAATTAGCTTGTATTACTTAATTATCCTTAACAGCCTGAAATATCACTTTTTAGGTAATGGAAGTAAGTTTTGTATTATAATTGAGTGGTATGAGTTCAATACCACATGTTAGAGAGAGAGAGAAAGAGAGAGAGAGAGAATATATATATAGTGTATGGAGAATAATCTTACATTCCCAGCAGTGGTATGGCTGGGTCTTGAGGTAGACTTATTCTCAATTTCCAAGGTTATTTTTTATTTTTTATCATAATATAATCATGTCACTTCCTTGTATACTTCCTTCCCCAAGCCTTCGCATAAACCCCTCCTTGCTTTCTTTAAATTTCAAGGCTTCTTTTTTCCTTTACCAGACTGAATGGTAATGAGTTTAAACATACCAATAAGACTGATGAGCAGAAGGATTTTCTTCTTAGTGTAACGAGCCGACTGGCTCTCCAGTTCTCCTTCCTTGGTGGTCTTCTGTTACTTGGCTTCCTCTCTCTGATTTCTTTCTCCTCCTCCATTCACAGACTCCCTCAGGAGCCAGTTCAAGGATACATGAAGTCAATGCAAGAGGCCTCACAGTAAATTTGTTAACCTGCCAGTAAGTCAGTTATACTTTCCACCATGACCTACTATTGTTGTCCTAGGGAGTCAACTTCTCTTGTTTATAGTTATTTCTATCTTACATTTAAGTTGTTTCCATCTTAGATCATTATTAGTTTGTTGTTGTTATTATTATTACTATTGTTGTTGTTGTTATTGTTATTATTATTATTATAGTTCTCTCTAAGTCAGAGATTACCTCTGCCATTCTCTTTTTTTATGGAGATAATGGTGAGAGAAGGAATATTCATGTGTCAGATATTTGTTATGTCTGTAAGGTACATATTTCTCATTTCATCCTGGCAAGGGAGTGTCAACCGAGGTATTTTTACTCTGTGTTTTTTGTACAAGTGACTGCGGGTATGATTTTAAGGGCAAGATTGTTAACCTCAATAGCATTGTTTAAAAGCACATGAGAGAAAAACTGACACAGACTAAAGAAGACAAAGTCTCAAATGAGAGTAGGTCATTGGGCTCCCAAATTTAAAAATCAGACTATTTATTTTCACACCTCATTGAGTACAGAAATCTAAAGGCTAGATCCAAGAGTAGAAAAAAAACAAAGGACAAAGACTCACTTTCAGAAAGCAGAAGTTATTCTTAATCTTTCAAGTAGGAGAACCTCACAAAATGCTGATGCCACAATTGGAATGACATCTGTGGGTCGTCTGGTGGAGTTCAATATATTTTGCATGTGAGAAAATGTGGGCGCTAGAGAGGTAGTTCAGTGGATAAAGTGCTTGCTGAACAACTTTAGAAACATGAGTCTCGGTCACCAGAACTCATGCAAAAAACCAGGTGAGGTGGCACTTGTCTGTAACAGCACTGTTGGGAGAAGGAAGGGCAGAAATAAGTGGATACAAGGGGCATTCTGTCCAACATTTATAGATGAAACAGTGAGAAACCTTGTTTCAAAACCCTAAAATGCAAACACAGAGAAAGACATCCAGAATCAACTGCTAGGCTTGTCCACATGAGCAAGGATATGCACATCGTCACTCACATGTGCGTGTTATGAACATGTGCACACACACACACACACACACACCACACACACACACGAAAAATGTTAGTAGCTTGTAGCTTAAGACTAGAAGTAGATTGGTGATTATAATAAATTGGAAAATAAGGTGAAATTCTGCCATTTCTGTTGTGCAAGCTGCTTTGCATCATGAGTGCCACACTTTCTCAATATGTGCTGGACTACATAGATAATTGAAATAATGCAATGCAATGAAATTAAGTAACTTTCATATTTCTCTCATTCATTTGAAATGGCACAATGATAACACCAATTTTATCTTCTTTCCAGGGGATATTTAGATAATTAAAAGACATTCAAATATGTGAGTAAAGCTGAATAAAAAACCTGATTGGTACTTCCTCAATGTTTTACAATCTCAGTTTACATTCAAGAAACATTATCCACTTTTGGTTAAACACATTGACTACAAATTTCTCAGGAATATTTGAATCAGTTATGGTGAGGAAATCAATAACTAGCTCTGAATGGAAAAGGGGAGCATTAAAATAGAGAAATAGTGGGAGGGGGAATAAGGAAATTGAAAAAAAGGAACCGGCAAATAAAATCTGAAGTATCAACTGAAACCTAAGACTTTAATGAAATGATCAGCATTAACAGTCCACAGAAGAGAAGGATCGGGGTTCACTAGAAACTGTCATCACAGAAGCATTCATGTCCATTTTATAGAGGTTTCTAAATACGCAAGCAAGGCTCTACTTCCTCCACATAATTCAAGAAAATAAGCTTGAGTTCTTCTGTGAATATATCCATAGGTTAAAACAACTTACTTCTATTTGAATGTGACTTAAAATAAAGCCTGCCAAGAGAATACAGAAAGATTCTCTTCAAAGACTTTCATTCATCTATATAAGATCTCTGGATATTGGCCTTATTAAATTGATGGTTCTGTCTCATAGAGTTTAATAAAATTCCATATTCTCAGTCTGTTACGAAGTCCGGGGCTCAGAATAAGAACACCCAGTTGGAGTTTTAAATTGTGCCCTGGCCATTCCTATTTGATGACATCTGCCTGATACACATCTGAAGCTTTATTTCCTTGTCATCATGTTCACTAACTTCAGGAGTCTTTGATCCATAGTTTTGCAATCAGTTCTTTCTGACTTCAGCAATGGAGATCCTAAGCTAAGGACCTAGTATTCTCGGCCCAATCACTTGTGAAAAATAAGCAGTAAATATGTAATTATTATATATCATAATAATTTTATTTACATGACTGTTATAGTCTAAAAGAATTTTCTGGTTGTCTTTCTGTTGCTCAGAATACAAGTTACTTTATTTTTCTTTCTGTACTGAGAGGCTAGTCAATCAGCTCTAACAGATTGTGTGTCCCTCCGTTGAAGGGGACCATCTCAGGATCTCATTAAATGTTCAGATGAGAAATTGATCCAATAATGTTCAGCTTGTGTCTAGGTTTCTTTAAAGTTCTGCAAGACTCACTTAAAATTCCCTTTCCAAAGACAAGTAGTGCCTGTTCTTCCATGGCCCACATCTGTGACCTTCTCATGAGCCTTTGCTGAAGCTAGCTGATGGCCTGCAATGATGTCTACTCCTATTTTCTTCAATATTCCTGCCTCTTCAATCATTGGTTCAGCTTCATATTCTGGCCATCTTTATCTAGAGGACATGAATTATCACCATGTTCTGAACTGAGAACTTTATTCTCTGCCAGTCAGTGGGCTAAAATGAAATATGCCTTAACAATCATGAAATGCTGGGAAGTAATTTCTCTAATTTGGTTTGAGTGCAAGAATCTAAACTAATTGTGTGCCATTCCTCTTTTCAAATTGTGCTTGCTTGGAGTTTAGAATCACCCAAACATGGACATAGCATTTGGCTTCACTATAGGCTTCTAAATATTACTTGAGACTTCCGAGTAGCACTTTCATTTGGAAATGAGAGCAACATTAATGATTCTGCATTCAGCTGGTTTCAGGGTTTATGTTCTGGCACCATGTGCTTTGCACATTTTTGAGTGCATGGTAAATTCTTAGCAAATGGTGGGTTTATGAGGTGTTCTCCATGCATCTTCTCCAGGACCCTGTTGTCTTACACAATTGTGACAGAGCGTAATGAAAAACTGTGGGTATTTTACAGACTTCTTTAAGATGAAATGCAGCTGGATCATCTCTGGTGTAAGATTCCTTCTGCCTAAAAATAGCACATCTTCTGTTTCGTGTCAGCAACCATCATTATCCCATTAGCAGTTCCTCTGAAAGCCATTGATAGCACATTAGAGCCTCTGTGCCTGTATCCTGCTTTTTGACCTGTAAAGCACCAGGGTGAATCTTCTACTTTCTGATATATCACAGCCCTCTTACCTGTATGTCACTTATCTGTAAATACACACACACACACACACACACACACACACATATATATATAACACACTTTTTTTCTCAGTGAGAAGAAATCATAGAAACCACCATGATCATGTTAAAGAAAACTATCAATGAAGTCAATCATCTTAAGCTGTTGCTAACTATGAAAAAGTAAAGAAAGAAATTTGTGTTAATTATGAACTTCATATTGTGGTTTCTTACTGTGAAGAGACAGGTGACATATGAATCACTTACTTAAGAACAGCAGCATAAACAACATTGGCCCTGATATGTGGGCTAGTAGAAGAAAAAAATCTTTTTTCCCCTATCACAATCATAAATTTGGATAAGCTTGAAGACAATTTAAACCTTAATATTGGTAAGGTAAAAATAGTAATGAAAATGCTGTCGTTACTTTACATGATTGTATATTATGGGTTAAAGTGTTTCAAGTCATTTCTTTCAAAGAAATATTAGGTAAATATTGTTACTTTGTAGAAGATATAACTGAGATGGTAAAGTGGTGAGAGGCTAAGCACCATGACCAAATGTCTCATATAATGAGTGGCAGATCTAGAAAGCTTATATGGAACAGGAGACATCCTATGCGTGGACTGTGTGTCTATAGCACTAAAAACTCAGAAGCAAGCTTTTTCTTTAAGGAGACACAGAGTACATATTATTTTGATAATTTCCCTCTTTTGCATTTCTATCAAATCATACAAACCATTAAGTCAGTGATTATACATAAATTAAGATGGTTGTCTTTGAATTAAAGTTTATTCACGGAAACATGCATGCAGCCCACCCCTCCTCAGGAAAATTAGTAAGGACACGGTGTCATTCTTCTAATACCAATTTCTTCTTATAAGTTAAGTAAAGTGAATTTGAATGAGCTCATTGCTTGCATCTCCAGTTCCTACTAGCCAGAGCCCAGCGCAGCAGTAGGGAATGCTTGAGAAGTTGTAACATTGACTACTCCAATTAGAGGCAGTAAACAATTAGGCCATGGCCAGCAGCCTTTCTGCTTGGGCAGAGTTGCATCAGAATGAATGTGTTTACTTCATCTTTTTGTGAACTCACCTTATAGGAATCAGTAATTTCTTTACATTGTCCATCACCAAAGTAGGGAAAAACAAATAAATGCACATCCTTTCCAATTAAAATCCATCCTTGGACATCCCAACTTGAGAGGGCCATTTCAGCCAAACTTACATCACTATAAGCAATTGTACCAGAATCATTGAATAATTAAGTGCTGTATTGATCTGTTACTAAGTAGTTGTAACTAAGAAGTGACTGTACTGTAGAGAGAGAGTCTCTCTGGGTTCATACTTGGCCTGTGATCATTTCCGTCAAGTCCTGAGGGGATAGAAATCAAGCACCCCCAAAGGGCAGGCCCACTGACTTAGTCTAAGGTGACAGTCGTGGCTCAGCTCAGACTCTGAAGGAGTAAACACTCTGCGTTCCTCAGAACCCTGTAAAACAGTGTTCTGCTTGCCAGGAAAAGCCATTACTCTCTTATCACTTCTACATCCCCCAATGTCTGTCTGGGAAAAGAATCTAGTTTTCCGTTAATTCAAACAAGCCTCCAACAGATCCAAGCCCCAGGCTAGATTCCAGACTGTTCCTGCCAACTAGCCCTTCTAGCTCAGCAGCATAAACCCGATGGAACTAGCAGGACTACCCACCATTTTCACAATTCGTTCTCCTTCCTATCCCCTCCCACTTCTTTCCCTGCCCTTGCGTCTATCTCTGCTATTCTCTCCTGCTATTTTCTCTGCTGCTGAGAGATAGCCCTGGGTACTGCTAATCTGCTGTACCTATGACTGCTCTGGATGGTTCCAGAGGCCTCCTGCTGTTCTCATATATGCAATAAAAACGCTCGCCCCATTCAAGAGTGGTCATCTAGGTCAGTTCTTTACTGTGCCCTCACTTACAATCTCAGTCTTGAGCTGTGCGACTGAAACCACAATGATTATAAAACCTAGAATTTTTTTTGTCAGAATACAATAAGTTAATCTATGTATACTAAGTTCTTAGAAAATATTCTAACACACAACAAACATGTAATAAAGGTCACACACTGCAACCAAAGAGCATAGAAAAAGAGTTCTTAGCCTTGCAAAGCTTAGGAATGAGCTGCTAAATATCTCCCACCTAGGACAAAGGTCTCTTTAAAGTGCTATTCTGAATTAAAAATAGTCCCGTCTCTTAAGGTCTTAAAATGTAGCACCATTAAAACTTGGAATTATTTTAAGGTTATTTAGAAAAATTATGTGCCAGTTACATTAAGACATTCTTTTTTTTCTCATTTTTTTAATTAATTTATTCTTGTTACATCTCAATGTTTATCCCATCCCTTGTATCCCATTAAGACATTCTTACCAAGAGCTGAGATAATGTTCAAATGGCAAAGCACTTGCCTTGCAAACATGATATCTATGTCTAGCACCTAGATAAAAATACTCATTAATAAAATAAATTTGCAATCCCTATAATGAGGAGGCAGAGACAGGAGGATTTCTGGGGTTTGGTTGCCATTCACTCGCATAACTAGTGAACTCCAGACCAGTCAGAGATGTTGTCTCAACGACAGTGGATGATGCTCCTGAGGATGATACCCTCAACACATAAACATGTATACAATAGACATACATGCCATGTCCCAATGTGGGCATGTACACACGTGAAGCACAGTTATCTTAAATACTACTGACTTCCATCATTGTATACCAGAGGGATTGCCATGCTCCAAAGCTTCAAGTGGGTAGTTTCTAGAAAGAACAACAACAACAACAACAACAACAACAAAAATGTGAAAGCACATGTCATAGATAAAAGAATTAGAATAGTATGATTATGAAATAAAGTATAAAAATAAAATATCTGAATGAAAACATTGAGGAACTTAAGTTTATATTCCTCAGTTCTCCAATGAAGCCATCATCTTGGGCAATTTTTAAGGCTTCTTTTTGTGGTACTGGTTAATAACTGTGATGTTTACAATATTGCTACACTGACTAAAATATCACAAGTGCACTAAGATTACTTTCTTATTTCTAAACTGAGAACTAAAATAATGATGACTTCTTCATTGTATTTTTATGAAATATAAATTAGATAATTCAGGTTAGCTATAGAATAAATTCAAAACTATCATTAGCCTGTATTTCCCCAATGGACTCAAACTTGTCTACTATCCAGTAGCTTTATCATAAAGGACTATATCAGCTATAGAGGAAATTTATTAAAGCTAATGAAATTTATGATATTAAATTATAAATAATAATTTAATGTATTCACAAGTTAAAAGCAATAGGCCAGGAAAGGAACACATTGTGAAGTGATCAAATTTGGGCAGTTAGCAGATACATCCCTCTATATTCTCATTTCTACATATTGAACATTTAAACCCTACTTTTTAAAAATTGTGACACATGCAACATATTATTGTTAAGGATAGTCAGCACGCTGAGCCTGTGTTATTATACCCAACTTAGCTCCTAGATATTTTTCCACTATTCCAGCTCTTGACATTTTCTAGATTACCAATATATTCTATATGCGTTGGGACCTCCTACATCAAATATTCTAAAGAGCTTAACAACAGTGAGAATTGAACTCATATATAGATTTTGTTGTAGCCTAAACATATAGTGTTTCTTAAATACTTAAGATTAAAAAAACTGTAGGGAAGTAAAATCTTCTGTGGTCTGCAAAAACATTTCCTGCCTTTCTATTTTCAGTCTTGTCTGTCTTCATGTCCTAACACCGAGAAAGCTTAAAAGTGCCCATAAATCCATTAACACCCCCAAATACAAAGGCAGGTCCATTTGGCATCTGCATGAAACTAGGTAAGTCCTGTGATCTGCTCTGACTGGACACATTCAACAAGAAATGAAGCAGTATGAATGTATGATATATACAGCTTCTATTTTCACACAGTTTCTATTGGATTCCAGATGCCATTCTGTAGGAAGTCCAAGCCATATGGAGAGACCATGTGGAAGATAACAAAACACCCCAGTCAATACCCGAGCTGAGCTACTACTGAGAGCCAGCCCCATCTGTCAAATGGTTTAGTTAGTAATCCTGGACATGGAGGCCAAAGTCTCTAGATTATCATGTGCTTTGCTGATACCTTTTGAAACAAAGAAACAACAAATAAATCTATATCACCGTCAAGATTTTCAATTATAATAAATGGCTGTCATTGTTCTAAGCCACTAATCAGAAGACATCCCAAGTACATGATGCTTTAAAATGGTACATGACTTTTCTACCTTCACAATAAAGCTTTTTGATTCAGTTATGTAGGTTTTATTGACATATTTCTTATTTTGCTTCACATATGCACTTTTCAGTTTTTTGTTTGTAGTATTGCCCCCAAATTTTGTGCATCTGTATAAATTATAAACACCATAAAAGACAGAGATGGTTATGCATGATGGCACATAACCTAGTTAAGTAAGGGTGTTTTTCTTTATTTCCCCTGCCTTCTTCACTGTTTTTTTTAAAACAGGGTCTCATAAAACCCAGGCTTGCCTTAGGCCAGCTATGGGACAGAGGATCACATTGAGCTCTCTTTTTTGGCATTAAAATTTTATTTTACTTTATTTTATTATAATTTATTCACATTACATCCAATTGTAATCTCCTAGCTCTTATCTTCCTGTTCCTACCCTCCCTTCCTCTTCTGCCCTATTCCCCTCCTCTAGGCCTCTATTATGTGGGGGTCCTCTCCCCCACTTTCTGACCACAGCCTATCAGGTCTCATCTGGATAGTCTGTATCCCTTTCCTCTGTGTTTCCACAGGGCCTCTCCACCAAAGGGCAGTGATCAAATTGCAGGCACCAGAGTTTGTGTCAGATGTAATCCCCCGTTTTCTCTCCTCCAGGTGAACAATGAGCTGTCCATCAGCTACATCTGAACAGGGGGGCTAGGTTCTTTGCTTGCAATGCCCTTGTTTAGTGCATCAGTTTGTGCAGGTCCCCCTGGGTCCAGACTTAATAGTCTTTCCTTGGACTCCCCCCAAGCCTTCTATCCCCCAACTCTTCCATACAACTCGAAGTGCTTTGCCTAGCAAGTCCCAGTATCTGTCCGATCCCCCATTGGGTGGAGTCTTTCATAGGACATCTTCCTGAAGAGAACACTAACAGCTCAGGCTCTAAGGTCAACAATTAATAAATGGGACTCACTAAACTGAAAAGTTTCTGTAAGGCAAAGGACACTGTCAACAGAATAAAACAACAGCCTACAGACTGAGAAAGGGTCTTCACCAAGCCTACATCCCACACAGAACTAATGTCCAAAATTATAAAGAACTCAAGAAATTAAACACCCCCAAAGCAAATAACCCAATTGAAAAATGGAGTACAGAGCTACATAGAGAATTCTCAAAAGAGGAATATCAAATGGCTGAAAAACACTTAAAGAAATGCTCACTATCCTTAGTCATCAGGGAAATGCAAATCAAAATAACTCTGAGATTCCATCTTACACCTATCAGCATGGCTAAGATAAAAAACTCAGGTGACATCACATGCTGGAGAGGATATCGAAAAGGGGAACACTCCTCCATTGCCTGAGGGAGAGCAAGCTTGTACAACCGTTTTGGAAATCATTCTGGTGCTTTGTCAGAAAAGTGCTACCTCAAGACCCAGCAATACTACTACTGAATGCATACTCAAAAGATGCTTTACCACATAACAAGGACATTTGCCCAACTGTGTTCATAGCAGCCTTACTTGTAATAGCCAGAATCTTGAAACAACCTAGATTTTCCTTAATGGAAGAGTGAATAAAGAAACTGTGGTACATTTACATGATGGAATAGTATTCAGCTATCACAACAAGGAAATCTTGAAATTTGCAAAAAAAACAAAAAAAAAAAACAAAAAACAAAAAACAAAAAACAAAACAAAACAAAAAAATGGATGGAACTAGAAATGATCATCCTGAGTCAGGTAACCCAGATCCAGAAGACATGCATGGTATATACTCACTTAAAAGTGACATTGAACTCTTAATCTTCCTGACTACTTTCCAAGTGCTAAGATGTCAGGCTAATGACATCATGTCCTTCTCTGTGATATACCTTTTATAATTGTGTATATAAATGGTTTCTTTTGGGATTATGGGAATATGGGAAAACATTGACTATAAAGAGATCACCATATTGTTTGTTCCTCAGTAAATACTCATAAAGGAATACCTATTGTTGAAACTATTGAACTTTTTAATGGTATTTATATTTACTAATTCCAGTTTCAGTCAGCTGAGTGTTTACCTCTGTGCATAGAGATAAAGATGTAAATAACTTCCTCTCCATTCCTTCTTAAATCTTAGCTCCACTGATAAATAAATGAAAAGAATTTCTCCAAAAACATTAAGATATACTCCAAAAGGGGACAGTTGTGATGAGGTGGGTCATAATAAGTAGTGAAAAGGGAATTTCTATCTCTTCAAGTGATCAATAGAAATACAAAAGCATACCTGATACTTACCTTAAAATGGTGAAATCCAAATTAAAATGCTTTGTCTTAGTGTGTTATGTTTCTCCCAGGAAAGAGATAACCAGGGCATTTATGTAAGATATACTCCATGCTATAGACTCACTGGATGTGTATGACTCAACATCTGTAAAGTAAAATAAGAGCGATACATTTAACCACTGTAGTAACAAACACCTTAAAGACCCTGAATGCCTCCGGGCTGTATGGTTATTGGTGTTTAGTATGAGAAAGACGCAAGTGCTGGTAATTCTACATTTTGGGCTTGTATTAACTGACTTTTCCTTATCGTGATAGATAACATATAGCATTGACTTCAAAAGAGAAAAATGTTTATTTTAGGCCACAGCTTTAAAAGACTCATTTTGTGGTCAAGTGGATTGTCACTTGTATGCCAAGGGGAAAACAATATACCATGGGACTTGCACAGAGTACAACACTCTGTTCAAAAGCAGAATATGAAGAGAAGGATAAAGATATGAAGTTCTGTTAATCTCCTTGAAGTCAGACTTCCAAAGACATAAGGACTCCCCTACAGGCTCTAGGTCTTAAAGTTCCTTCCATCACCCAATAACACCAAACTGTCACACCTTTACATTTAAGTCTTTTTTTTTTAATTTTTATTTTTTTATTTTTAATTGTTTTTTATTAATTTATTCTTGTTACATCTCAATGTTTATCCCATCCCTTGTATCCTCCCATTCTTCCCTCCCTCCCATTTTCCCATTATTCTCCTCCCCTATGACTGTTCCTGAGGGGGATTACGTCCCCCTGTATATGCTCATAGGGTATCAAGTCTCTTTTTGGCAACCTGCTCTTTGAGGGACATCCAAGACCCAAGCTATAGCATGCTGTGACTCTTACAATACACTCTGCAGTATGACAGTCTAGGCACCCATTGCCTTGGAAATGATGCACAACAGAGTACCTCCAGGAGACAGGTGTCCTGTTACCAGAACAGCAGCTTAACAACAGAACTCTTGCTTGTAATTAGTAATCTATTTCTGAAAATATTGAAAACACAGTAAAGGACAAGAGGGCAAAACAAATACTTTGAAGCTTATTTCCCATTGTTGGATGTGGGGAAATGTTCTGTGCCCTAGCTAAAAGCCACCAATATGATTCTAAAATGTGACTGAAAAAATACTACCTACATAGAATTAGTAAACTATGACATAAGGATGTAAAATTCCTTAGATTATTGCTCTGTGGTTCTAAAATATTAACAGTTGTGAAGTAAAAGAATTATGTTTTATACATTTTCACTTCTATTATTATTTACTTTATCCAGATCCTCCAAAATTTTCTGAATATGTTTTTATATGAAAGTTTGTCATATTGTGCAATTATTACAAGTCACTTCTATTATATAGAAGACATTCAGGTCAAGTGCCCACTAATTTAAAATATTAGACAGCATTCAGGAGTTACCTTGCTGTAAAAGGTAAGTCACACCTCTTAGTGACTTAAGAGAAATAAATATATTTGTCTCACTTTTATAACTACATTTAGATCAGACAATTCTCCAGGGAAGCTTTTCTCTTTAAAATGACTCAAGGATACCATTTGATTAAACATATATCCAGAAGTTACTACTGCCAAGAAAGAGAAAGCACACAGGATTCATTAATAAATATTCTGTCTAACTTTCTACTAAGGCTCCATTGGTTAAAATTAGTCACATGTGAATCTTGCATGAAAGTCCACCAGTGGGAGACAGAGCCTGAAGAATCCATCTTCTGAACCAGCAAAGTTTCAACTGGAGGGACAGGGACACCAACTCAGCCAAAAAACCTTCAACCTACAATTTTTCCGGCCAACAAGATGTGCTGGGGTAATGGTGGCATATAACTTGTGGGAGTGACCAACAAATGACTGGCCTATGTTGAGGTACATGCCATGAGATTATGGAGTCTATGCCCAGCATTGTCCAGATGGCCAGGAATTGGATGATAGACAGCCCAAAGACCAAGAGTAGAACCAACCCAACTGGTCAAAAAATAAACAAATTATTCCTATGATATTCTACTCTATTCATAGATCGGTGCTTGGCCCAATCATCATCACCAGAGAGGCTTCCCTCAGCAGCTATGGGAGAAGATACAGAGATCAAGAGCCAAACATTAGGTAGAATATGAAGGGGAAGGAAGGATTGTAGGAGATAGAGGGGTGGAGGAAACCAGGAGAATACAATCAACAGAAGCAACTTAAGTAGGGCTCAAAGGGGCTCATAGAGACTAAAGCAGCATCACAGAGCCTGCATGGGACTGAACTAGGTCCTCTGCATATCTGTTAGTGTTATGCAACTCGATGTTCTTGTGAGACTGCTAATAATTGGAGGGGATTTCTCTAACTCTTTTGGCCAAGCCTTGAGATCCCTTTCCTCACACTGTGTTGCCTCATGCAACCTTGATATTATGTCCCTAATCTTATTATAACTTGTTATGTCATAGTCAGTTGATATTCCTGGGAAGCTTGCTCTTTTCTGAAGAGAAATGAGCAGCAAATCTGGAGGAGAGAGTTGGTAGAGTGTTCTGGGAGGAGCAGAGGGAGGAGAAGGTGTAGTCAGAATGTATTGTATGAGAGAAGAGTAAGTAAATTTTAAAAAGAAAAATAGTAACATGGCCTTTTTATTCCAAAGCAAATAGTAAACAGATTTTGTTGCTTTTTTTGGATTTGTTTTGTTTTGTTTTGTTTTTCAAAACAGGGCTTCTTTGTCTTCCCTTCACTGTCTAGAACTAGCTCTGTAGACCAGGCTGGGCTTGACCTCACAGAGATCAGCTTGCTTCTGCCTCCAGAGTCCTGCTATTAAAATCATGCAACCCAGCAGTAGAGAATTTTTCTTTTTACCAAAATTGTTTGAGGGCATTTTTAAGCCAAGTGTCTTGGTTAGTATAAAATATGTTTCAAATTAATTAATATTTCATTTCCCATAATTCTCCACTGAATAAAAAGAGTAAAAGAGAGTTGAGGTAAATTTTGCTTCCAAAGCAAAACAAAAAGTAAAATTGAGTTTCTTCAGACAGAATATATCCTGTATGGAGCCATACAGGAACCATTCATCTTGTCATTTTCTAGAAATGGTATAATTTGCTCAAACATCAAGTCATAATGTCCTTGTACCACAAATACCACCCAAACATCTTATAATCACCTTGTTTTTTATTTCCCTATTCTAGCATCAATCACATTCTACAGTTGAGAAATTACATTGGCAACATGGCCTCAGCTGTGCAACAAAGGAATGAGAGCTTTCATTCATCTTTATCAACTCCTTTGTGAACTTTGCTGCCACTCTCAGAAACATCACCAGCTTCTCAGACACCAAGCCATGGTATTATTCACTTTAACCTTCTCAGCACCATTTATCATGAAAATTTAGCACTTTTCTCCATTCTGAATGCTATCAAATAAATTCATCCCTTATTGCCCAATTCAGGAACAGCATAATATTTTCTATTTGCTTCCTTGGTATTCAACCCATTTTTTTAATTTATCTGGTACACACTTAGCATACCAGTTTTACACAAATGCATAAGATGATCCATCCTTCAGAGTAGATTGTAAATTTCTAAATGATCTGTGTCTTCTACCAAATCTAGTATAAACACTAATAATCATAATATTAATTTTCTCCACCCATTCTACCCAAGTTAATGCTACATTTTCCAACATTTATTATTTCAAATAGGGAATTTTCTTTTAAAATAATGATTTATTGATTATTTGAAAATTTCAAACATTGTTTTTATTATATTTCATCTCCCTTTCTAACTCCTCCCACATCTAACCTTCTCTGCCTGTACCTTTCTACCAACCCAACTTCAAATATTCTTTTTTATATATACAATAAAATCTAGTTTGTACTGGTCAACTACTCTTTGGATAGGGACTTACCATGGTGTATATTCAGCTTAACAGGGGATATACCATTAAATCTCTCTCAGAACTATCAAATGCAAATAGGTCCTCAGCTAATGGCAAGATTTTATACCAAAACCCCAAGTGCTGGTATTTTGTCAAATTTGAGTTTGTACAGCTATTGTGTGTGCTATCACAAGCACTAAGTTTGTATGGGAAGCTACCCCATGGTGCTAGAAAATATGCTGTTCTTGAAGTTATTCACCACTCCTAGCTCTTACACTTTCTAGGCCCTCATTCATGAAGATCACTTGGGCTTGGGAATATGTGTTTGATATCTAAATCCCAATTAGAGCAGAACACTCCACAGGCTTACTTAGCATGTTGACTACTTGAGGGTACTGGCGTTATTTCTCATCTACTACAAAAAGAAGTGTCTGTAATTGTGGTGTAGAGATACGGTGATCCATAGACACACTGATAACACATCAGAAGTCATTTTAATACTATGTCCATTTAGCATAATGATGCTACTAAGTTTCCTGTGGATTGGACATAAGCTCTTAGCCCTATTAACATTGTCAAGTTTGGTTTCTATCTCATGGATCAGGCATTACACGAAATCAGAAAGTGTTTGGCTACTTCCATAATGTTCATGTTACTATTGCCCCAGTGCACACATTTTGCCGTGCCAGTCATACTTATAGCTTACAAGGTTCACAGTGAGACTGATGATTACTTTTCGCCTCTCATACCTAGCTGACCACCCTGCAGAACTATAAAAGCTAGCTTCTAGGGACGATGCTTCTAGGTGAAGATTAGCTTGATTTCTCTGCGTTCGAGTGTTCGATGACCATTGCAAAAGGGCTTTGCTGTCAAGTTGTAAGGGGTAACAAGCAGCTTTGTCAGTAACCTCACATGTTTGGGAGTCTATAGCACTCCATTGACTTAAAAAACACATTTAAGTCTCTTCCTGGTAGCCTGCTATGATACCCTATGAGCATATAAAGGGGGAGTAAGTCCCCCTCAGTCATAGTCATAGGGGAGGGGAGTAAGGGAAAAATGGGAGGGAGGGAGGAATGGGAGGATACAAAGGATGGGATAACCATTGAGATGTAATATGAATAAATTAATAAAAAAGATGGAAAAAACATATATAAAAGCTGCTAACCAGAATTATCTGTGATGTTAAAAACTTACTATCCAAGGAGGCATAAAGTAATATTTGAAAAAGAAAGAGAAAAGGTGCTCTTCTGGGATGAAAACAAGGACTTATAGCTGAGAAACACTCTCAGAATTTAAGGAAGATCCTGGAAGGACCAAAGGCTCAGATAATAAGAAATATATGACATACAATGCCATGCCTCCTGGTTATTTTTAATCTCTTCTGGCCATGGATTTATGACAAGAATTATTTATTTTAAATTACTTCACCCTGATATTGTTTCCTGTTACTAATGTACTATGGGTTAATTTCACAAACATGGATAAAATACTCTGTTGGATTAAACCTACAAAGAGAGATGTGCTGTTTACAAAGAATTGAGAATATAGTATAACTTATTCCTTTAACTCAAATACATTTGGATTCTTTCAATCAATAACTGAATTTCTATTCTTTGCTGTGTCTGGTTGAACTTTTAAAACAACCAGAATCAATGTGTTTGATACTTTTTAATTGGCTGATTAATGAGAACATTTATTAAATACTGACTTCCTTTTGAAATACTCAAGGCATTACAAGTTAGCTCTCATTCTTCAAAATAACCAGGACTAACAGTCTTCAACATTCGATGTGAAACTTCACAAGTAAGTTAACTGGTTTACTAAGGTAGGAAACTGGCTCCACTTAAAGACATGTATGGGTTAAGTACATGTTTTTCACCAAGGTTGCCTAGAATAAAGAGAAAAACAATTCTTTTTGTAATGACTAGTGCATGGCAATGTGGCAAAGGCTGTCAGTTGCTGTAACCCTCACAGGATCTTCATGAAAGAAATTATTGAGCATCAGAACTCTACTAACTCTGCCCACATCTTGCCTGACAACATTCACTCTATGCAATTTGAATGTACTCCCTCCAGGCTGTCACTGTGGAAGGAAACTTAGAAGTATGGAGTGAAATGAGCTATAATCCTAATTTACTTGTTGTCAGACTAACTCTGGTAATTCTCCCTGTTATCCACACTAAACTCTCCTCTTTTCAACTATCGGTTCAGGAAGTTTTGGTAAGTTACCGTGTGGAGCCTGTACTGTCATTCCTGAAGTACTGAGGTCCGTGTGATCATGGATCTCCCTAAGGTAGACTCATTTCACATGATAAGTCACATTTACAGTAGCAAAAGTGAATACTAAGAGATAGTAAAATAGATATTATGAATCATAGGGGTGTGTGTGTGTGTGTGTGTCTATCACCTTGAAGCATAAAACCAACAACTGCATCTCCTCCTCTTGGTCAAGACCAATTGCCCTGAAAAGAGTTATAGCTTGCTATAACCTTTGGCCCTGCTTTTCATTACTTCTATAATTCTTTGGTAGGATCGGCAGGTTATGGTGAGTGAGGTTGCTCCTATTCTCTATCAAATGTTTTTCCCCCTTTGTGACTCAGTAACTCTGACTTCAGAGTCTTAGAAGTGAAGTGAACGGTGTAAAGTTTTCCAGTGGTCAAGAATATTGCCACAATGTGTGAAAAGGGAAAAAAGTCCATAGCAGTCGTGACCTGCATAATAACAAGGCAATTAAGAGTTCCAGTAAAGAGAATGGAGGGGCTCCTGAATCCCCACCTCCAGTTGTGGAGCTTTTGGCAGTTGATGGCTGCTAGAAAGAGAGTCCATTTTCCCTCCTGAGGGGTGGCCACTGGTAGGGTTCCCATATTCCTGTAACCACACACACATGAATAATACTAACAATTTCAGTATAATAAATTAATAAACAATTTTAAAATGAGAAAATTAAGTTGGGAGATATGATGGAGGATCATAGATAGAGTTAGATCAGAGAATGAAGGGTGTATATCAATAAGATAGACCATATAAATGTATGAAACTTTCAAATATTGAATAAAAATGCCTGAGAAACACTTAAAGAAATGCTCAACATCCCTAGTCATCAGAGAAATGCAAATCAAAATGGCTTTGAGATTCCATCTTACACTCATAAGAATGGCTAAGATTAAAAAAAAAAACCTCAAGTGACAGCACATACTTGCAAGGATGTGGAGAAAGGGGAACATTCCTGCACTGGTGGTGGGAGTACAAACTTGTACAACCACTTTGGAAATCAATCGAGTGCTTTCTCAGAAGATTGGGAATAGTGCTACTTAAATGGCCAGCTATTCCACTCCTAGGCATATACCCAAAAGATGCTCCATCATACAACAAGGAGATTTCATCAACTATGTTCATAGCAGCTTTATTTGTAATAGCCAGAATCTGGAAACAACCTAGATGTCCCTCAACTGAAGAATGGAACAGTAAACCGTGCTACATCTACACAAGGGAATACTATTCAGCTGTCAAGAACCAGGAAATCTTGAAACTTGCAGGCAAATGGATGGAAATAGAGACGATTATCCTGAGTGAGGTAACTCAGACCCACAAAAACATGCCTGATTTATTCTCCCTTATAAGTGGATATTAGCCCAACATAGATGTCCTCTGGGAGATGCCACCCAGTGGGGAAGTAGGACAGACTCTGGGTCTTGCAGCCAGACTCCGGGAGAAGAGCTACGAGTTGTATGGAAAAGTCGGGAGATGGCAAGAGGGGGCTGTGGGGAGTTGTCAGGAGTTCTACAAGGAGACTACCGAGGCTGGGAGATCCATGGACACCTGGGGGGCCTGCACAAAATGATGCACCAATGAAGGACACGGCAAGCAGAAGACATAGACCCCTGCTCAGATGTAGCCAGTGGACAGCTCATTCTTTACCTGTGGGTCAGGAGCAAAGGGATGCCTCTGATAAGAACTCTGATGCCAGGGAATTGATTACTGCCCCTTAGGGAAGAGGCCCTAGGTCACACAGGAGAAAAGGATGCAAGCTATCCAGATGAGACCTGGTAGGCTGTGGTCAGAAGGTGGGGTAGAAGGACTTCGCCTGCCCAAGGTCTAGGGAATACAAAGGAAACGGGAGGGAAAGTGGGAACAGGAAGATAAGAGCAAGGGTATTACAACTGTGATGTAATGTGAATAAATAATAATAATAATTTTTAAACCTTTTAGAAAAAGAAGATATAACACTACATTAAATGAAGTCACTTATTTTACCTGATCCTACACATGCCTCCTATGTAAGATGATGTAGATGGAAACAGGATGTGTTATTTGTTACATTATTATTTACCTACATTCTTATTTCTCCAGGGGAAAGATAAAATTTTCCTATTTAGGAATCAGTTACTTATGCCCTACTCTTGGTGAAGAATTCCCGTTAAGCCCATGTACCTCTCCCTTCCTCTACTTCTCGCAAAGAATACTGACTGCACAGCTCTGTTCTTTGGCTCTCTTCCCAAATCTGATGTATTAGACACATTTCTGTGCACTGGCCCTGATTACTTCACATATTTTCTCACTGGTAAATCCATGTACACAAAGTACTTTGTGTCTCTTCTTTGGTGGTGGTAAAAAGTTAGAAAGAAAATAACAAGGACCCTAGGGAGGATGCATAATGCTCACTCAGGAGGGCAAATACAATAGACACTAGAAGCAGTTAAAGAGAAGGAACAGGGCAGGAGCCCACCATAGAGGTCCTCTGCAAGAGTCCACCCTGCAGGAGACCAAAGAAGATGTTCAGGGAATGTTTTGGAAGACTAGGGGGAACAGATGGTTCTGGAGAGGGCAAGAGCTCCACAAGGAGATTAATGGAGCCAACAAATCTGAGCAGGTGGGGTGGAGGGGGATACTGAAAAGAATGATGCCCCAACCGGGGACCATGCATGGTGAGGATCTAGACCCTCTGCTCAGACATAGTCAATAGGCCTCACAGTCTCCTTCTGGGTTTCATAATATGGGAAGTAGTAGCTACCACTGACATGGACTCTGGTGCCCATTCATTGGTCACTCCCCCCTGGTGGGGAAGCCCTGACAGCCACAGAAGAGGATGCAGGCAACCCAGATGAGACTTGATAGCTGGGGTCAGATGATAGGGGAGGAGGGCTCTGTTTTCTGAGGACTAGGAAAGAGGGATGAGAGAGAAACTCTCTATTCAGAATGTCCTAAGATTAACATGCTTCATTTTGTCTACTTACTAAATAAGCATAGACCAATTGCTTATAATGAACAAGTCTTTTACAAAGTTCATAAGATTAACTTGTAACTAAATCATAAATAAATCCTCTAGAGTAATGTCAATAGATTTTATTTTTTTTTAATTTTTTTATTAATTTATTCTTGGTTTTTTTTGTATTTTTTATTTTTTTAATTCTTTTTTTTTATTAATTTATTCTTGTTACATCTCAATGTTTATCCCATCCCTTGTATCCTCCCATTCCTCCCCCCCATTTTCCCATTATTCCCCTCCCCTATGACTGTTCCTGAGGGGGATTACGTCCCCCTATATATTCTCATATAACCTGTACCATGACCTGCAGTTACAGTTATTTAGTCATGTTCTCATTATCTTAGATAGTGCTTTCAGAAAATGATCTTAGCTCCCTCTCTTTCTAAGAAAGGTATAAAGACAATGCCCAATGTTATTTTAGTTAGTTAGTTATTTAGCATGGCCAAGTCAACTCTTATAAAAGAAAACATTTAATTGGGGCTGGCTTACAATTCAGAGTTTTAGTCCATTATCATCATGGTGGGAAGCATGGCAGCATGCAGGTAGACATGGTGCCAGAGGTAGCCAAGAGTTCTACACATAGCTCCAAGGGTAGCAGGAAGAGAGAGTAAGCAGGTGGGTCTGACTCGAACATCTGAAAGCTCAAAGCCCACATTCCAGGGATGTACTTCCTTGAACAATGCCACACCTCTTATGGGTTTATTGGGTCCATTGTCATTCAAACCATTGCAAATGTTGATTTAATGTTTTAAAAACATACCAAATCATGTATTTCTTCAGGAAATTTTTTTCTGTCTTTACATCAACTGTAGGGCTTAAAGATAGAATTGGTTTAAAGGAAAGAGTAAATATCTAAAGACAAGTGAAATGACAAATAGTTAACTAAAATATGACGAGGAAAGATTAAGAAATATTGTGTGCCAGCATGCAACACAAAATAAAAGTAAGCAAGGTCCTAAAAGGCTCATATAGCATTTGTATATTTATAATCAAAATTTATATTTATAATAGTTCCAAAGCTAAAATAAATCTACTAGTAACTCATAAACATTTTAAATTTAGTCAGAAAAATTAAGAATATATGGAGTAGTAGGAAAAATATGAAGCTTAAGTCTAAAATTAAACCCCATGAGTATAAACAATTCCACTAAGAGCCAGGTGTTGGATGCAAAATCAACTAAAATTTTAGCAACTTCAGTGTTATTTTAGCTAGCAGGAATCATTTCGGAAGGCTGGAAGGCACAGCTTGCCATATCCAAAAGATTGAGCTTACATCCCAAACTTAGAATAGAGCCTTTCCTGCTTATGCTGCTGGTATTTTAAGAAACATGACAGCCCCATCTGCCATGCTGATGAGAAGTCACTCTTTTCAAGGTGTCACAGCATTTATGCCTATAACCCCAAGATAAATGGAAAAGGAAATATCATTCTCCTCCTTCTTCTTCCAAGAAAGGTTTAATGTGCAATAGTCTAGCACTGTTTACAAGAAGGTAACAAACAATTTTCTTGCACAAATAGACGCACATACATACATACATACATACATACATACATACATACATACACATAGATATACAGACATATCTATAAAGCATGTCCATATGCAAAAGATACATGGAGGAGTATCAATGCCTCCCAAAACCTGATTTTTACCTTTATATCGCCTTGCCAAGGCTTCACTAAACATTCTTCATGCATTATTCTGCTTAGCTGTAGTTCAGTTATCATAATCATTCAATAGAGGAAAAGACAGTAGTCACAGAAGTGAAGCCCCAGGTCCCATCTCCAAGCACTGGAAAGTTATTGCCCTTGGACTCCATTCTACATTTTTTCTGATGCCAATTTTTATGCCCTTTAGTATTCTAATTGAGTATCTCTAGGATCACATACGTTCCAACCCTCTGGCTTTCCCCGTTTTGTGTAGCAATGTTCCTCATTATGCTGTAAGTCATTAAGGAGAAAATTCTTGGTTTCTGTGAACGTGGGTAGATAAAAAAGACACACTAAACCCTTAATGCACTTCAGCATATGCTCCCACTAGGAATGCAGATGAGGCATGGTGGCACATGAGCAGTACCTCTAACTTTATCACAATGGAGACTATGGATATTTTTATATTTCTTTATAGTGCAAATATCCCAAAATATTATAATACATATTCTCAAGCATTTGGAGTTCAGTGCAAATGTCTTCTTTTAGAATCCTAGTAGTCTTTTTATATATCATTTAAAAATGTCATTCTGAAAAGGTCTCCATAGGTTTCACAAGACTACCTAACGAGTGTGTAGCACATTTTTTTTGAACCAAAAAGTCAAGAAATTCTTTTTTGTAAGATGTAATCCAAAGTCCTTACATGGCATCAAAACCTTTTCAAATAATATTTCCTGTGAGGTCATAAAAGTCACTCTTCATGATTTTTTGATATGTAATGAGTACTAGCTTCTCTCTGACAATGTAATTGGGGAAGGTGATGGAGGGTGGATGTGTTTTTCTTATTCCACCCCAAAATAAAACTAACCAAAAGAATAGAAGATCAAGGTTGAGGAAGCCAAAAGCACTCCAGCCTGCCTAGATAATGGCAACAGGTTGTAAACAGAACATCTTGGCGAAGTGTCAGACTTTCCTGCAGTTTAGCTAGTCTTCCAATAAAGACTATACAATTAAAAATGAATTTATTCTTGCCAAAGTTAGACATTATTTGATGGCTGCTTCCGACAATAAATGTGTTAGTGACAAACTATATTTTAAAATATATATATAAAATATATATATATATATTATATATATATATAAAATATATATATATATAATATATATATATTTTATTTATTTTATTTATATATATATATATTTTATATATATTTTTTTTATTTTATTTATATATATATTCTTTTATTTTGAATATTTGTAAGAACAGTCTCAGGGCAGTGCAAATTATTTTGTAAATAAAAAGAGATCATATTGAGCTGGACAATTACATTCAAACATTTATTGAAACATTAAATAACAAAAATCCCCATTACATACTCTAACCACAAACCACCACTATACCATCTTTATCCCGAAGAATATCAATAGCTATTTGCATGTCTATAAAAGTAGTTAATAAAAACAGAAGTAAGTCTGTACCCCAAGGAAACATAGGGAAAAGATGAGCACTAAGAAAGTGCAAATCTAGCTTAATATATACTTGAAAGCCTGACATTTCATTTTTAAATCTCTATTAATATCTAATCATAACATTATTTCCTTCCCAAACAAGGGCTGTCAGAAAGGAATTCTCTCTGACCCTTCTAAATCACTAAGAGTTATGCAACCCATAATTGCTGGAACCGATTGTATTTCCTTTGGTCATGTTGTTCCTTACAAAGCTCCCATTGTTGTTCAACCCCATAGCCACTGAGACTTAGTCGGAAGAATATATTTCAAAGGTTTTTATGAAGAGATTTCGAGATTCTGAGCTCAAGAATAGTGCAAACAAAGGACTTCTCATTTTTAATATTAAAGCAAACAAAACATGAGGTTCTTTTTATAGTTTGCTTAAGAAAATAGAGAGAGTACACTTGCTGTTATGTCTTATAATCTTTGCTTGTGTGAGAAGAGCCAAGAATATGTCTCCAAGGCCTTTGCCTTTCCCATAGAGGTAATGTGGACATACCAAAGCATTCCTTTATGTCCTGATTTTCATGTACATTCATGTATCATAGGTTATGCAATTATTTCTAGATGGCTACCTTGTAGGGAGAACATTCTGCACCTTGTCCCATCCACAATTCACAGTCAGTTCACAGCTTTGTTATACAGGATCTCACATCCATGAGTTCCCATTGTGTGTTAACCAAAGTACAGTCTCATTCAACAGACTCAACTCAAGGATTCTCAGGTAGCTGCCTCACAAGAGCTTTCAACTTGGAAACTCATTTTTGCAAGCCCATCATCCCATGTTACAGCCACACATGGTAAGTGTCTGCTTCCTCATTGTGGTGCTATTCTCTTCTGCCTTTCAATTCAAGTAGCCACTGCACACACTATTCAACATGATTTCGCCTATTGTCAATAGTCCTAGTTCCTGATTCTCTTTAGTAGAAATGAAATCTGTATCATGAGCTTCACTTGCATCCCACTAGTCATTTTTCCTATTTTATCTAGTGATATAATAATTTAATATAAACTTTTCTCCTGTGGCAGTACTAACTGCTATAGCAACCAAGCCTGTGGTGAACACCTCTAAACGCCTTAATTGGATTGTTTAATTTACCTTTCACAGCAGCTTCAGAGGTAGAAAACTATCACTGCACCATTTTACTCAGGAAGAAATTAAAGAGATAGTAATTATAATGAAAACAATGATGCCTTGCAAGGCTGCATTTCTAGAAGATTAAATAACTAGTCTTTAAATGCAAATGCTCTAGCTCCAGAGCCTACAATCATCTCTGCTCTGCCTTCATCAACTCTCACTGACTTTAAGTCACTGATAACAGTTGAACTTGAACCAACTTTAACCATCTAGGCATGCTTAAAACCATGCTTTGGGTCTAATAAATGCTCAGTGATGATCTGAATGTAATGAAAAGCAAGTAGATCATCTGTAGTGATTTAGCTAAAGATTAAGGTATTTGAGCCCAAATAACAAAATAATAGCTTCCCCTCCTGAAACAAGAACAAGCATGAAAACATTATGATTCCTTTTAACAGTTTTATGAGACACAAACTGAGCATTTTCATGTTTACTAATCTTGATAAAGTAAGTAAGCGGGTGTATGTTTAATTGCTTAATAAATGTTAAAAAGGAACTTTTCATTGCCATTTTTATTATTGTTTATATTATCACAGTGAGTTAGAGAGGGAACATTGGGTTTCCATGGCCCAACAGAAAATCCCGAGTGTAGAGAAGTTTAAATTGGCATGGCTGACACTGACAACATTTTATTTTCAGTTGAGAACTCAGACCCACAGAACTCATTGCTATAACTTACATCAAGAATCACATCTGTTTTTGTTTCTTTGTTTGTTTGTTTGGTTTGTTGATTTTAACAAACAGTGAAAAAGAAATCTATTTATTATTGACCTAAAGGATATTTAGTAGCATTCAGAGCTCAGAAATTTTATTACTATCATTGTTAATTCACATAAATCAGAAATTATGATCACAAATTCAGTATGACTTATATATCTATGTAACACCAGAAAACTCAAGAAATTTTGGAACTTCAGAAAAATATCCAGTCTTTGTATTATAATCCCTTACATTGTCATTTCATAGCAAATCTTAATGTGTTTCAAGATAAAACCTTTGGTTCATTCTGTCTGGGAAAGTCAAGCCAGCCTAACAGCAAGGCAGCTATCTCAACTTAAAACACGCACGCTGCCAAATCAGGGCCTGTTTATAATACATCATCGTTGTAGAGGAATAGAAAGTATTCCGTGAACAATATGGACAGGAGGGTCAAAACTCAATTGAACAGCTTCCTGCAACAGGCATGTCTTTCTCTAGAGACAACTCCAATTATCTTAACCATAATAGGAAGTTAATTGTTATTAGCCTTCCCTTGGCCAGCCTCTTTCAATTTCAAATGTGCAGATTGCCTTCAAAATAGAGTTTTGCGATTGCTGAAATGGAGAGATATGAGTGGCACAAGCTGCATTCAATGACCCCAGAAGTTCATACCCCATTCAATCTCCTATCTTCTTCATGACATGAAACAGATGACAAATTAACCCTGGTCTGAACTTTACAGCTGCCCGCTCTCCTCACCTTGATCTTACTCTATTCACACAAACTCATATTCCAGTATACGTTCCTCTGTTGCTAACACTATGAGCTACATGATTACTATTCCTTCAGAGTCCTACAAGAATTCCTATTCAATTCTGGTAATCAATATCATAATGACTGCACGTGTGCTAAGTAAGAAACCAGGTTGATGTTATTTTTTCCCCAATTACTCACCGTTATGTTGTGTGACATTAAATGTAGCCAGCACAAATGCGTTGCAGTGTATCACAAATGTTTTCTTCCAATATTTTCAATAAATATAGCCTTATCCATTTTGAACTGAATAGAGGTTTAAAGTTGTGCTTCTGCATATAAGTATTCACTTTTTACAGCACCATTTACTAAAAAGACTATTCCATATCGAATGCATATTCTTGACATCTTTGCCAAAGACATTTGACTATATATCTGTGGAATTACTCATCAGTTCTCTATCCTACTCTATCCACTTTGTATCCATTCCTTCTTGATACCATGTTCCTGATTAGTGTAGGATATTTTGAAATCAAAAGACATAATACTTCATGCTTTGTTCTTTTTGTTTTCTTTTTATGTTCAGGGATGTTGCATATTAAATAAATGTTATGGTTCTTTTAATCATGTGTGTGCTGACATTAGTATTTTGAAAAATATTGCATTATACCTGTGGAGTGATTTGTATAGTATTAACACTTTAACAAAAGTATTTCTTATAAATTAGGATCATTCGCTGTTTTCGATTTTTGTTCAAACTTCAATAGCTTTCATTGGTGTTTATGGAATTCAGTGGAGAGGCACTTCACTGTTTGCTTACATTTATCTATAAACACTTATTTTTACCTATGGTGAATAGGATGGCTTTTTTATTTTCTTTCCAAATACTTCTTTACTGATGTATAGAAGGGTTCACAATCTTTCAATGCCAGTTTTGTAATGTACAACTTTGCCAAATTTAATACTTGTAATATGATGAACATTAAGTCTGTAGAGTTTTCTAAATACCAGATCATGTCACTTTTATATAGTCGCCATCTGAAATCTACCATGTCCATTTGGATACCTTTTATTTCTTTCTTTTGCCTGGTTGATCTGCTTTAGAACCACTACCAGATTGAATAAAAATGAAGAACACTGCTTAACTGTATCAACCTTTCTTCCCCTTATCACAAAATTCTACTTCAAAGCTAAAAGGACTAGAGTTGGAAAGACAACACAATGTAAAGTTAGATGTTATACTGACATCAGACAGCAGAGTACTTGAAAGAACTCTAGAAACACCACATTATCTGCAACAAAAATTAGGTCATTCCCCTACAAAGAATGTAAATATCCTAAGGCATTTTAGAAATACATTTTTAATCTTATCTGTCCACAGATATTTTATGTATAAGTATTTCTATAATACTGACTACATGGTATGAATAATTCATAAGCAAACCAGTATACAATTATTAAAAGGGCTCAAAAGGTTACATTATGCTACTGAAATTTAGGGTTTTTTTGGTGAATACATTACTGAGAGAACTGAGTGATTCCCATCAATACATTAATGTCTTAGTTATTTACTTTCATTGAACTAGTTTCTCTTTTCTTAGGAACTCAAAACTAAAGTCAGTTTGCTTCTTGCTTATATTACCATAAAAGAAAAAATGGTAAGGTAGTTGATATTATTTGACATTGCATCCATGACAATCATCAAGCATTTGAAGCATGATCTTCAGACTTCCACATTCCTCTATACTAGAAATTTCATGGTCATTTGTAGAGTAATTTTAATCCAGCAACATGGCTCCACTGATCACATCTAAAGACCTTTTAAGTCTGTGTGATTCAGGTGGAATGTAGACATATGTTCAGTATACAACTTATATAAAAACAATGAAAGTAAATTAGGTTTGTAGAAGGAACCACCCATGTTTGAAAGTGATGTCCAGTTGACAAGCATACAAAGTGGTGAATCAGAGAAATATTTGACAGAATAGTATATGCCCAACTCTCACAAGAAGAGAGAGGAAAGAAAGAAGACTTAGCGTCAAGGGAGAAAGGGAGAGAGAGAGAGAGAGAGAGAGAGAGAGAGAGAGAGAGAGAGAGAGAGAGAGAGAGAGAGAGAGAGAGAGAGAGAGAGAGAGAGAGACAGACAGACAGACAGAGAGAGAGACAGAGAGACAGAGAGACAGAGAGAGACAGAGACAGAGACAGAGACAGAGACAGAAACAGAGAGGAGGTAGTTTTACCAGGATAGTTGTACAAAGACAATTATAGAATGACAACAAGCTAGACACAGGTGAAGACAGATGAGCAAGAGAATAAGAAGCCAGAAGATAAGAACAGATTATTGGAGCTAGAGACCAAGCAGAACAATTCAGTGGGAAGTTAAAGAAGCCAGTTTAAATCACTCAGCTTAGAGAGAAGTTTGAGGCCGAATAGCTGAGTTGAACTATCCATCCATAGCTCACGAAGAACTAGAAAGGGTAAGCTTATTCATCAGTAAGTCTCAGAGGCTGAAAACGTTCTAGGCCTTGATTAGATTGTATGGAGGCTAGAGGCTGCCAGGACTAGGCCAAAGTTAGCAGATGGAGGCCATAAGCCTCCAAGACAACAGGCAAGTAAAAGATACTTTCACAGTCTCCCTTAATTCCTCCATGTCCCTGACCATCCAAATACTAATTCTTCACAAAGGATTACCAATTTTTGCCACTACATTCTGCCCAAATTGTTCGTTTTACTGCACTTGATGTCCAGCTGTGCCTCACTACATATCTTAGTCAACACAAATAAGAGGTCTTCTGATATTGCACACCATATTTTCTGAGAATGTAGTTAGTGACTGTTAATAGTGTTACACCTTGAATTTGGTTATTTTCACTTCTTACTTCTGTCTCTTGTTGCCTGGTGCTAGGGATTAAGGCCCAGAGTACTTAATAAAGTTTTAATTTTTGCATAGTTTTACACAAGATTTACATTTGAAATACAGACTATGTTGTGATTTCCTAACCTTCTACAATTTATTTCAGACAATCATGTTTTGTGCTGTAACTTCTGCTGCCTAAGATTTTCTTCATTTCACAACAGAACCTTTATTTAGCTAGGTAGCTCTTGTTCTCACAGAGGTACCAATTATTTTATATATTTGACTATATTCTTTCTAACCATATAAACATCTTATATGCTATTAATTTGGTATGCTCCTAGTAGCTTCAAGGGAAATTGCATCCTATTATGCACAGCCTATGCTCCCTCAACCTCAGTTAAGATTTCCAAAGCACAACACTATACCATGGGTGCATTACTTAAAGAAGCTAGAGAAAATCATAAATGATAATCATATGCATTGTAAGAGTGAGAAGTAGAAAATGAGAAGAAAAGTCCATATAAATATGCAGCCATTATCAAACACTGGGAGGTTTAGACAGGAACTGAGCTAAAAATGAATCATATTCCTTGCTGACAAGCAGCAAGGAAGGGCAACAGTAACAGTGGAAAATAATATGTAGCAACTACAGACAACCTCAAAGACCTATATTTTCTGAAATAACCATTCCTTTTTTTTTTTAACATGAATAAGGAACATTGTTCTTTTTTTCTCCTAGACACCTACAATGTTAAAATGGTTTTATAGTGAGGAAAGCTAAACATACACAAATATACAAATAGCATAAGTAAATCCCATTTCCTCATCACATGACGTCAACAAATGTTAACACACAGACAACTTTGTCACCTATATTCCGCCCAAATCTACTTCAATATGTATTTTTTTTTTTTTTCCTGGAGACAGGGTTTCTCTGTGTAGCCTTGGATGTCCTGGACTCACTTTGTAGATCAGGCTGGCCTTGAACTCACATTGATCCTGCTGTCTCTGCTTTCTGTGTGCTGGGATTAGAGGCGTACAAAACCATTTTGTTTTGAGACATTGATTCTCTGTGTAGCCTATGCTGGTGTGGAATCTCCCAAGGCCTAGTTTGATATCAAACTCTGGGCACAATGCCCTCCACTTCCCAAGTACTAGGATTGGAGATGTGCATGACCATGTTTCAATGTATGTTCTTCTTTTTTTTCCAATGTGTATCTTTAAAATGTGTATAAGTCTTCAAATAAAACCTATTTTTTAAAGAAAATCCATAAACCATAACAGAAAGACAGACTCACTCCCTCCCTCCCTCCCTCTCTCTCTCTCTCTCTCTCTCTCTCTCTCTCTCTCTCTCTCTCTCTCTCCCTCTCTCTCTCTCTCTCTCTCTCTCTCTCTCAGACACACACAATGTCAATTTTTATAACAGTATTTTAGCATACTATTCATGATAAAAGACATGAAAAAAAATTCACTGATATTTTAAAGTACACGTGAAAAGTGAAAACTGGCCAAGAGGCCAAGGCACTTTGGAAAAATTATGGAATTAGTAAATTCAAGTTAGAAGTTGCTAATGTGGTAGAAAGATTTTAAATGAGTATAATTTAGAAAAGGAATAAACACAAGAGAAAAATCAATGGTAAAAATAAAATATAGACTATATTTAAGACAAATAGTATATTTTTCATCTGGAAAATAGCATCTCACCTCTTTGAACTAGTATTAAGTAGTTTAGCATTCTGACCAAATGTTTTCATCTATCAATCATCTTATTACCAATTTTTATGCTTCAATAACCAGGCCATTCTACAGAAATCTTACAGGAAGAAGAAAATCCTAAGCATCTATGAATAATAAGTATAATAATACTGAATTTCCCGTATAGCCCTTTATAAATCCTAATATTTGCATTATTCTAATGAAAAAACATGCAATCTTCATATACTTTGAAATTAGCCCTGGTATTTTACACAGCACTGACATCTTTTTAAGTTGTCCAATTCACCAAGTCTCAGTTTCTCACATTATTGACCAAGTGATGAAGTAAAGAGACAGAGTTTTCCAAAATTCCATTCAAATTGTGAAGAATTTTATTTTTTGCTTTATAGTTATTGGTGCCATGAACACTCACAACTTCTACCACACAAGCTGAGCTAATTTTCTTGATCAATTCTCATTTAGGACAACAATTGAGACGTCATTGGGGAGAATGGCTTTGACTCAAATCCTTGTGCAATACCTAAAAAGCTGTGTACGTACTGGAGTTACTTCCATTCTCTCTGCAATCAGTTCCTCTTTTATTAAATGGGTGTGCTCCTAGCAAGGTGGCCTTTTAAAGAATTAATTGAATCAATTCGTAAGTATGCTACCACTTTCAATTAGGCTCATATGTGAGGAAAAAAGGCCAGAAAAATGGGTTCACAGATCAGCAATTTGAATGTTAGCTTCACAATGTCAGAAAGCCAGACTCTTTTCTCTTGTTTCTACAATACTTAGTTCCCTTTTATTTTTATAGACATTTCATAATCCTCAAGAGCTGCTGAAGATAGCACCTTTGTGTTTAAGGCAATGAGAGAGAGAGTATTCCTTTTTTATTTTTTTTTATTTTTATTTTTTGATAATTATGAGAGCTATTTAATGTTTCTTAAGTATTGATAGCATCATCCTGCTTTCTCTGCTGCTTGGTCTGACACCAGATGCTTAACACACAATAAAATGTGACCACTCTAATGGTATTCTGTAAAATATTCTACTGTGTAGAAGCTGCACATAGGACTATGATTTAAACAAAAAGGTGGCTGTACACCTGAAATATTTTTTTAAACACATTTTTATTGAAAGATAAAATAATTCATATTACATCTCATTTTCTATCCCATTCCATACATCCTCCCATTCCTCCCTCCCTCCCCACCCTCCCCAATCCCCCTTCCCTATGACTGTGACCAAGGGGGACCTCCTCCCCCTGAATATGGTGCTAGGGTATCATAATAGCCAGAACATGGAAACAACCTAAGTGTCCATCAGTAGAAGAGTGGATAAAAAAACTGTGGTACATATACACTATGGAATACTACTCAGCTATTAAAAATAAGGAATTCCCGAAATTTGTGGACAAATGGATTGAACTAGAAATGATCATAATGAGTGAGCTAACCCAGAAGCAGAAAGACTCAAATGGTATATACTCACTTATAACTGGACACTAGCCCAAGGGGCATGTCCCATGAAAATCTGCACCTACCAGGAAAGTGGGATAGAGGTAAGAACATCCTATTGAGACTCTAGGTGAGAAAAATATAGGGGATAAGGAAGTAGGTGGATCCAGAGGGTCCTAGAAACCTACAAGAGGAACATTATGATGGGTGGATCTGAGCCCAGGGGTTCTGCTTGATCAAAGGCACCAACCAAGGACAAAACATGCAACCATCATCAAACCCCTACCCAGATCTAACCAAGGGACAGAACATTCTCCACAGTTAAATGGAGACTGGGGACTGATTGTCACAGGATCTCTGGTGCCCCATATTTGGCCATGTCCCTTTGGTGTGGAGGCCCAATGGCACTCGGAGGAAGGATAGCAGACTACCAAGAAGAGTATTCCTTTTTTAAATAGAAAGTTGCTGAAAACTGCACACAAGATCATGTGATCACTGTACCAAGAAAAACATACCACAATCTACATACAAAGGAGATGAAAAGTAGGAGTGAGAGGACATTAATTATCTTATCTTGTTTTAGCTAAGTGAATATGTCTTTAGATTTTATTTAAAAATGAGATTTATCATACTAAAGATAAAACATAATAGATAATTATTCAGTGGAATATAGGACATACTTAAAACTTTGACGTATTTTATTTAATGTTTTTAATTATTAATTTTAAATTATTTATCTTGGCCTAACATCATTAAACTAAATTTTGGCATTATGACCAAAATTCATGTACTTACTACTATACAGAAAAATCTCTGCACTAACCACTGAAATTCAGAACCTCGTTAATTTTTCTCGGTACTTCTACATTTGCTTTCTTTTTTTCCCTTACTAGTAACTGTACCACTTCTGGTCTAATGATAAATGAGTCTTTGTCAGTTTATCAAAATGAATATGAAAGAAGTTTCAGCACATTTATGATTGGTTTAATGGAGAGGTGCTTAGATAAGTAATTGGGAGCTCATTAGGCTGATTCCCTGAACCACGACATAAGCAAATAGAAACCAACACAGAGTAAACAAAAAGCACATGGAAGGTTAAGCACTCAGAAGCCTCCCACTAACATCTAATGAGAGAATTCATGAAACAAAATCCACCACTGAGCCCCCAGCCAAGTTCTCCTGCTATAACCAGTCAACCATTCCTTTGACTTCCTGCAAGAACACTGTAGAGAAAATCCCATGGATCCTTTTAATAAAGCCCAGCCTGCTTGTGCTATGATGCTGACCAACTCATGTATTGTTATGTTCTGGAACAAATTATTTTATATAAAAACATCCTGCATCACTGAAGTTGTTGAAATAAATTTTCTGCATCCAACTAACATCTGTCTTATTTTCCTAAAGCAGAATTTCAATGCTATTATCATTAATATTAATCTAAAATATATTTTGCATCCAAAGCACCCAAGGTAATGACTGTTTTAAGAAACAACAAGGGGCCATTTGGGAAAGCCAGATACATGTCTAATCCAGAACAAGCTACTTTCGAGTTTATCAGTTTCTCTATATGGTATTAATTCATAGGTTGTAAGCAGAATATCATTGTTTCATACTAAGTATTTCAGAGAAAATTGACGTTTGTAAATGATTACCCTACAAAGAGTCATCTGTTTATATTTTTCATGAACAAACAGAATTGCACAATTAAAAATTGTGTTCTTATTTGGCCTGTGATTAATGTATCATTGCTTGTCATAGGTTTATGTCCTTAGTCACGTGAATAACAAACTTAGATTAAAAAATTCTGAAGATGGATTGTGAAAAAGCTTAGATATCAAAGTAACAAAATTTCTAGGCATTTGATTGATAGTATCTTTAAAAATTGATGTGCCTGTTCTAGCTGAAAATTAAAAGTTCTTTGAAACAAAAATAAAATTTTCTCATAGAAATCTATTAGAAAAAAGTCAAGTTTATATGTTTTATTTCCATTTTTGATGGGTGGCTAGGAACAGAATCTGGCTGTTCTTCAAGAGCAACCAGCTCTTTTTTATTAGTTTATTTGTTCGTTATACATCCTGGTCATAGCCTTCATGCCTCCTCTCCTCACAGTCCTATCTTTCCTCTCTCTCCCACTTCCCCTATTCCTCTGAAAACAGGGGTCCCCCTTCTCATCCACTCTGGTTTATCAGGTTGCATCGAGACTGAACACATCCTCTCCTCCTGTGCCCTGACCTGACAGTCCTATAAGTGGAAGTGCCAGCTTTTTGATGAAGCTCATATTTTAAATGGCAGAAAATGCAAAAATAGACAAAAATGAAGGCAGGCGATGCTTCAAGAATTTCACATGTATCTGTCAGGTTCTTAGGAGAACTTTCTTTTAAAAAGTGAGAGTAATATTAGAAACACAATTGATGATGAATGGTGCACTTGATGGTTGATTGGATTTCCTGTGAATTTTTAGCGTTCTTGTTTGTTTGTTTGTTTGTTTGTTTGTTTTGACACCTTTTCTCACATAGCCTAGTTGACTTTAAACTCACTATTTAGTTGAGGAACTATCCAAACTTCATGTTCTCCTCCCTATCAGCCAAATGTTGAGATCATAGGCAAGAGCAAGCACACCCAGATTGGGGTAGTTTTGAAAGGTAGCTTTAGAGAAGTTAAAAGATATAAAGCAGAAATGTACTCAAAGAAGAACCTGTAATTCTGATTTAGTTATTCAGAAGAAATGCACATATATATATTTATGCAAAAAGAAGCGGAGAGAGAGAGAAGAGAAATCCAGTTTAATAAGTTCTCTGCAGAAGTCTTTTATACTTTGTCATAAACTACTAAGCTTGTAAAAAGGAAAATAATTTTGAAAAGTATACTATTATATACAAAATTATTTTTTCTACTTGTCCTAAAAAGTACAAAGAAAATCTTACTTTTTTTCATTTCAAGAGAATAATCTAAAAGCACAGGAGAATATGGAAAAGAGGAATCAATGTATCCTTATAAAGTAATATAGGCAGTAGCTTGCAGGGACAATGCTCGTTTCCTCTTCATAGAGGTAATTTCAGATACCCATCCAAAAATCATCTGTGATAATATTGAGTAGTGAATGGAGCTATTAGTGTTAGTAACCAAGAGTAAAACTTAAATACTCATGAAATTTGTCAACTACTTGCTAAGCATATTATTTAAGAAGTAAAATTTACATAAATCTAAATTTAAGATTACATAAAAGCAACTGTTAAAATGCTGAATGTTCATATCATTTCTTAATTTTATTACCATATTTTATTATTGACTGTGTTCTAGACATTATTTCCATTGTCTTTTGCATGGTAAATACCATATAACACGTTCTATATGTCAGTTCTCAATTCTGTGCTCAATGACGACATGTCGGTGGCTTGAAATGCTCATGCTGCGTTTGTACTTTGAAAACCAGAATACACTGCAAAGTGAGGATTGATTTACAGTTTTTGATTTAAAATACTGGAAATGTTAATAATAAAAATTAAATGTAAAATTGGGTCATGTCTCTAGCTGTTTGCACTAAAATAGGACGTATCTTTTTGGTATTCAAAAACTATTATTCAGTTGAACAAGGAAATTGATTGTGTGATGGCAGAATGGAGTTATATCAAATGTCTCCATTGCTTCTTTCTCACACACTCATTAAAGTAAATGAAAATATAAATCAGAACTCACATTGTGTCTACAGTCATCTATCCACATCACTAATGGCCCTCTTGTCAAATCAAAAAGTAACCTAGCAGTCACTGTAGACTGATTTAGTCAGAGCACTGCTGAAATGCAAACCGTAGATTAGCTACAGATAGAAAGATTTAACAAAGTGAACAAAAGAATGCTAAGAATCAATTGGCTTCTAGAAATATATAGTAAGAAGTATTACTCGTGAATTTTGTGTCATATGAATTTTATATCATTGCTGTTTCAAATGCACAGATACACACACACATTAACATACACACCTACATATATGCATATAAACGTGTGAGTTTTTCTATTTAAATATCTGTTGTTTAATATCTCCAGCAACATAATTGCCAATGCCCACTCTAATGAATGCTATTCCAAAAGTTTAGAATAGCTTTCTTTCTGTTCTAAGAATGCAATCTGTTTGCCCTTCAAGAGATAAGTTATTGTGATACAAATTATTGTTTCTCTTGGCTAATTTGAAATTTTTAACTGTGAAATTATAGAATTGGATGAATTCATGCATTTTTTCTTATATTTTGCCCTTTTAAAGTCTTTCTCCATCCTTATCCACACTCCCCTCAGCTTCTGTCAAGCCAAAATGAAGAACTCCCACCTGACTAAATAGACTTTGGTATTTGCCAAATTCTTCAAATTGTGAAATTATTAAATTTAGGCCTTGATTGAATGAACTGTTGTCAATTTTCATCCTCTGCTGTTTCTAAAAGCTTAAATCCAGAATGTTCAGACCCTGTGGCTATGTGGCAAGCTTAAAAACAGGAGGAAAGCTCTATTTTTGGAACACAAAAACTGAACATTTGAATAAAGGGGTGGAGATCCAAGAAAACATAGAACTATGCTAGAAGTGGGAAAAGAAAATAATGAGAATACAAGGGAAAAAACTAAAGGCCAGATTCCAATACATGTAGATCTTCCTTAACAATGTTCCAAGCTGAAGCACATTCATAAGGAATTGGTTATAAACATGAGTCTCTTTCATTCCTCAAATACCTAATAAATTCCTATGGCATGGCATGTGCTATGTATGTCAGGCATCAGCAAGATACCAGTGAGCAACACAGATTTAGGGTGTGCTCTCCTACAGATTCTACTGACAATAGGAGGGAAATACTGAATGAGTTGTTCTGAATATATATATATATATATATAAATATTTGATTATATATTCATAAATACATTGAGTGTATATTCATGCATCGTGCATGTGTGTGTGCGTGTGTGTGTGTGTGTGTGTGGTTTGTCCTCCAAATAGCATGAGCAAGACAAAAAGCTGTCATTTTGGTGAAATTAAAAGTTTCTTGACCATTATTACCTGAATATTTAATAACATCATTATCATATTAATAATTTCCCTATTAACAAAGAAATTATTATGCAATCATTGAGTCATAATCTCTTCTTTTTGTATACATCATTCAGAATTATAAAAATTTCATGAAGTAGTTACTAGGAAAACTCTGTTTTATAACTGAGTTATTAACTGACAAATGGATTCTATGACTTGTACAAACAGGTATAGCTCACAACTGAAATATGAATGGATAAAAATTCATGTAGGTTTTCCTCTAGAGCTTACATTGTTGATTATTCTTAAATATAAGTTGTTTAAGTAAATGAATCTTGATATGAGTTCCCCAATGACACGACCTGAATAGACAGAATAACAATGCTATGCTTGACCAACTCACATTGTAGAGAGAGCAGAATTCTAACTTTACAAAACTTATTTCAAATGTGTATTCATCTAATAATTTAGCTTATTTTTATCTAATCTAAAGAAAGACTGGGGCTTTATTTTAGCCTAGTTTTTATTTGCCCATCCATCGTCTCTGTTACAGAGCTGAAACTCTTATGAACTAAGTAAAACTATGAACTACACGCCTGCCAAATAGATGGGAGTGCCTCCAAGAAGACTATACTTCCTGGATTTTACCATTTGTAGTTCCTCAGATAGGTTGGTAATAGAAAGATTGCTTCTGGTTCTATCAGCAACAATGAATGTGAGTTAGTAAGAGATAAGTATATATTCACTGATCATATTTCCTTCATTTTGTACTGTAGCAAGACTCACATAATTTTGAAAGCACTTTGCTTCAAGCACTTTCAGGGAATAACTGCAGAATGAAAGAATTTTTAAAGTAAATGTAGAACTAATTAAGAATGTGTCTAATGCCCTGTTGGCATGGGCATGAATGAGCCAGCCTCAAGGGCATTGGAGCAGGAGAGTTGGCTCTGCCTCTTCCTGGTGCAGCATTGGGTGGGCCAGCTGGGGCAGAGCAGAAGAGCTTACTAGCCAGGTGATGTGGGTGCAGTAGACTGGTGGAAATATCAGCTCAGATACCTCTTAGGCCCAGGTCCAGGTCTTTCACTTGGATCTACATCATCTATGAACAGCAAGAGTGTGAAGGGGCCATTCCTACAAATCCAAAACTACAGGATCTCCATGACACAGGAAAACAAGTGAGGTTCCAGTATTGATAGTGTAGAAGAAGCCAGAGGTTTTGAACCAGATGAAAAATTCATTGTAATACACATTTGCAAACAAAGAAGTGTGGACAAAAGTATATACTTGTGACACCCATTGTGACACACTACAGCTTCCATGAGATTTTTTTCCCTTATGGGTGAGAGATTGCATGGGTGAAGGACAGGTATGAGGAAAGGCAGAGATAAGTGGGATTGGATTACATACATAATGTGAAATTCACAAAGAATTGATACAAAGTTGTTGTTGTTGCTGTTGTTGTTTTAAGAGTATGTGTAATGTAAAAAGGCTCCAGAAAAGCTCTATAGCTTAGATACAGTGATTAGCATGTGCAGGGAACGTCACAATAGTTAGAGGCTTTCCTACCTGAGCACAGTCAAGAGTTATAAATATGGTTAAATTGGTCTATGTGTAATAATATAAATGTATATGTAAAAAGAAAAATAATAAAGAATAAAAATTTTTTAAATGTAAAAATAAATAAATAAATATGGTTAAAATTGACACCACTTTGTGTGTGTGTGTGTGTGTGTGTGAGAGAGAGAGAGAGAGAGAGAGAGAGAGAGAGAGAGAGAGAGAGAGAAGGAATGAGAGACGGGGGAGGGGAAATTTTTCTATTATTTTTATGTGTCTGGAGAGAACCAATCTCAAGGAAAGTGCTGCTTGGCATGATCACCTAGACCTCTACCATTGAAAAAACTTCAAATTCCAGCAGAAAATTGTGCTAAGTCATGTTGGGTCCAAATGATAGGAGATTAAGGGTTTTTTTGTGGGAGAAGAAATCAGCAATTACTAATTCATATAACTAATACTCTAGGAATCAGCAGCATTTGATTCCTGCTTTACTGTGTCTCAGTAAAACACTCTTCTCTAGTGGCCTGTCATCCATATGTGCCTCAAGAGTACCTCTTCAGAGTTTAGGAACCCTCATTGAGATGGAAGCAACAACACATTAGCAATTCCTCTTGAACATTTTTGGTTTGAGCTCAGTATTCAGATCTCAGTGACAAGTTTTGTTGTTTTTTTTTTTTTTTTTTTTTTAATTACCACTCAAGCCATCACTAAACCACAGGGATAGAATATTGTTCCTGGCCAAGAACCTGTCATAGGACCACTCTCAGAACAAGATTTGCGATAGTCCAACTCCATCTAAAAATATGAACAATTAGGAGTTGAAAATGGTATTGTCTTCATGATTACTAAATGAACCTGTTTTATCATCTCCGTCTTTTTTAGGAAAGACATTTCCAAATTCAAGAGAAAATCATTTATAATAATCTCTATCTTGGCTGATGCTTTCCCTTACATGCAGCTAGGCACAACACAAAAGCCAGTGACCTGGCAATGATGAGACTCAGATGCCAGTTCTGGCTTGGATACAGGTTAAATAAATTAATTTCTATAAGTCTTACTGCCTAAGAATGCGTTTCCTAGGAGTAATGTGTGGGAGATCAAATCTCAGTTATAGTATTTTAGTGTTGCTAACTTTAGGTGATGGACATAGTTTGAAGTGTGTTCCCTGGAGAATATTACTGACCTTTTAACTCTCAGTATCTGTGAGTCTAACTGCATTTCAGAACACTGTCATGGCAAATTCAAGTCATGTACTCTAATCTAACGTGATGTCATTAGTAGAAGAGGATGCAGAGACTAGAGTGATGCACCTGTAACTCATGGAGCACCACACACAGATTTGCCATTACAAGTACTATGACAAGGTAAGCCAGGACTCTTACAGGTTGCAGAGGGATCATGTCCCTGGAAATACCTTCACATTGGAATTCTTCCTTTGCTTTCCACTTCCATTCCCATGGCTTTAAGGTATCCAATTCATGCCAATCTACCATATCATCCCTAGAGAACTCAAAATATTCATAAATAACCCCAATTCCACGTTCCAGAAGGAAAATGTAATAATACAATTACCAAAGCTCTTAAACACATTAAGGCAACATATATTACGATTTTTAAAACTGAGTCTATCACAAAATAAGAACAAAAATAAGTGGGTCTCAATTGAACAGTGGCATTCTTGATGGCTCACTATTCACGTCATTACACGTTTCATGCAGTCCTTAAAACATCCCTGAAAGTGAGGCAGATTAAAAATTCTTATTTCTATTTTATATGCAGTGTCTTAGACTAACCATTGAAAATGACTCTAAACTGAATAGTATTCCACTGTGTAAATAAAGCATAGTTTCTTTATCAATTCTTCAGTTGACGGACATCTAGGTTGTTTCCAGATTCCTGCTGTTTCAAACACGGCTGCTATGAACATAGTTGAGCAAATGTCCTTGTATGGTGGAGCATCTTTGAGTGTATGCCCAGGAGTGGAATAGCTGGGTCTTTCCCTCTTGTTAGTAAATGATTTTGAAATATTCATACATTTATAAAACATATATTGATCATCCTTACCCACCACTATATCAGCCCAATTACATCAGTTATCCACACCCTGTGTTCATCCCAACTTCAGGTTCACGTTTTTATTGTTACCAATAACTGCCTGAGTCCAGTGATTGCTTTACATATGTACATGTGTATAGGGCCACAGCCTAGTTCATGAACAACCTACTAGCAGCAATGTTCTCCAAAGAGAGTAAAAAACGATGTGAAAAGACTGTAGGTTTCCATTTAGCTTTTCATTTACCTTTCACTTTGGTTAAAACTTCTATCACCTTATTTCACCCTCTTACAACCCCCTCTCTATGTCTGAAACTTTCCACCCCCACCCAGTGTTTTCCTTGTTTTATTTTTTCTATGATTTTTTATGCCCCTCATTAAGATGTCGTCTATGAGTGGCTCATTTCTAGTGTTCTATCTTTCACATGTATCCCAGTTAAACATGAATAAAATATTCATAACTAGGACACTCAAATAAGAGATAATAACTGGTGTTTGTCTTTCAGTTCCTAGGTGACTTCATTCAGTGTAATGTTCATCTATCTATCTACCATCTATTGTTTTCAGTGTTGATTCACTTCCTTGCAATTTTATTTTTTACAGATTACTGGTGTTCCATAGTATATATGCACAACTCTCCATTTCCAACTGATTAGATGATGGGCATTTTAATATATTCTATTTTCTAGCTAGTGTGAATTGGGTGGCATGAATATGAATATGCACATACCTCTGTAATAGAATGGAAAGCTCATTGGTTATATGCCCAGCAGTCATATAGCTGGGTCATAAGGTAGAGCAATTTCTAGTATTTTACAAAAATCTCTGGGCTAATTTCCTTGTTATTATTTTTTATTTTTAATTTTTACATATACATTTATATTATTATACATATATACAATAAACTACCTATAGCAAGAAGAGCCACTAAACAACCAGAAATTATATAAATGTTACCTTCTTAGTATTTTGGCTATTTGTATTTGGCAAACATAAGGAAAACATCTTTCCCATCTTGGTAAGTCTCAAAATTTGAATATAAATAAATATGCATCATATCTTATCTCTATCAAATTAAAACATCTATCTGGACCTAAGTATATCTTAACTTCTAAACAATTAAGCTTAATTGTAAAACTAAACTATCTGGTCTTCAACCCAATCAGAGACTTGAGAAGGAATAAAATTAATTTCATGAGTAAACAGGAAGTGCAGGTTAGCAGCTTCCAAAATGAGAAGAAGAAGGAAAAATGACAGATACAGTTTGCTACCTGAAGAGTCACCCAAAACCTCTCTATAATGTTGGGGCATCATCTTCAGCCTTCTGGCTCAGCATAACTGACAGACATATTTGTAAGGCAGGAACTATTGATGATTTGCTTACAATATCTTGGCAAGTTTGGCAATCCATTTTACCTGCATCCAAGTTTGCCCAGAATTCTGTCTGTGACTGAAACAAAGACATTTTGCTCAGTGTCTGGTTTGCCACATTTGAAGAGTGGTTGGACTCTTTTATACTCCTACGAACACTGTATAAAGAGATCTGATTTCCCCATATCCACACCAGCATTTACTCTAATTTTTATTCCTCATCTTGAATAGTTTCTATTTTTTGTTGCTCTCTTGGCACCTTTTTCCTGCTTGTTGCAAACATCTTCCTTGAGGCATTTCTCATCATCCATATGCAGAATGTTTATAAATCTGTAAATTCACTGCCACATTAGATTATCCCAACAACTGTGCTTTCTTCATGAACCAGTCACATCTGGCCAACTCAGATATCTTTCTAGAAAAAAAATCATGCAGAATCTTTCTAGACAACTAGTATGCTTCTTCTAATACATTAATTTGTGGGGCCTTTAATGCTACAGATGAATATGGTATTTGACTCCTTCCAATTATAGTCAGAATAAGTCATAATTCATTATTGTTCCAGTTCATATATGTATATATAATGCCACATATATTTTCAATCAAAATACATAAACATAAAGAATATCTTAAACTAATTCTTTGGAATAAGTTCATGGTTCCAGTGAAAAAGAGAACATTTAGGTAATTAAAGCATTTCCTTAAACCTGAAACTTTCATCAAGTCTAGCTTCTTGGTTGCAGATGAGGTCTACAGCAGATAATAGAAATAGGTCTCTTGACAGTGTTGATGACATTAGCCATATAAATCACTTTATTTATGGCCCTACTATTGAAGTTACATTTAATTAATCTTTAATGGCAAGAACCTGGTAGAAATTTTATCTCTGAAATGCTTAATTTTCTTTTAAATACAGATAATTTCCTGTGAAGAAAAGCAGATATAAGAACTACATTAGAGAGGACAGACCTGGCAGTAATGTGAATAGATGTCTGTGGAATTAATAGGATCAATTGCTGATAAAATAAACGAACTCTGAAATAAGAAATGTCTTCTTTTTAAAATCAACCTTGATTTCTTTAGCATCAGGTGATTTTGGCATATTATATCTTATGTGATAAATATAGCACCATTGTTAAAAGAAGTATTTGAAATATGACAGAAAAAGGCTAGTTTTACTAGCTATATAGTTTCAGAATATGGGTCTGTTTAGTCTCTCAAATCCACAATTAATACTTATTTTTTTTTAAATGTGCGACTGAAATTCTGTATCTCAAAATTAAATAAAATAATGAGTGTGAAATTTCATTTTATTGATCAGGAAATAGTGGGCATATATTAAACAGTGTTGTCATTTCTTAAATATATGTATGAGTGCATGTGTGTTTTTCATATCAACCTCATAGTCACTCAGTACTATTTAAAGTAGCTTGGAGAACATAGACTCTATTACACAAGCAGAATTAATAAGCGAGAGAGAATAATGCCAAGTTCTGTGGCGAAGTTCCAAAGGGATTCAGAAAATATAGGGGGCAATTAGAAAAATGAAATAAAAAAATCAAGGTTGAGGTCAGCATTAAAACTCTGGAGCTAACATCAGTTCAAATGGGCACTGGATTTAATTTTAAGTTCTCTAGACTCTTCTATATAATTCATTGTAATTTTTATGCTAAAACTATTTTCCAAGTTCTTAATAAGTCACCACTAGAAAACAGTCATTTTGTCCCATATGCATGCAGTCCACGTAGACACTTCATCATTTATGAGTTTGTTATCTTCCAAATGACCATAAGCTATTAGTAATTTGACATGTAGCTAAGAATCTTTATGTTGATCTTCATTTCCTGTAGTTGATTTAGAAATACTCAGCAGTGTGCCTCTCTAATGCATCTTTTAGATGCCGTATCCTATGTTACTCTACAATAATGCTAATTCCTCTTTCCCAAAGACATAAAGCATCAGATAGTGTGACAAGTTCTCTGTCCATATTTGTTTGTTCTTTGAGGACATTAGAAAGCTAAGGTAGAGTGCTACAAGTGCCACATTTAGGGCTCAGAATTCAACATTCACTTATGTTCAGCACCTTGAAAAGCCTTGGGTCTTTATATTCATTACTGTTCATTTCAAAGACAAGTGTCTATGATCTAACATTTATTTAAACATATTTGTATAAACACAAATATATATAGGGAAAATTGATACAATATCATATATAAAAACAAATACTAACTTTCCCTCTAATATCTACAATCTCCACAGTCATGGATGTTGCTAGCACATTAATTCCTTCACTATCATTGGAGCCTATTTTGGGGGAGATCCCAACAAAGACTGAAGACCATCTGAGACATCCAGCCTTGTGGACTGGAAAATTACTGTATTCGTGAATTTTCTTTTCACACCCAGCCAAGGTTGGATTCTCTGTACTGAAGCCTATAAGTCACTCCAATAACTCCCTTTAATGTATATATATATATATATATATATATATATATATATATATATAGACAGATTCATTCTATACATTCTGTTACTCTAGAGGACCCTGACTAAGTTTAACTAACAGAGTTCACAGGTACGTAGGATTATTTAGATGACTTTTATCCTGGATCAGTCTACATATCACCTAAAACATATGCATTCTAGTTTAGTTTTTGCCTAATTCCCCTATACTGTAATAGCTTTACCAATAGGATATTACTATCTGTTTCCAAATATAAATGAAGAGGATTGGAAGTTGCTGGTGTTACACCAGCAGCTGTATCCTACATTTATCACTGGAATATGATTTTCATCCTCTTTGGCTCCTGGGATTGGCATTACCATATGTGTATACAGGATGTCTCCAATTTTTAAAACATACATTGGGTGTTAGTTTCTCATAGGACTAGAAATGTTCATCCTGAGTGAGTTAACCCAGACCCAGAAAGATACACATGGTATATACTCACTTATAATTAGACACTAGCCCAACAGGGATGTCCCCCGAAAGTCTTCACTTAACAAGAGATTAGGATAGACACTGAGACTTCTTACTGGGACTCCAGGAGAGAAAAGCAAGGGAGAATGAGGAAATAGAAGGATCCAGAGGATCTAGAAACCTATAAGAAGAACATCAAAACTGGTGTATCTGGACTCAGGGGGAATCTGCTCAAACTAATGTACCAACCAAGGACAATGTATGCTGTAAACCTAGAACCTCTATTCAGATCCAGCCAATGGACAACACATTCTTCACAGTTGTGTGATGAGCAGGGACTGAGTCTGGTATGAACTCTGATGCCCCCTATTTGACTACTTCCCCTTGGTGGGGAGGCCTGGAGGCGCTCAGAGGAAGGGTAAGCAGGCTTCCAGGATGAGAACTGACTGATAGGCTGTGATCATATGGTGGAGCAGGAGGTCCCCTTCTGTTACAGACCTAGGGGAGGGGAATAGGGTGAAAGAGGGAGGGAGGGGGGGGAAAGGAAGATAGAAGTGAGGGGAGAAAAATTGAGATATAATCTGAGTAAATTTCTTAAAAATAATATTGTAATAAAAATAAATAAAAAGGTTAAAAAACATACTTGAATGTGTTTACAGTATAGGATATTTTCAAATGTCCAGTTTTCATGATATTTTCTATCTTAAGCAATTAATAATTTTATATGAAGGGTTAACAATAGCCTCATATAACATATGATATCTTTGCTGAAGAAATATTTTCCTGGGCAGAACATTTCTTCCAAACATAACTGTGAATAGACTTAGAGAGCACCAAATGGAATGAAATGAGTGCATCTATCATTGTCAATGATTTTTATAACCCCAGTTGTCAATGACTTCATTCCAGAGAGACAATAACAGAAAAATGTAATGTTTTCTTCAGACCCAAGAGTAGCATGTCAAGTGTCCACTCTAACAGATTAGAAGCAGAAATGAAAACTATTGTATTGCTCACACCTGACATTCCTTTGCCTTTACAGCACTACATAACGCAAGTATTCACCTTCCCTACTTTTGCTTATTAAAATATTTTCTAACCTTCAAAGAAAATATACAAAATTTTAAAATATTCTAAGAGCAAACTAAAATTATCTTTTACACAACGAGTACTGTTAATACTTTCATGTACATGACTAAGCTTTTTCATAGGAAATCTCATAAAAATTCTCCATTCTAAAATTTTAAATGTATGATACATTTTTCCAAATAATCCTCCTTAATGATTTAATACAATCATGAAATAACATTATTAATACTGAATTTCTAATGAATAAACATGAATCCTGATATTACATTAGATTACTACACTGCTAAATGTCTAAATATTTGCTTTCAGTTTGAACACAAATAACTGTGTACATCTTAGTGAGCAAGTGATTTTATGTAACTACAGAATTTTTAGAACTTGCAGCCCATAATAATGGCAGCTTTCCTAGGCTATCCAAAAATATGCAAGTACAAGTTGAATTCTTTGATACTCACTAGGAACTAGTTATATTTCACCTAAGCCTGGAACAACCACGATTATATTGAAGGATTCAATTAACAGAGTGAATTTTTCAAGTGTTTCATGTATAACCATAAAATATTTCAAATCATCTTCATTGGTTTCTTATTTTTATTAGAAATTCTTAAAATGATATATGTTTAAATCATGGTCCTGAAAAACAGCAATGAATTGCCATTTGGTGCAGCTTTCAGAGTCCTCACTCTAGGACTCACTCAGTGAATTAACATTTGACAATTAACCAATAAATCCCGACTAATACCAAAAGGCAATGGTAAATATTGACTATGGCAACTATAATAAAGATGAAATATCCTATTTTTGAATGTCTGAAATACAACATAAAAATAAACCAAACTATAGTTGTATTCAAGATGGTGTGCTATCACTGATGATGGGCTCTGTCTTACAAAAGAAAATTTGTTAGTGAAGTGCTTTTGGCTGTTTGTGGCACAGAAAGCTGGGAAGTTTCCTGTTCTTAGAGCTGTACAACTAAGCCCTTATTTGTTGGTCTGAAACATTTGGTAATCCCAGTCCAGATCTACTCTGCCCAGTAATAACTAAATTTTGAATTAATAAATGACAAATAATTGATGTTCACATAATTCAATAACTTCTCAGTAGTTACATTAGCTGAAGACCAACCTTTAACATAGATTTCATATTCAAACCACAGAATATGTTCTTCCCTCTTAAGGTTTAAGCCATCCCTCAGCTTCTGGAGGTGAGGCCACAGACTCACTTTCAGGTGCTCATGTTCCACATCTTCTATTTCTATCAAAGCTTACAATGAAGTGAGGAGTCAGTTTCTTCGGAAAATGGACCATTCTTGAACAAGAGTGGTGTTCATCACAATATGAATGACCCTGTGACAAAGAAGAGAAAGGTACACTGGGCGCCTCCAGGTACTTTTGTCCCATGCTTTGTGCAAGTTAGAAGAACCTTTCTTTCATGTATATCATTTATATTTCACATATATAATTTATATCATTTTTCCAATTAAGCATCACTGTCTTGAAATCAGGACATACTTCTTTTAGAGAAAATAGTGTATAAATGTATAAAGGAGATACTCAAATCAAATTGTTGATTTGAAATCAAAAACTTTAAAGGATTTATGTATTTATAATTTATGTATCTCATAAATTTAGATATGTTATGTGTGTGTAGGTTCCTGAAAAGACCAGAGGGTATCTGATCCCCCAGGAACATAATTAAGTTTGATTTTGAACCACTTGCTATGTTTGTTAGAAACTGAATCTGATTCTTCTGCAAGAGTAATAAGTGCTCTTAACTGACACTAAGACAACAATGCAGACCCTGAAATCAACTCTTGATTATAGTATCCTACGTGGTTCTATTTTATAGCCTAGCATGAATATGTGTGTGTTCAAATATATTTAAAGATGTCTGCATTTTATAAAACCTACATAAAGCATCTAGTAATTATATGCAAGTTTAATACTTATCTATGCCCCTCAAATCAACTTTCTGCTCATCTGAGACTGAAACACAACTACTGTGTTTGTAGCACGTTCTATACTGTTTAGTGTATTTTCAAAGAACGAAGTTAAAGTGTGTTGAAATATTTCTTCCCAGAATTTATATTTACCCTATTAGGTCCAGAACCCATACATGTGATGAGGTTTGATAACAGAATCATTGCTGAAAGCAATGAAGTTAAGATGAGGTCAAAATGAATTAGACTAGGGTTTAAATCTAGCAACTGCTTTCAGTTCACACACACACACACACACACACACACACACACACACACGTGTGTGTGGTATGCTTACATGTTCATATGTGTGCTTAAGTGTGTGTGCGATCACATGGGGGACATGCACATGGAGATCATAGGTTGATCTTTGATGTCTTCTTTGACAGCTCTATTTTCAGGTGGATGTAGGACTCCTCACTTAGCCTGGAGCTGGATATTGAACTGAGTCTCACTTGTAAGGTTTTTCCAAGGACCCTCAGCTCTGCCTTCCAGGCTCTAGAAGGTCAGATGGTCCAGCATGTTTGCCTGGCATTTACATTGATACTGAAACTCAAACTCCAGTCTTTTGAGCTTTCACAAAAAGACATATACTGGTTTTTTTTACTAAAAAGAATGGCACACAAAGACCCACAGAGAAACCCTTATGAAATCAAAGACAGAAATGAAGGAGATGCATGTAAGGAAGTCCCAGGACTGTCAAGGCCACCAGACACGAGAAAAGGGCAGGGACAGATTTTCATAGTTGAGCTCTCAGAGTGTTGGCAATGTCACCATTTAAATTTTTAGCCTTCAGCCTGCAACATAACAAATGTGTAATACTTCAAGACACAGAATCCATAGCAACTGTTATCACAAATCTGGGGAAGCAGTGGAATTATATCAATTCTTCTCAGCATTGTGTAGAACAGGCTCAAAAGGAAGCACAACTCTCTTTTTCACTCTCCAAGATGTTTTCTGCTTGAGGGTTTCCTAAATAAAGAACTGGATTGTGTGAAAACAGAAACAGCAAAATCAAATAAACAGAATAATAGGAAAGGGTTTTCTAAACATCACTCACTAGGGTAAGTATTTCTCTGCTTTGATTCATTAAGTCTAAATCTGGTAGGAGGTAACTCAGACCTAGGGCACCTAAGTCAGTTAAATTTCAGGTATATCATCATCTAATTGAAAGAAATAGATAGAATTTTGACTGAAATCTGATTACCATAAAAGCATTATAAAAGTTTCTTAATTTATGAATTTATAATGAATATTTATCTTTTTCTTTACTTTTTTGAGTCAGATGGATGTCAGGATCACCTATATATTACTCTATATATAGGTAGTATTTTTATTTTTCTAAGCTTTATAATAAAATTTTACCATGTATTCAAGTAAAAAGAGAACATGTATGGTAGAAAATTCTTATTACATATAAATATTATGTCTGTGGTTCTGCATATAATATGGAAGATCATAAACATATGAGGAAATAAAACACAGAAATAAGAAACTATCAAATGTCAAAAATAGAAAACTATTTAACCTCATCTCTCAGGCCTTACAGAATTCATCCCTTGCAAGCACTTTCTGCTGTTGCTGTACCTCTAGACATAACACCACTGATGTGCCTGGAAAACTATTTTGAGAAAACATTCTGTGTCCTGTTTTGCTCTGTATCTTTCCACTCTGGCAGTCCCCACTTTGGAGACCATAATGAAAAGTGAGATGACAAGAACCAAATAAGCGTGCGCTTTGGGGAGAGAGTAAATAATTATAAAGAAGTGACACATTCATTTCCTGTAATAAATGATATTTTGCTATTCAACAAACTGATAAAACAAATACTCATGCGGAAATGCTTGCTTGGAGTTAAAAGAAGAATTAAAACAAAACCTGGGAGGGACATAGTAGGGCACAGATGCTTTTAGGGGCAAAATGCGAGAAATTCCAGGAGCGCTTTAACTGGGGCGTGGGGGGGGGGAGCAGATAATAATGAGAGAGATGGTGGATATGTTGGAGGCCGTGCACATGGAAGAGCAAAACAGCTCTAGAACTCATGGACCACTACCACCGGTTAGCACACCAGTTAGCTGGGTGTGTCTCACCGTGGCACAACTCCGATAACTAAGTGTCTTGAGGACTCCCTGCTGTTATGGAGCCTAGCTCTGCCTGTTGATTGCTGTCCTCATAATCCTCCTAATATGTGAATCTTGCGAGAAATCTAAGGGGCTTCCAGCCCTTCACTGGGCAATTTCATTGGCACTCACAATAACAACACTTGGCCGCTTTAAGGAACTGCTGCTGGAGCAGATTAATGATTCCACCACCACCCTTGAAAAGAACCTACAGATGTAGATTGTTAACAATGACCACCACTCCTAGTAAGAACCTGGAAAATTAGATAGTTTAGCAATGTTACATAAAGATGTTTTTGCTAGTGGCTCTGTCATAGAAAATTTTAGGGAAAAATAGATTGTTTAGCCAAGTTAGGTAAAGACATTTTTGCTATTAGTTCTGATGCAGAAAATCTCAGGGAACAATTTGAAGTTAAGGCTGGCAGATCTGGACCCAGGGGGCTCTGCTCAAGCTACTGTACCAACCAAGGACAATGCATGCAGTAAACCTAGAACCCCTATCCAGATCTAGCCAATGGACAACACATTCTCCACAGTTGTATGGAGAGCAGGGACTGACTCTGACATAAACTCTGGTGCTGCCCACTATTTGACCACTTCTCCTTGGTGGGGAGACTTGATGACACTCAGAGTGAGAGTGAGCAGGCTACCAGGATAAGACCTGAAGGCTATGATCATACGGTGGGGGAGGGGATCCCCTCCTGTCACACACCTAGGGGAGAAGAATAGGATGAAAGTGAGAGAGAGGGGGAACAGGAAGATACAGGTGAGGGGATAATAATTGAGATATAATTGGAATAAATTGCTTAAATTTATTAAAAAAGAAAAAGTACACTCTTAATAGTAAAACTAGGGACCTTTTGAGTTTCATGAGCAAAGACAATACCTCAATTAGCACTAGCTGATGTGACTCTCTCACGGAAGCTGGACTTTATGGTGACTAATTTCTGATCCTTATTTCTGCCCTCAGCTTCCTGATATGACTTAATAGAAATTATTAATGAGTAGATGAGTACTTTTAGGATTTAAAGTAGAAAAGGCTGATTGTTTTTATATAGAAGTTTAGATCTGTGATTCTTTTAAGATTTTTATGAGATTACTTTTTAAGATAACAGATTCTTCCTTTGTAACTGCAAATTTCAGCCTGCCAGTAAAGAAAAGCTGGCTGAGAAATTGCCTTGATTGCTTTTTCTCCGTTAATATGTAACAAGTTGCTTAGTTACAAATACATATGGGTTCTTGCAAATAATTTGTTTTTCGTGTTTGTTTCTCACCCATAGTACATAAAACATTTGATCGTGTGAGGGTATTGGGAACATGATTTTCTTACCTATACTCATTAGAATCATTCACCTAAAGAAAAATAGAGTGTAGCCACATTGCGACTTTTGTACTGCTTAAAAGATCTTGCTGGGATATATAAGGCTGTGGGAGAAATAATAAGGTTGTGGGAACTCTCTCTTCAGAGTTTGTTCCATCCACCAAATGTGTATACGTACGTATGTGCATGTGGACAATAGCTGGTTAGGTTGGAACTCACTCTCTGGAGTTTGTTCCATCCATCAGGATGTATCTATGTGTATATGTATGTGAGTAAGGTGGTTGGAATCCATTTGCACCCACCCAATATGTGAACGAATGAAGGAATGCATGAGTGTGTGTGTGTGTGTGTGTGTGTGTGTGTGTGTCTGTGTGTGTGTGCATGAATGTGTAAAGTAAGAGAACCTTGAGAAAAGAAGCTTGTTGGAACCTACCCGCCAGAGTCTGTCTTATTTCATCATCAAGTGTATGTTTAAGTGTGTGTGGTTCTTTTCTCTCTTTCTTTCCCTTCCTTTTTTAGACACTTTGCCACCATCAGTGAAAGCCAACACTAGGAAATATCATCCCTAGCTCCTGCTTGCCACCATCAGTGAAAGGCCTCGCTAGAAGCTAACACCCCTAGCCTACCCCACCACCAGCTTACATGATAACTGTAAGCCTCAACAGGAAGCTATCAGCATGCCCACCACCAGCAATTTAATTCTGGCCTCTAAGTATACCACTATCAGTGGGAGTCATTGCCAGTAACAATCAGTGGTGGCCTGGAAAATAGCCCTCAGAGAAATTCTTCAGGGCCACCAGCCAGTCGCCAGAGCTATGTTCTGCCTCAGTTTCCCCAGTTGATGGCGAAGCTGGATATATATATATATATAGTGTGTGTGTGTGTGTGAGAGAGAGAGAGACAGAGAGAGACAGAGACAGAGAGAGAGAAAGAGAGAGAGAGAGAGAGAGAGAGAGAGAGAGAGAGAGAGAGAGAGAGAGAGAGAGAGAGAGCAATATAATTAAATAATAAGTCTTGTATTTGAGAGAGGGGGCTTTGGAGTAAATTAGAATGAACACAGGCAGGGGTGAAATAATATAAATAAAGGACCTTTACATTCCCTTAAGGAGGGTTGGGTAGGTTTTTGGTTGCTCTCTTGGGCTATAAATGTTTATTTTCATTGGGAGTCGATTATAAGTTACTATTGGTTTTATTCAGAGAGATAAAAAGGTTGTACTCAGGGATGCCTCTCTTTCCCTTTATATTTCTTTCTTAAGTTTGGAGATAGGGGTTGAAAGAAAGAAGGGAAAATATAGAAATATATAGAAATGATAGGACAAGAAGTAAATTATTGAATCTACTCCTTAATTTAAGGCCTTAATGTTACTCACAAATAAGATTATTTTTAAGTCATTGGTATAGAACTTTGTATATTGATGCAAAATGAATTTAATTTTGATACATTGGTATAGAATTCAAATTTAAGATTACTCTGCACGTATGATATATATTTCTGCTCTAATATGAGGTATTGTACCCATACAGCTCAATTGTAATATAAGGGTTACCTCCAATACTTTATAAGTGGTATTGCAGGCTGTTTAGGATAAGTAAGTTATACAAGGTAATTGTTAGTTGATCAAATCATGATCATATCAATTACTAGTCTGTTTATATTACAAGAATATACATCCTAGGCTTAACAGATAGTTATGATTCTATAGATAAGGTACAATAGATAAAGTCTTCAAAACCTCAGAGACATACAGAATGTGGCATTTAAAGACATATTAACTCCTGGCAACAACCAGCCTACCTCAAAGAAGATGATGAGCATCTAAAAACCTTATGGAGATGGCTGCAAATGTGGCAAACAAGCCACTGGGCTAAATGTCCTTGTTTATTTCACAGCCAGAATTCTGCCTAAAACTGAGCAAGCTTGCGTGCATGCAGAGTGGTCGACCAAACTCTGCCAAAACAGGGTAAGCAAGTCCTCAATAGTTCCTGCCTCTCAAATATGTCTGTCAGATATAGTGGTCCAGAAGGCTGGCAACGATGCTTCAACATTATAGAAAGTTTTGGGTGACGTTCAGGCAACAAACTGTCTCTGTCTTTTTTTTTTTTTTTTTTTTTTTTTTTTTGCTTTGAAAGCTGCTAACTTGCACTTCCTGTTTACTCAAGTAGTTAATTTTATTCCTTCTCAAGTCTCTAATGGTGTTGAAGACCAGATGGTTTAGTCTTACAATTAGGCCAGGTGGTTTAGGGATTAAGATGTTTTTAGGTCTAGGTACATGTTTTAAGTAGATAGAGATGAGATATGATAGATATTGATTTACAATAAGAATTTTAGACTCACCAAGATAGGAAAGATGTTTTCTTCAAGGTTGCAAAATATAAATAGCCAAAGCACTATGAATGTAACATTTATATAATTCCTTATATATCCATATATATATATATATATATATATATATATATATATACAAAACCTAATATAAATCTCTGGAAATTTTAGTATAACTTTAAAATCCCACATTCTTTAAAAAGTCACACACTAAACAAACAGGGCTTATGCAAGAGACTGATTACATTCCCTTGGCAGGCATGAGTTCCTTCTAGTTTTTTTTTAATTAAACATTTTTTATTTTTACATATGTATTTTTAGTATTACACATATATACAATAAACTACCTATAGCAAGAAGAACCATGACACAATCAGGAATTACATAAATGTTACATTCTTCTAGTTCTTTGTCTTCAAATGGAACCCTGAAATTTTTCTACTTTTTACATTGACATGTTTAAGTGTCCATTGATGTTGCTATTGCTTCAGTCTTGGTTATTCAGCCAATTCACAGCCGACTTCCTGGTATTATGCCTCTTGTTATCTTTTTCACCCCTCTCGTACTATGTTCCCTAAGCCATAGGTGTAAGATTTGTGATGTAGATGTATTCACTGAGGCTTGGATCTTCATGATCTTCTGTTATCTATATTTCGTCCGGTGGTATTTTTCTGTGATATCTCCATTTGCTCTACAGAGAAGTTGTTTTATGAGTGGTTGTATCTACATGTTTCTGTAGGTTTAAGAATAGGGTTTAGAATGCAGTAAGAAATTACGCTGGTCTAGTAAAGTGGTGATAGTAGATTCTTTTTTAATGCCCAGGACCTTAGTAGGTTTTCAGTACCAGGCATGATTTCTGTCGTATTTAATTGTCCTTAAGCCCAATTAGACAGTTGTTTGCCATCATCAATGTTAAAACAACTTATTGAACACCTGTGTGTGCATATCTTGCTATACTGGTAAGTACTTTTATTCACAGGTGTTGCAGACAGGTAGGATTTTTTTTTAATATTTTTTATTAGTTTCTTTTTTAACATATATATTTATATTATTACACATGGGTAAAATAAACTACATAAAGAAGGAAGAACCATGAGACAATCAGGAATTATATAAATTTTACATTCATAGTGATTTGGCCATTTATATTTGGCAAACTTGAAGTAAACATTTTTTCCGATCTTTTTGGGTATAAATTTCTGAATGGAGATTAATATCTATCATATCTCATCTCTATTAACTTAAATCATCTATCTTGATCTCAAAACATCTTAACCCCTAACCTACTAAGTTTAATTGAAAGACTAAACTATCTGGTCTTCAAATTCATCAGAGACTTGAGAAGGAATAAAACTTAAATACGTCAGTGAACAGGAAGTACAAGTTAGCAGCTTCCAAAATGAAAAAAAAAAATGACTGACTTTACTGCCTGAACAGTCACCCAACACTCTCTATAATGTTGGAGCATCATTTTCAGCCTTCTGGCCCAATATACCTGACAGACATATTTGTGAGGCAAGAACTATTGAGGACTTGCTTACTCTATCTTGGCAGAGTTTGGCTGTCAACTATTATTGCATCTAAGCTTGCCCGTTTTTAGGCAGAATTCTGTCTGTGGCAGAAATGAGGACATTTTGCTCAGTGACTTGTTTGCCACATTTGAAGTCAACTCCACAAGGAGATTCTTAGATGCCCCTCTTCTTTGAGGCAGGCTGAGGTTTGCCAGGAGTTAATCTGTCTTGTTGTCAAAGAATCTTTAGAAAAATAAAGACATCTGTCAATGCCATATTCTGTAAGGCTCTGAATTTTTTAAAGATCTTATTTAACTACTTTACTTCCTATATCTATAGGATCATATCTATATATTAGACCTAGAGTATATATTCTTGGATAAAATTAGACTAGTTTTCGACATGAGCATGATTTGCATCAATATACAAAATTCAATTACACTGAATTAAAAAATAACCTTATTTGTGAGTAGCAATTAGGACCTTGAAATGAGGAGTAGATTCAATAATCTACCTTTTGTTATAGCCTCTCTATATATTTCTATATCTCCTTTTCCTCCTTCTCAGCTCCTATCTCCTTACCTACAAAAGCAAGATAAAGGAAAAGAGATGTGTCCCTGAGTCAAACCTAGTTTCCTCTCTGTAAAAGATCAATCATGCTTAGAACCAACTCCCAATGAAAATAAGCATCTGTAGACCAAGAGAGTAAACAGAAACCTATCTTAGAGGGACTCCCTTAGAGGAAATGAGACATCATTCTCTTAAGGTTTCTTAAGCTGATTTATGGCAAATAATTCCTTTGAAGGGCCCCCCAAGAATTAGGGGAAATGGTTAAGTAAGCCAGCAATAGCATTTGTGGTCCATTTTTCAAAAGTTGTGAAATTCCAGGCTTAATAGGAGTCCTGTGTGGGAGAGTATGAACTGCTGGACCAATTGGGATCAGAAACTTTCTACAATGCTGCGCTGCAAGCTGTCCTGTTCTCATGGGTAACAGGAACTGAGGCACCTGGTGCTGGAACATGGAGGGTACAGGATGTCATCATCCAGTTTGCTAAGCCGAATGAAGTCTGTCAGGTCTGATCCAGTGTCGGTGTCCAGTTCTTTTGTTCTGAAAACATAATTTCTCACAAGCATTATACAGTTATAACATTCAGATGGTATGATGTAGGTAGGATTTTCTAATTGTTTTCCTCACTTGTCAGCCTTTGTGATATTTTATGGAATCATGGAAGCTAAACTGCAACCCTACAAACCTAGCTTGTGTCAAGTTGTCAAAAAATAAAAAATAAAGTAAAAAAAGACTAACCAGCAAAAAAAAAAAAAAAGTTATACATATCATTCATTTGTTTAAAATGTACCTCATCACAGTGCCCCCATCCAAATGCAGTGGACATCTTATTCTCTCCACTCTACCACCATTACATTTAATTTAGCAAAGTGTACTGATGGGCAATCCCAACTAATTATAATTAGAAAGATTAAATCCTGAGCCCATATCTCCATAGCTAAGAAAAATTACTTCCACTCTAATTTTCTAGTTAATTATTGGTTTGTGAAGTACAAATGATTTTAAGGAATAACACCCCCCACCTCTTTCCCGGAATTTAGAAAACAGAAATCTATATTACAGTTAGAATTTTAATGTCTATTGTTCTAATTAAACTTTTCCACTTATATGTACTGCATCCTTAGCCATAAAATATTCTATTTAAAAATAAAAAGGTTCATAATGCTCTCATTAATGTATTTATCTTGGGCCCTTAATCTTGGAAGACCACAGAATTGTTTGAGAAAAATTTGAAGTGTAACTCTGCTTCATGTTTGGTGTTTTATGTGATAGTTGGGATACCAACATGTGTCTGTAAAACAGGTCTAGGAAACTGAATCATATTCCAGGTATCTCAGTGCATAAACTATTTTACTGTAGAATTACATCAGAGAAAGTTTAAAACGCTTCCTTTAATATGTACTCAAAATTCATATGCTCCCATCTCAGCTTTACTCCGAGACAGGTTGAACACACTGAAATTCGAGGAATAAAAAACTGTCTTCTTACAATAGCCTGACACAAATACCAAGCTCCATGCTGTGTAATCAGGAGAAAATGCTATGTGGCATGTTCATGCAACTGCACCAAAACTCGAAGGTTATTTTTAGTCTCTGGGACGTTCAAAGAAATGGATGACATTAAGTGAACTTTAGCTGAAACTGGCAGTGGCCTATAACTAAACATAGTTGAACAAAACACAGTCAGCATAAATGCAATCTTTAGAGACAATATTATGAATTCTTTGAAAGTGCATCTTTATTCTAAATGTAGATAAAAGGTATATATGTTCATTTCTAGAAATATCGTGTACAGGAGTCAGATTTTTATCCATTCTGAATTACATATGGCTAAGAGTATTTTGTTTTATGCATAATTTGCTATTTGAGAAGCATTTAGATTAAGGGAGAAAAAAGGCAGAGTGAGGGGAGAATGAGAACTAAAAGGCAGAGGTGAAGGCAGGACAAGAGACTGCAGGGGTAGCAGCACTAACACAGTTTGCTCCTGGCTCAGGGGTTCACGAAAATCTCTTTGTGGCAAAGCTGGAACCATGTCTCCCTTCTCCCGTAAAATCTCTTCACACCCTGTGGCTCCTAACAGCAAACCTTCTGGAAGGTAGGCTGATTCAGATTTCGCTCTCAGATGTTCCTGCAAGGCATTCTCCAAATTTAATTAGACCTTCCTACACACAAAGCTAGGTATGAAGGACTTGTAAATGCCACCTAAGAGAAGAAAATTCTTTGAAGTTCACCTTAGACTTTATCTGACGTCATCATTTGGAGGCAGTAGCCACATCTTAAATCTCTCTTCAAAGGCCACCTGCCCTTCCCCTCTAAACACCATTACCTCATCCTGAAGAGGTTATCAAAATTGTCTACTCCCACAGTCTATTCTTGTTTTTTTTTTTTCCCCTAAAAACAATCTCTATTTCTGTAACATAATATTTGTATTTATTCCTTGGGTTTTTAGTATCCTAGCCTTTCAAGCATTGGCGTGGGATTTGAGAATCTAATTCATATACGTACTAGTCATGTGCCTTTAGCAAAGCATATTCCCTGGTTGTTACCTGAGATGTCACAAGACACAGATGATAATGTCTACCTTGCCTATTAAGCACACAAGATGTCTGAACTCGAAAAGCCTCTTCTCAGTGCCTCCAGAAAGTGGTAAGAACTAAAGGAAACTCAGTTCCTGCTCTCACTACTACTATAGTATCCACACAACTGTTATTCTTTCTCGGATGGAGCATATATTATCTTTCAAAGTATCTTGACTCATGTAATAGAACTAAGATCCTCAGAAATTTTAAGTATCACACCAGATCCTTTGTATTTCAACCCTCACCACACATAGAAGACCATGAGGATCAGAAATGCTCGGAAACTGGGACAGAGGGGAGGACATCCTATTGGGACTCTAAATGAGAGACGCATGGGAGAACAGCAAAATAAAAGGATACAGAGAGTCCTAGAAACCTACAAGTAGAACAATATGATAGGCAGATTTGGGCCCAGGGGTCCCGCTCAAACTAAGGCACCAGCCAAGGACAATACAGGCGGTAAACTTTAAACCCCTACCCAGATCTAGCCAATGGACAGAACATTCTCCACAGCTGAGTGGAGAGTGTGATATGACTTTCTCACGTACTCTGGTGCCTCACATTTGACCATGTCCCCTGGAGGGGGAGACCTGGTGGCACTCAGAGGAAGGACAGCAGGTAGCCAAGAAGAGACTTGATACCCTATGAGAATATACAGGGGGAGGTAATCCCCCTCAGGAACAGTCATAGGGGAGGGGAATAAGGGGAAAAGGGGGGAGGGAGGAATGGGAGGATACAAGGGATGGGATAAACATTGAGATGTAACAAGAATAAATTAATAAAAAAAAAAAAGACAAAAAAAAAATCTCAATTTGTTGTTGCTGACAGTATTAATTTCTTACATTGTTCCCTGCCATAAATTGTAGGTAGGCTTGTGGGGAGCAGGAACTTCATTCTTTTGCTCAACTAGCACAAGATGCAGCATATGTTAGACCATAAATATTATTGAGCGGCTTAAGTGAATTAATAAACACAAGAACATATGTACCATAGGCACAAATAGTCTTCTTCCTTTCTTTCTTTCTTTACTAGCCAAATATATTTACTTGGTGCTGTCCTGTGATAAAGCAAGTACTCAGAAACCTGAAAGACTGATTTTTATTTACTAATATTCATTGATGTTAAATGTTCTGTAAATAGTTAGAAATCTGGGAAAACCTGAAATTTGTATTTGTTATGTCATATATATTTGACATGATATATATATATATACATATATATATACATATATATATTCATTCAATTTTAAGTAAGATTGATCACATAACACAAAACTGCACTTGAGCACAAGTGACTGAAATAAGCATGGAGTAGAGTTATTAACGGCCTCAAGTAACATCTGAGAACACCTCTAGGGGTGATCCCTCTCCTAGCAGAAAACAACTAAAACTGATGCAAAACAAGCTCTTTGCCTTTTTTTCAAAGCACTGGTGCTAATCTATTTCTTTGGAGTAACAGCCATATCCCTAAGGTCTTTGGAGTAACACAGCTATAAGGGAAAACTGATATCCTCATACTGATTCTCTCTATCCTAACATAAAAATTGGCCTCCATGGTAGCAATCGGCAGCCTTTGATTTCCCTTCTGAGAATTCCCAATCCACAGGCTCATGGTTCTCCCAAACAAAAAAAAAATACCTTATTTCTCTCCATGCTGTATCTTTCTTTTTCACTCTGGTTGAAAAGTATTGAGTAAAATGCTGCAAAATTGAGCACAAACGAGAAACAGGGTGGAGACTGTATGGCAAGAATTTCAGAGCAGTGTGAGGTTGGTGTTTACAAGACAGTTTCTGATTACCTTCTAGGGTGAAGCTTGTGGCCTCTGTATTAGGAGTTTGGCTACTTGCCATAAGATTTCAAGTTAATATGAAAGAAATAAAATAATTTGTCATAAAAGCATATTGTGGAGAAATCATAAGGACAAAGATATTTCGATTTATTGTATCCTTTCCTTTGCATAGAATAGCAGTAAGTGAGCAATTCCCGCAACTTGCTCATTAACTTGAGTGGGTAGAAATATGGCACTGTTAGAGAGAAAGAATGAGTTTAAGGTATAAGCGTGAAATCTGCCAGTAACATAAAATAGGACAGAAACACGTGTACATTGACACACGTGTGCATGATGGTCTTCTAGGTGAAAACCAGAAGGACTTTGGTTGCAAAATGTACACTTTAGTAAGTTTCAGGGTTGTTCCTAATGATCTATTCTCTTCACTTCTTCTTCCTCTCTTTATGTTAGGACATATACCCTCTCCTATTCACATCCGTCCTGGCCATGGGACTTGTTCGGGGAGTAAAGACGGAAGAGGAAGTAATGGCTGTTGCTTTAACCAGTTCCATTGCTGTTCTATTCCAGTGCTCTGAGCTCAGGCAGGACTGCTCTCTGGCCTTGATCCTGATGTGAAGAGGAATGAACAGAGCTGTGCCATAAATATTACTCAATTTTGGAAGGCGCTGAGATTTGAGAGCACTTTGTACAATGGGCCTTATATAAACTGATTAGAGGAATCCCCATTTTATCATGGTTCACTTGACAAAATTTTACTTCATGATAGTGGGAAAGTTAAACATATTTGATATAAGAATACTAATAATTTTGAGGTTTGATCTTTTATTTGGCTAGTGATGTATCATATATGTCATTCTATTACTTTATTATAATGGACATCATTAGATGCAACTCTCACTCAGCCATGTTTACCAAAGAATAAACAAGTCATATCCTGTATAGTGTACTGCATCTGAGTAGAATGTTCAGCAAAGCAGATGCATTAAAGGCATTTTTAACTCACAATGCTTTCAAACTTTTTAACTTTTTTGATATGTGTTTGTGTGTGTCAGGGGCAGGGAAAGTAGTGTGTAGTGTTTACATGTACGTGTGTGCATGTGTATCAATGTACTAAATCAAAAGGCGAGGGGAAGGCTCCTAGTGTCCTACTCTATCACTCTCTGCAACATTCCTTTGATGCAGGGTCTTTCACTGGCCCTACATCTCTCAATTATAACTAGCTTGATTGGCTAACGAACCAGAGTTATCCTCCTTTCTCTGCCCTCTACAGCAATGGCCTTATTGGCAGCCTTAAGAATATTGATGTGTGTGTTTGTGTGTGTGTGTGTGTGTGTGTGTGTGTGTGTGTGTGTGTGTGTGTAACTACTGGAGATTCAAATTCAGGACACCATACCTGGACATCAAGCATTCTTACCCACTGAACTGAGCCATTTCCCCAACCCCACAAGATTTTCAATTAGTGAAAGGTTTATGGAGCTGAAACTCTATCAAAACCCAAGAAGCATCTGCATTTATGTGTTATTGTATCAAAAGTCCCATAACTGTTTGTTCTGGCTCCTCTCCTATTATTTAAGTCTCCCTTCTGTTTACCATTTAAAGGCAAAAATAAGAATACGGCATTAGGATATAAACTGTCTTTTTTCCTGCCATCTATCTAAGACAGTCATGTTGACATGCCTATAACTTATCCATTTGGTTGACTTGTTTAGCCTCTTCTCTTGGTTCACAATATATATATTCGCCACTGCCATTTTACCACAGAGTCAATTTCAACCTATTTCTCAGACCTACTATTTTCTTATCTTTCTCCTTTAAGTTCTCCCTGATCCACCATCATAATTACTCTCTTCCTGTTTCTTGTCATCATAGCAAACTTCAGTGCAATTACTTTCTGACATTTCTGGTCCTGGGAATTCCTGAAAAGGTAGCTACAATATTTGAAGTATATTTAGACATGCAGCACCCAGGAGAAGCTGATATATGTCAGATAACTGGTAAATATTGTGGGACTCATGGGTAAATTAATGAATTAATGAATTTTTTCACAATGGCACTGTGATTTTTTTTTTTAAATTTTGCTAAATGATTCAGACAAAGTTGAACTTTTATTATGCCTTTCTCAGTGTGTCCTATCTTACTAGAATTGTTTGTGCCAATGGAATAAACATGAAGATGTTAAAATAAAATAGTATCTCCCAAATTAAGGGATTGTTTAGTTTTTAGTTTAACATTAATTTCTAAGTGAAATGAGTTGCCTGCCTCAAGCATGTCACGGGTGTCATAATACTAAAGGCTCCTTCCATATTTACCAGAGCACATTCTACAGCACAGTGTCACCCTGAACCCATCAATGTGCCCTCAACTTCATCAAAGAGTAGCACAGAGTAGCAGAACTACCACAAAAGGTGCCACTGGACACTTGATGTCTATTTTAACACACAAAATAAATACATTGCCTTGAGCATCTCAACTAACTGCACAACATTCTCATTTTATTTCTAGCTGTTTTTCTAGGCTATGTCACTTGTTCTCTGCATAAAACTAGAGAGCAGAGGAAGTTGCCACTCTACCTCTATGCTAATCTCTACAGAGCAGAATGTGAAGTCTAACAGTCTTGGGTTGGAGTTTTAAATCTACCTTTAGTGGACTGTATGGTTTTAGCTTCTTGTCTGACCTATCTGTGTTCCCATTTCCTCGTCTGGGCAAAGAGAATAAATGGTGTCTTTTATCTTACAGAATTTTATTGAAATAAATGTTTTCCACTTCTTGGTTTGTGATAACTTTTTCATTGTAGATGCTCTTATAAAAGATTTTAGAATGATTATCAGCTTTTCTTCATACTTTATAATTATCACTTGTCGTGTATAAGATCATTTCTCACTACTTTTTCAGTACCTCCTGACACTCCTAACAACCTTATTAATTAACAATGGTGATGATAATGATGATTAAGTAAATATGTATACTTATGTTTTCTGCACTGCTCTACACAGTTAGGTTATGCTATTCTTGGTTGAATTATTCAATGTACCACTGACTGGGTAACTTAAACAGCAACTACTATTTATCATAGTTACAGAGGTTGGAGTGCAAGAGGATGGTGACAGCATGTTAGGTTTCAGACTGGAATCATTTTGTGGCAGAAAGGTCGAAGGAGAGCACTCTCATATAGGTCCTTTTTATGTGGGAACTCATCGCCTTCAGTAATGCTTCACCTTCCTCACTTACTTTCCAAATGACCAGCCTGATAATACAATCACTCCAAAACCTATGATTTTTAACAAGTGAATTCTTGGGCACACAGACACTTAGCTTAATATGGTATGTCTTAATTTCTCATATAATGATAGTATAAAGTAAATACTATTTTCATCTGTTTGTTACAGAGGGGAAATTCTTAAAATACAAAAACTTATTTCACCCCAGGCCCCACATAACTAATAAAAGAGTAAGTCCAAGATATTTGGCATCAATACTCAACCTGGATGTTACAGTGTCTTCCAAGCACAGCAAACTTATGGAGCCCTAGAGCAGTGGAAGCCATGATAAGTCAAGCCTTGTCCTCTACTTGTGGAAGTAAAATAGTCTACCCTTTAAGATTTGAATACACAGGGCTGATTTCAGATTCATGGCTTTGTGCCACAGCTCTGAATGATTTAGCATCAGACTGGGATACAACCTTGTATATCTGTAAGGGTTCACTCTGCTGCTCACCTCTGCCTACACAGTGCAGTGCCTTTACATTTTAAACTATGTATATTAGGGAGTATTTAAATGTTTTCTGTTGTTATATGAAAATACTCTAAACGGGGTAATTTATAAAGAAAGGGAGTACATTTTGCACAGTTACAGAGTTTTAGAAGTCCCCTGTGCTGTCTTATAATATGGTAGAAGTACAGGCAAGTGTACACATTGGGGAAAGAAAACATAACTCATAACAAATCCACTCTCATGATAGCTAACCCAGTCCTCTGATCAGGGCATTAATCCATTCATGAGGATGGCCTTATGAGCTTTCAACTCTCACTAGGCTCCAACTCCCAACGGTGAGTCTGGATCCACTTCAAATGCATGAACTCCAAAAGAAACATGCAAACAGGAAGCTCTGAATGTGCTCTTACATCTACTTTTGGATTCTGTCTAAGGAGAACATGATCTGTAGAGATGTAGCCTGGTGTCCCAGGAACCATGCCTCACCTGGCAGGTAGAGTACTAGAAAAACACTTTTCTAACTTTCTCTTTTTTTTTCAAGCCCAATAGTTTCCAACCAAATCCAAGTGATTCTTAGCAGATGAAACACTCATGGCTGCAGCCCGTGAGTGCCAGTGTTCTGGTACAAAGCAGTACAGAAGAGAAGGGTGGTTAAGTCTGCAGAAACACGGAGTCTATTATACTTTGTTGAGGAAGTCCCTACTTTTGGGATATCAATCTTCTATCTGGGAAGACAGGTAAAATAAAAGTGAGAGAGGATCTTCAAAGGAAAAGTCTGCACTTTAGAACACCGTAAGTAACAACATTTTCATCAAAAGTGGAAGTAAAAACTATTTTATTATTTATCATCAAATTGTCATTTCTCAAACTGAGCATGTTCAAGCTCAAGCCTTCTTCCTAGCCCCCCATCTTGCTGCCTTGGTTCAGCCAGCCCATGCTATTATTTGCAGAAAAATCTTTCCATCCTGACTAGATCACATTTGCTCTGCCTGGTTTTCTGTTCACATGAAACTGGGGACTGAGCAAATACTGGAATGATAATAACTCCTCTTTGAAGGAAATACCTGGAGTTTTCCATAATTGGTTTTCTTGATAAAAGAAATAATTTCCCACAAACCCCCTTCACTTTGACTGTAGGTCACAGCATGTGTTTTCCATCAACCACTGCACAGTCCTTGTTTGCATAGGTAATTTTCCGAAGCTCACTAGCTCTCTGCTTTATAGATAGTCTATTTCATCACTAATTAACACATTCTAGCTTTCACCCAGGCTGTCCCCGGGTGTTTTTGCCTGGCTGGTTGCTTTGGGAGTGAGTGGACATTTTAGACCTGTTTGGTTTGTTTTGGTTTGCCACATATCTTAGTGCGAAAATTTGTTCTTGCTAACCTTAGAAAGATAATAATGGTTCCAAAATTATCCTGTGATACTTCAGCCTTGTCTAGCCTGGGTACTCCACAGACCTGAGAGGCCATGCTCTATTTTCATAGGGAAACGAATCCTTCCAAGTGCATTGCTTACAAAGGTATCCTATCATTTAAGAGGCCAGAATTGCAGTGCCTGTCTGTGACTTACAATAGTCTATAAAATGTAGTCACTTTATGGGACAATACTTTTGTAGCTCCTAAAGAAATAAATAAGAGGGAATTACAATTGCTATGAGAGAAAAAGCCTATAGAGTCAGCACACACACACACACACAAAATGAATTAGAGGAGAGTGATGCAGGGCTTTACCCAGAACTCACCATCAACTGTAACATGACAATGACAATAATAATCATATTTCAAGAAAGTTAGCAACTTTTAAATAAAGGACGACTAGGGGTTAGATATTCTGCAAATGGCTTATATTATTATTGTATTTAATTCTAACAAAGTCTTATGAAAATATATTGTTTTGGTTCCATTTAACTGATGAAAAAGACTGAGGATCATTAAATAACATATTTAATTAAGGACTAAAGTGGTTTAAGGAGAGAGCCACAATCAATTTCAATGTTCCAAACCACATAGTCTAGGTATTCAAAAGGGAAGAACAGACAACAGACACAGAGGCAGACACAAACACGGTAACACAGGCCAACAAAGAGCAACCATTCTTCCAGGAAAATTGCTCTCCCTCATGGATATGGGAAATGGAGGCTTCCCTGGCCAGAAACTATTTCCAACTGCAGTTGGGAGCTAACTCTGCTTTCATTAGTTCCATGCTTACTAGCCAGTCTTAATAACTCCTGAGCTTTCCCACTGGGAATGGTTGTTTTGGGGGTACTGATAGTTTACTTATTTGTACCAGGCTCTTTATGGTTTATTTGTGTGGGTTGATTACCCTAGAAGAATTCAGAAATGGAGAGCCTGGAGCAATGCCTCCAAAGTCAAGAGTGCTTATTGCTCTTGCAAGAGACCAAGGTTTGCTTCGTGGAATTCACATGTTAGTTCACAGCCATCTTTAACTCTAGTTCCAGGGTATCTGAGGCCTCGCCTATCCTCGGCATGTACCAAACATGCACATGGTGTGTATTCATATAGAAAGTGAGCACTCAGACACAGAAAATAAATACATATTACTTAATGTTAAAGATTAAATAATATAATTTAACATTTTATATTAGATAATATTTAATAATATCTAATGTTATTTAATAAATAAAATTAATTCAGAAGCAGGACTAAGAAATTTGTATTTGAGGACATGTGAAGTGGACATGCATTGTTTTCATCTTACTACACTAGAGAACAAAGTGTACCAAGGAGAAAATAAAAGATAAAATATAACTTCTCACAATTGGCAGCCATTTTTCATTCAAGCTGCATTGCTATCCTCCATTAAGACAGCTTTCTATTAATTTCCATCTCCAGTACACCTAATCCATATTGACTTTCAACAAAAATAAGCACACACATGTATATAAACATACAAGAAAATAGTATATATATATATTTTTTTTTCTAACATACAGGCAAATCACAAATGCCCAAAGAAAGACAACCATATACATGCCTAGACTTCATATATTTTCAACCAAGAGAATGAGCCCCAAACCCTGGTATTTCTTTCTTTTATATACTATATATAATTGCAAACACACACACACACACACACACACATACACACACACATACACACACACACATACACACACACAAATATTACATACAAACACACACATACACACATCACCGAAACACCTACACACATACAAACACATACACACCACACATAGAAAAACATACACACGTACAAACACACATACAACACATACACACATACAAATAAATAAACACACACACAAATAAATAAAATAAAAGAATGAAAGACCCTATATATATATATATGAAAATTTTCAAAAAGGGGAACTGAACATTTGCTAGTCCCTAATGTGCCTCTATCTTGTCATTTCCTTTTGGATAGATATATCGATAGCCACAGTACTAAGAAAATGTCTCCACACTGTTTTTTCTAATTAATTAGTTTGCGCATGCCCACCACATGTGTCCTAAAGTCCATGCTCTGATCCTTAGTCTTGGCAGCAAGCACCTCTACTCACCAAGCCACATCACCAACCTTCCTTTATCAATCAAAGTGTAGAGTTGTGGAGCCCAGTACCAATAAATACATCGAAAAAGCATTGTCTTACCTAAGGTCCAGGAGACATTACAGGGCAGGGGGAAGAAAGACTGTAGGAGCAAGAGGGTCAGGGACTTTGCTGTAAGATTGTGACTATCAGTGATGTCAGAAGCTGTGCCCATTCAGTTTCACTAACATCGCTGCTCAAGTGGGAGGTGGACAAGGATGGTACCAATAGATATACCAAAGTAGATGGGGAAAAGCTACTGACAAGGATCAAGATAGAGACTGTGTCTTTAAATTTCATTTCTATCTTTTAAAAAAAATCTCATTTCCAGCTATGTTTTCATTGTGTAGTTGAGAAAGGCCACAAAAGCATCATGACATGAGTACAGCACCGGTTTTGACACCCACCGAGGAGACCCCACATCTCTGCACACAGGGCGGCATCTCTCTTGCCTGTCTATAGCTTCCTTTCTTATCACATATCCGCTTTCCTTCTGTCTCATGGGTCAGCTGATTCAGGAGCCAGCATTTCATTAAACACCAACTTCCCATTAGGTATCTGGATTGAAGTGCTGAATCCAGGCAGCTGGCTGTGCTGCTTCAGGCATCATTCCTTATACGGATACAACAGATGGAGATACCCCATGCCTCCTACACGTGGCTAGACCGACTGCAGGATCAATGCACTGGACACATGAAGGGCCTCATTTATTAAATGTTTTCCAGTGCAGCAGGAGAAAGGAACTAGAATAAGATAGAAAATGTTGTGGGTTTTTTGGACCCTGGGGAGATGAGAGAGAGAGACACAGACACATTGAGAGAGAGAGAGAGAGAGAGAGAGAGAGAGAGAGAGAGAGAGATAGAAGAGAGACTGTTTCTAAGCAAAATAGCCCTCAGATAAATATTGAACTACCTGTAAATATTTAAAATGCTATTTACAATTTAGGCAGCTATGCACCTTTCCTGTCTCCTAATGTTGGTTCTTAATAGATTTACTTTGATCACATCTCAATTCAGCTTTCAGATATTTCAACTTAATTGTTTATTAATTATAAGATGAATCATGTTGTTTTGTCAACTCCACCCTACAGCACCAAACTTAGATCATCTACATAACCTGTAGCCAGAGAAACAATAAAAAATTAGCAGGTCTTTTCTATACTCTTCTTAGATGTAAACATCTGAGGTACACATGGTGGGGAAATACATATTATTTTTATGCAAATTGCCAGCATTAGAGGGTAAGCAACCTCTCAGACATCTGGGCTATTGTCATACTGAGAGTCAAAATAAGCCTCAATGTGCCCAACTAAAACTACTCTTAAGGGGTCGGAGAGATGGGTCTGCAGTTACGAACACTGGCTTTTCTTCCCTAGATGCCAGATTCTGGCCCCACAGCACAGTTTACTACTGCCTGCACCGCCAGTTCCACAGGATCCAATGCCCTCATCTTCTGTGGACACCAAGCATGCAGAAGGTGAACAAATGTGTGGGGAAAATGTACACATAGCATAATAAAACCAAATCTTAAAAGAACACATACACCTACAGAAATGCCACCATTAATGGCGACTTTTATTGAGAAAAAAATAACAAATCAGATATTCAGCAGTTCTTTCCTATTTTCCCCAGCTCTCAGATTTTACTAATCTCAACATCTACCATAGAAATGTTAAAGTAGTAATTAAGTCTGCCCTGGGGCCCTCTCAACTTATCATCACTCATCTTTACACTGCATTAATTTACTTAAGACATATTGTGTCTCCAGCCTTGGAAGAGCTCTAGTCTCTAATTGTTTACTGTCTAGTAAAGGCCAGAAGTAACAGATGAGCATGAGAGGTGATGGAACAACCAGAAGTAAAGTATAGCACCTCCTGTACAGTTCCATTGTCAGGCAGACAATGCATGTTCAAAGGAGGCCAAAAAATTTATTCCTGCTGGTGCATGTCTTTAGTCCCAGCAATAGGGAGGCAGAGGCAGGCAGATTGCAGTGAGTTCAACTTCAGGTCAGCCTGGTCTACAAATCGAGTCCAGGATAGCCAAGGCTACACAGAGAATCCCTATCTCAAAAAACTAAAAAGAAAAGAAAGAAAGGAAGGAAGGGAGAGAGAGAAAAGAAAGAAAAAGAAATGAATGATGGAAAGAGGTACCCACCTACCTCTTATCTAAGAATAACAGGTACAGTGAGATAAAAGCAACAAAAAAAGGTAGGTAGAAAAGCTGACAGAGTCAAACATAATAAATAAGTAATACAAGGCTAAAGTCTTCATGATCTTAGATGAAAGGTGCAAAAGCAAGGGACATGTAGAGGCAGCATCCTAGGTGTTTGCCACTCAATGTACATGAAGATGAAAACATGGTTTGACTTTGAATTCAAGGTGAGCTTAAGAAGGAAAAGCTATTCATTAAGATAGAGATATCAAAATAATACTGCTAAATCAGAATAAAGTCTTTAATGCCACAACATAGAAGTATCTGGGACAACTAAGATATGAGGTAAAGCAAAGATTAAAATGCCAAAGATATGAGTTCATCAGGGAAATGTAAATCAAAGAAACACCTAGATGCCTTCATTCTGGTATCCAAGAAAACAAACATGAACAAATGCTGGCTAGGATTCTGTGAAAATTAACTCTTCCTTATTCACTGATGGGAAGGAAATATAAATCAGTCTAGTCACTATGAAAATCAGTATGGGAATTCCTCAAGAAACTGAAAGTAGTTTTTTTTTTTTTTTGTGATCAAACTGTAACCACTTACACACACACACACACACACACACACACACGCATACACACACATACACACACATACACAGACACGACAGCTTGCTGTAATGATATCTATACTCATCACCATATTATACCCAAGAACCATCTAGAATTTTCCTAGAGGCCCATCTGTAGATGAATGGATAAACAAAGATGGTGTATATTCACAATGGAGTTTTACCCAGTCATGAAATAGAATGCAACTAAGCCATTCACAGAAACTAGAAATCATCATGGTGCAATAGGCCAGACTGGGGCAAATGCTGCGTATGGATTGGAGATGAGGCATGAAGTAAAGGATAACTGATGTAGAACATGAAAGTAATAAATCGATAGAGAGAAGGAATGGAAATAGGAAATGGAGAGAGTGAATATGATCAATGTTTATGCACTATAATGACATCTCTTACTTTGAACAATTAATCGTCATGAAAATAAGTACATAGAGATTCCCCAAAAACATTCAAGGGTGACAATACAAACAAAATACCTAGGCAGGGATAATTCCACAGCCAGGACATAGGGTCAGAGGAGGAGCAAAATGAGTGACCACAGAAGAAAGAGAAGGGTAACAAGGGGACTGACTGCCTTTCCCCATGATTCTCCTACCTCTAACTGGAGCTACCCTTGGCTAATCTTGCCAGTAAAGCACATGGCATGTAAGTCTGGGCAACAGCAAATGTCAGAGCTCCTAGATTCATAGAAGAGGATGGGACAGGGGAGGAAAGAAACATGAGAGCAAAAAATAATGACTGGCATGATACATGGGAACTTGAGTAAAGCCACTCAGAGTCTGAAGACATGGCTTTCAGATTGACACAAGACAAGGATTTCCTCAGAAACTTAAATCAATATAGGTGGCAATGAAAACAGGGTAGTACAATTCAAAAGTAGGCAGCCCAGAAACTTCTATAGCATGTTCCACACAGGATAGGCTTTTCAGTCCCAAGCCTCAATACCATAGAATCTACCTCAGCTGAGTGTCTAGTGGAAGAAATGTCATAGGGGTCTTTGAAAGCTTTTTTCATAAATCACACTACAGGATAATATTATAGCCACCATTAATATTTGTGGAAATGAGGTACAGGACATCTCAGTGAACTGACCACAGCACAGTCAATTCATTTCTATCTCTATAGTTAGGTTATGTTTAAATTACAGTCTAACTCTTTATAGTCTAAACCCACATTCATGGTGCTAAATCGCCCTGTCTCAGTTAACTCTAATGACTTATCTCAAACTCCCTTGTTAATAAGGATTAGCTGTACTATGTAAGCATAGAAAGCAGAGCCAGATGGATTCTCAGCCCAGCTACTCTCTAGCTGTGTCACTTAGAAGATATATTAGTTCCCTATTAGCTGTGACAAACCAGTACAAAGAAAGTGGCTTAAATGAGCAAAAATGGATTCCCTTACAGTTATTGAGGCAGGAGTTGTGAATGAATCAGCAGAGTAAACTCAATTGGACTGGGCTGGTTTGTATTGAAGGTCGCATGGGAGTATCAGTTCCTGTGTCCTTGGCCTTCTGCTGCAAGCATCCCTCGTTGGGTGAACACATCACTGCATCTCTGCTTTTATCATCACATCTCCAATCTCTCTATCATCGAGTTTCCTATTCTCCTTGAATAGAGTGTGTCTGTGATTGCTCTCAGCCACAAAATTAATCTATGAATAGTTTTCATACCTGAAGTCTAGGATTGTGTTCCATCCACTTAGTCTTTTTGGATATATGATTATATTTACCTTGGAATTTCCATTTCTAAAATATGAATACAATTTCATTAATCACAGTTGTTATAAAAGTGAAGTATAGTGGGACTGATACAAGTGATATGTACTTATTGAAATGCCACTCAATAAGGAGTACAATGTATGTTAGACTGTGCTTTCTTATTTCCAAGCAAATGAGTATACTACTGTCCAGCACTGACTGGCAGCTTTGTTCATTGCAGCATATCTGATGTCTGACAAAATGCTTGGCTCATATGAGTATTGATATTAGTCCCCTAGGGTTGCTGTGACAAATTACCACAAGCTTTAGAAAACCACAATTTTCTTTTGTCATAGTTCTGGTGGCAAGACATTCAGATTTGAGGTTGACACAGTCCTTCTATCGCTGAAGACCCAAGAGAGAATTCCCTCTTTGTTGTGTGCAGCTTCTGGTGGGTGCTGGCTATCCTTGGCATAAGCTGGCCTGGTTTACTACATCCATCACTATAATCTCTGCCCCTACACCCAATGGCTTTCTTCTATCTTTGAGTCTTGTCTCTGTATTTATGTAATATATTTCCTTCTTCCTACAAACATATCAGGCACATAGGATGTCACTCCTTCCCCTGCTAGTAGTGAGTGTCTCATGTTACTTACTTAAAGTATAAAGCAAATCAGAACATGTTCTAGGAATAGATACATTTTAGACTATGGCACTACATAGCTCCTCAACGTGCTTAGTGAATATTTACTTTTATGGATGAATGGGTTGGTTCTGACCTTGAACTACGCAAATGGACCTATTGTCATGGATACTATAGCTAAATGTAACCCAAAAATCACAGCTGCCAAAGTGCTAATGAGGATGGTGATGAGAGGAATCTCTCCACACTGGAAGCTGGCTAATGACAGTTAACAGTGAATTCTGAAATCTTATTGGACTAAACCAAAGGGTTAGAGCGCCCTTCTCTCCAAGCATAAGCATAAACACAAGTTTGGAACACTTAGCTAGAATGAGGAAGAACATTGTCAGTTGCCTGCAGCTCCAAATCATATTTTGAGGTCATGAAAATAGCATTGAGAACAATCTTTGAATTTGAGCAGAGAATTATATATATATCAAGCCTACTAGTGCAAAATCATTAGATAAACATATGAGAAAAAATCTGGAAAACAGTGATTTAACTAATACGGAAAAGGTAAACATTTGTACTTTTTAAAAATTTTATTGTATTAATTTATTCTAATTACATCTAAATGGTTATCCCATCCCTTGTATCCTCCCATTCCTCCCTCCCTCCCATTTTCCTCTTACTCCCCTCCCCTATGACTGTGACTGAGGGTGATTTCCTCCCCAGTATATGCTCATAGGGTATCAAGTCTCTTCTTGGTAGCCTGCTATCCTTCCTCTGAGTGCCACCAGGTCTCCCCATGCAGGGGACATGGTCAAATATGAGGCACCAGAGTACGTGTGAAAGTTAGACCCCACTCTCCACTCAACTGTGGAGAATGTCCTGTCCATTGGCTAGATCTGGGTAGGGGTTTGAAGTTTATGGCCTGTATTGTCCTTGGCTGGAGCCATAGTACTGCTATATGTGCTTTTTAAGCTCCAAAGATTAGATGTTGCTCAGCAGGGATTCTGAAGACACACTCTAAGTCCTTGTATATGCACACCTGTGGAACTAGCAATTGCTAGTTGTTTTATGTATTTCAGATACTGATGTGAAAGAGACACTATAAAGTATCATCTATAGGAAATGGCTAGTAATTTATTTACTAGAAGAGTAGCAAAGTACTGGGATGCTACATACATACATACATACATACATACATACATACATACATGCTTTACTTGTCTTTTACATATGTGCATTCCCATGGAAAATAGAATTATTATCACATAGCATAACTTAAACAATTATAATTTAGACCATTTCTTACCTGGAAAAAATTTTATTCTCATTCTTTTTTTACTAAAATTACATTTAAAGGGATTAAAAATAATTCTGATCAATATAAATGTACATTAATTCACATTTATTTCCATTCAATATTTTGGTAGGTATCTCTTTTCTTAATTTTGTTTTGGCTCATATTTTTGCCTATGGAGTTCAGTTCTACATGCAAATCAGAAATCAACATCACCCATCATCCTTTTGCCATAACATCTGGTGCATTTTAGTAGCCAAAAAATGTCTGCCTCAAAGGAGTCAGTTAAACATCCTAAAGCATGTAATTGCTTGATACAAACCTCGTCTCTCTGAGGTGTAGAGGGACATCTTCCTGACATGAATAAGTCATTAGTTTATATGAGGCCTTCCCTTCACAAATTAACATCTGCCGCTGCTCAGAACACAGGGAAAAATTTGGTTTGGCCTAAAATGCAATTTACTGGGAAGCTAAAGAAGAATACGAACGGTATTATATCCTATGAGCTGCACCTGCTGTGGAGTCTCATGCTGAAGGGTACAGACTGCTCAACAAACAGATTGCTTTGAGGTTTGGGAGCTAAATTCAAACAGGTACTCCTTCCTTGTCTGAACATGACAGGAAGATGGCATCCTTTGAGGCTATATCAGCAGAAGCTATACATTTGACCACTGCAGCTTGATTGTCCCTGATCTATTTGGCAGCGACACTGTATCAGTGAAAATAAAGAATGATAAGCTTATAGAGGTGACTTGAAAGGCTATTGATGAGAGGTGGTATGCGTTAGTATAAATTAGTATGTTACACCGAGGAAAGACTGATTGCATAGAAAATATTTCTTAGTTTATAAAAATGAAATGAATGCATTCATATATTAACACATAAATCTCTAAATAAAATATGCAAATAAATAAAACTGTTATATACTTCAGCTTTATATCATATCTCAGCAACCTTCATATCTCAGAGTTACAGCTTACTAAAACCAGAATAAAATGCCCAAAGAAACTTTATCTAGAAAGATTGCCAGTGCAAGATGGATCAGCAGCTAAAGACCGTTGCTGCCAAGCCTGACTATCTGAACTCAATCCCTTGAAACAAAGTAGCAGAAGGAGAAATTCGACTCTAGTGTAGGCTCACAACAGGCACACACATAATATAAACAAACTATCAACTGAACAAAAATAGATTCTCTTTCAAATAACCCATATTTACACTACTAAATGTTTAAAGATATCTCTCCTCTCTCTCTCTCTCTCTCTCTCTCTCTCTCTCTCTCTCTCTCTCTCTCTCTCTCTCTCTCTCTCTCTCCTTCTCTTTCTCAGTACCGTTAAGAGATTTATTTTTAGATCAATTCTTTTAAAAATTTTTAATTACTTAAATAATTATCTCAATTATTATTCCTTCCTTTCTTATTTCTATCTCTACTTACACTTTAAGTTCTGACTCTTGCATCCTGCTTGGCAAACACGTTCTAGCTTCACATGGTTTTGTTATGAAATAGCCTTTTCTAACACGAAAACAAAATGCTCATCAGCTTTTGACAGCACAGGATCATGAGCTGAGGACTTTTGTTTGATTTCCTAACCTGAACCCTTTTCTCAAAAACCATATGTCCATTGTATGTCTAAGATGACTTGTGGAAGCTTGAGAATCATGAAAAGAGTGAACATTATATTTTAATACTATTCTAAAAATTTCAATAAGATTTTTGTTTGCATGATCAATGTATGAATATAACAAGACTGACAAAAATTGAGATTTAATAAAGTTGGTCATCAGCTCCCCAAGTTTAAATATTTTTTAAAGTATTTAAGCAACATGTATCCTAAATCTTGATGTTTCACCTTGCAGCCTGCTCTTTTGAACTTTACTAATATGGTGTAGGCCAATTTCAGCAACTCTACATTGAGCTCATGGTGACATTGCCTTAATTATTGATGCAACATTTCTATCAACTTCTTGACATGTTCAATGAAAAGACTAATGAAGGTCACTTCAGTAAATGTGTGAAAATCTAGTTTTCCTCAGTCACAGTCTTTCAGTGTATTAACCCTGAATTTTGCCACTGGAATCCTGCAGAACTGGATTTACTTATGTCTGTGATGTAGATAATCACTGTCATCAATAAGTAAACAATAGTGTAGAACAAAGGTTCTCAACCTATGGGCCACGATTCTCGTAGGGATCTAATGACGCTTTCACAGGAGTCGCATATCAGGTATCCTGCATATCAGATATTTATATTACAATTTCTGACAGTGGCAAAACTACAATAATTATATGGTTGGGATTTACCATAGCACCAGGAACTGTATTAAACTGTCACAGCATTAGAAAGATTGAGAACCACTAGTGTAGTAGGAACTTTCAAATGACCAATGTTAAATTTTAAATAGCCATCATGGCTTTGATTGGTGTGAATTTTCAATTGTCTATTCTAAAAAGGAACAAAATATATCATCATACCAATTGCCTATAAACTAGGTTAAATAGTTCACAAAACTCATGCCCACATGAATCCTCAAATTATAATGCAACTTGAAAATAAGATATTAGGAACCAAGTTAAAATGAGAACTTAGCAGATTAAAGAAGGAAAAGATTCTATAATTGACTAGATCTGGGTAGGGGTTTAAAGTTTACCGCCTGTATTGTCCTTGGCTGGTGCCTTAGTTTGAGCGGGACCCCTGGGCTCAAATCTGCCTATCATAATGTTCTTCTTATAGGTTTCTAGGACCCTCTGGATCCTTCTACTTTGCTATTCTCCCATGCTTCTCTCATCTAGAGTCCCAATAGGATGTCCTTCCCTCTGTCCCAGTTTCCTGGTAAGTGAAGGCTTTCAGGGGACATGCCCCTTGGGCTAGTATGCAGATATAAGTGAGTACATACCATTTGATTCTTTCTGCTTCTGGGCTAACTCACTCATTATGATCATTTCTAGTTCAATCCATTTGTCCACAAATTTCAAGAATTCCTTGTTTTTAATAGCTGAGTAGTATTCCATAGTGTATATGTACCACAGTTCTTTATTCATTCTTCTACTGAGGGACACTTAGGCTGTTTCCATGTTCTGGCTATTATGAATAAGGCTGTTATGAACATGGTTGAGCAAAGTTTTTTGTTGTGTAGTGGAGCATTTTCTAGCCAATGGACAGGACATTCTCCAAAATTGAGTGGAGAGTGGGGTTTGACTTTCACATGTACTCTTGTGCCTCATATTTGACCATGTCCCCTGGAGGGGGTGACCTGGTGGCACTCAGGGGAACGATAGCAGGCTACCAAGAAGAGACTTGATATCCTATGAGCATATAAAGGGGGAGGAAGTCTCCCTCAGGCACAGTCATAGGGGAGGGGAGTGGGGAAAATGGGAGGGAGAAAAGAATGGGAGGATACAAGGGATGGGATAACCATTGAGATGTAACAAGAATAAATTTTAAAAAATGAAAAAAAAGATTCTATAATTGTTATTTTTATAAAAAAGAAAAATACAGAGGTTCCTAGACAAAGTAATAGAGTCCACATGTTGATGAAATGAGAAAGGACACAGTTATGTTCTATCTATAGAAGATAAGGATTGCACACAGCCACAAAAAGCTAGGGAGGAATCTGACTGGTAATCTTTATAAAGATCATGACTCCACAGATCTTCAGTATTGGGTTTCCACTCTCCAGACAGAGAGATAAATTCTCATTGGATTAAGTGAACCTGTGTTTGGTACTTGGTGATATAAGCCTTTATAAATTAAGATAACCTAGGACCGTATCTTTATTAAATAGAATCCTATGTACTCAGGTTCTATTAGAAGTATAAGAAATAGGACCTATTTTTTGTTTCTCTTGTTAGAAAGAACTCTGTCTCCAGAAATGTCATGCCTCCCCTATTACCATATTTATTTTTTTTCTTAGTGAGTGGGGCATCAAATGTTTGTCAGTTTCAAATCTTTTAAACAATAAAATATAACGATTCTGAAGATCAGTCATTATTATTATTATTATTATTATTATTATTATTATTATTATTATTATTAATGAGATAAAAAATAAATATGTGAATTTCAAAGAAATCCTGGTGTTAAAAAATGAGGGTGAAAAAATAGAAAGGTAAATAAGAGGACTTCCAGACGGGCATGAGATAGCCAAGCAGACCAGATGAGAGGTAGGATAGGACTAATTATTGTGTGACTGAAATTCAAGTCACCAGATTTCCCTGATTGGAGAATGAGTGGACTTGCTCCAGCTGACAGCAGCAGAAGTGAGGACAGGCCACCCCAACGTGTTCTCTGCTTATGCCTTAAAGGACCTATATTCTCCAATATGTAACTGGTAAATAATTTTAAATTTTCTCTAATATTAACAGTGCAGGATGCAGCATGACGCTTCCTGACTTGGAGCAGTTCATACCAATCTATCTATGGAGGGCTCTGTTTACCTTTATTAATTAAACTGTCACTTTGTTAAATAATCTGCTGAAATTTATCTCTTGAGTGACTTTCTTCCTTCAAGAAGACGCAAACCAACAAAAGAAAATTGTTATCATCATCATCACATTATCTTTTAAAAAAGTCTAATTCATTCCATCCACCCAAAACAGAAATGGCAACTTCTACCTGTGACGCTAACCCAGTTTTAGAGAAGCTCAAAGCATCTGAAATTTCTTGCCTCATAGGTGGGTTTCAAACATCTAATGAGAGTCCTCATTTCTATTACTTAGTTGAATGTTCTCCTTGATAGTGGTCCCTGCCTGGAAATTTCTGGTAACTGCAACTCCCACTTTTAGCAGTAGCATTTGTTACAGGTAGAGAGGCTCCTAATATGGCTTTAATTCTGTAGCCTTAATAGCTTTTCACTACCCTTTTTCATTTGTTTGTTTGTTTATTCATTTTACATCCGGGTTGTAGCCCCATCCCTCCACTCCTCTCTGTCCCACTCTCCCTCTCTCTATCCCTTTCCCCTCCTCTATTCCTCAGAAAAGGGGAGCCCTCCCCTTTCCATCCACCCTAGCTCATTAAGTCCCATCAGGAATGAGCATTTCCTCCTCCCCTAAGCCTAGTAAGGCAGTCCCACCACGGGGGAAGTGATCAAACACCTGGCAACAGAGCCCATGTCAGAGACAATCCCTGCTCCCATTATTAGAGGACCCACGTGAAATCTGAGATGCCTATTGGCTACTTCTGTGTTGAGGGGTCTAAGTACAGTCTGTGCATGGATCCTGATTGATGCTTCAGGATCAGCAAGCCACTCTGGGCCCCATTTAGTTGGCTCTGTTAGTGTTTTGTGGAGCTCCTGTCACCTCCAGGTCCTTTTCTCCTTCCCCCCACTTTTCCACAGGACTCTCGCTGTGTTGTGCAATTTTTTTTTTTCTATGAGTCTCAGGATCCATTTCAAAACACTGCTGGTTGAAGCCTCTCAGAGGACAACTCTGATAGGCTCCTGTCTGCAAGCATAGCAGAGTATCCTTAGTAGTGTCAGGGATAGCCTCCCTCCCATGGGTTGGGTCTTGGGTTGGGTCAGGCATTGGTTGGACATTCCCTCAATCTCTGTTCTATCTGCTCTATCTTTATCCCTGCACATCTTGTAGGCAGGGTAAACTTTCAGAGGAAGTTTTTGTGGTGGTTTGGGGTTCCCCTCCCTCTACTAGGAGTCTTGTCTAGTTGAGGCAAGTCCTCTTTAGTTTCTATGATCACTGTTTGTAGGAGTCTCTGCTAGCACTACCCAGGAGCCTGTTCTGACTTAAATCTCTAGCTTGTCACAGAGATGCCCGTGTCCACAGAACAGTGGAATACTACTCAGTTATTAAAAACAAATGAATCATGAAATTTGTTAGCAAATGAATGGAACTAGAAAAGATCATTGTGAGTGGGATAACCTAATTCTAGAAAGACACTCATGGTATGTATTCACTTATAAGAATATTTTAGCCATTTAGTACAGGATAAACATACAGACCCAAAGAAGACAAATAACAAGGAGGACCCAAGGGATGATGCTTAAATATCACTCAGAGGGGGAAATAGAATAGACATAGGTAGTGGTTGAAGAGAGGGAACAAGGTAGGAGAGGGGGTGCAGAGAGATATGATGGTTAAGGTCAGACCTTAAGACAATGGGGAAAGGAAGATAGAAGGTCTTCACTACCCTTTAACTCATCAAAATCTTCGCTCTTAGAAGACAGCATGTCTCTCTTTGTTTATCACCACTAAATCACATTTTTCAGGGTATTCTGAAGACAGATATCATAGTAGTGATCATTGCCATGATATAGATTATCATTATTTCACTCTCTATGGCCTGTACAGTCTTGAGGTCTGAAAGATTCTAATATGGTGGCACTATAGACCAGTGGTTAAGATGCTTGGTTTCTATAACAGCTCAGGGTGCTCTTCCACTAACCAAATTTGATTTAAAAGACTGAGAAACCTTCATAAGGTTATTTGAATTCACTGGAATAGAATTTTGTACATAGTTGCAAAATAGGTTTAATTTTAGGTACATTGGCATAGAATTCAAATTTAGGATTACTCTTCACACACATTTTATATATATTGCTACTCTAACATGAGGTATTGTACCCATACGACTCAATTATAATACAATGTTTACTTCCAATACCTTGAAAGTGCTATTGCAGGCTGTTTAGGATAAGTAAGTTATACAGTTAACTGTTAGTTGATCAATTCATGATCATATCAATTACTAGTCTATTTTTATCACAAGAATATACATAATAGGTGTAAGAGATAGATATGATTCTATAGATAAAGTAAAATTGTTAGATGCAGTTTCTAAAACGTCAGCGACATACGGAATATGGCATTTAAAATGTTTTTAAATTATTTTGACAATAAGACAGGTTAACTCCTGACAACACCCAGCCTACTTCAAAGTATATGATGAGCATCAATGAACCTCCTTATGGAGATGGCTTTAAATGAGGCAAACAAGCCACTGTGCAAAGTGTCCTTGTTCCTTCCACAGACAGAATTCTGCCTAAAAATGGGCAAGCTTGGATGCAGGCAGAGTCAATGGTCCAAACTCTGCCAAGACAGGGTAAGCAAGTCCTCAATAGTTCGTGCCTCATAAAGATTTCTGTCAGAGATATTGGGCCAGAAGGTTGAAGACTATGCTCCAACATTACAAAAAGTTTTGCGTGACTATTCAGGCAGCAAATTGTCTGGGTCATCTTCTCATTTTCGAAGCTACTAACCTGCACCCTCTTTATACTCAGGTATTTAATTTTATTCCTTCTCAAGTCTCTGACAGGGTGGAAGACCAGATAGTTTAGTCTTACAATTAAGCTTAGTTTTTTTTTAGGTTTTTAAGTCTAGATAGGTGAAGGTGATAATGACAAGATGTGATGGAGATTGATTGACATTCAGAATTTTATATGCACCAACATAGGAAAACTCTTTTCTTCAAGGTTGCCAAATACAAACAGCCAAAACACTATGAATGTAACATTTATATAATTCCTGATCATTTTGTGGTTCTTCTTGCTGTAGGTAGTATATTGTGTGTGTGTATATATATATATACATATATATGTAAAAAATATTTTATTAAAAAAGCCACACTGAAAAGAATGACAGTCAGTAACAGTACACAGTGCCATCTTCCTAGCTGGATCATGAGGCAGAATTTTTCTAATTTCTTAAACAAATCAAATACCCTTCTTATTGAAGCATTTTAACTTCTCTTGTTATTGCCTCAAAATCATTCTACCTTTCTTTATCTCTTCTTCCTTCCTGTAATTAAAGTATTATATGTACATTTACTTCATCTGAAGGATGTTTTCACTGACCAGACACAGGAAAAAAAATCACAGTCTTTGTCTGGGTAGATACCTCAATGTGTAAAGCATGTGTCATCCAAGTATGGTGAGCATAGTGCAGATCCTTTGAACACACACATAAATGCCAGGTGAGTGTGACATCTCACCTCCAATCCCAGTGCATGGGAGGCAGAGATATCAGACCCATGGGGCAAGCTGAATAGCAAGAACAGATAAAATGTTGGCTAGAGATCCTGCCTCGGTTACTTGGAAAGGAACAGAGGAAGATACCAATGTCACCATCAGGCCTCTACATGTGTGCACAAAGATATGTAATCACACATATATAAAGATATGCATACCTTATACACAAATATTAAAGATTTGAAAAAAAGGTGTGCATGCAATCCGTACTCTCCTCTTATCCTGCACTATACTGCACGACACATATCATTAGCTTATATTATCTTATGTATGTCTAATGTGAATAGATCTTTGGAGCACTGTGCTCCCAAGAATAACACAGCTCCACTTCCATCTTATCTTAATCAGAACAAACAGACCTCTAACAGGAGCTGGCTCAAATAGAATTACATTAAAATATGTGCAATAGGAGCAATATATGTCTCACATTTCCTAAAGTCTAGTTAGTAATAAGGAAAAAAAAATGAGTAAATAGCTGTGACCTTGACTTTCAGAGACCTAATCTAGAATGCCATGGTGTTAGCAATGAGGTGGTTTGCTTTTCATCCACATGTACTGAAGTAACTATTTCTGTGCGGGGAAGATGAAAAAAAAAAATAATGTAGCTCATATCTAGTCCAATCCACAACCTGAGGTCAAAGGAAGATCCATAAACAAACAGCAAAGTCCTTGATAAGTACAAACTTTGATTAAAGATATGGTACAAGCAGTCTGCAAACTCTGTATTTCTTTTTAAAAAATGTGTGATTTAGTGAACCTTCATCATAGAAGTACACAATGTTCTCTTTTTTTCGGATTCTCTTTACAAGAAAATTGAATTCTAAGATTAAAAAAGGGAGTTCAAGCAAATAAAAGTGAAATCTGCATGGCAAGAGAGGGAAATTTATCCATTGCTACTCAAAACGAATTAATAATTATTTTGCAAACACTACCTGTGCAGTCATTTCACAGGAATCTGTGTTACTGAACATAGTGACACTGTAATCAGCAGGATTAGCTGTTCATGTGGGTAAATTGAGTCTCTAAGAGGTCAGAGTGCTAGCTCTATAAAGACCTTGGAATCTACCTTAGCTCTAGATCTAATGCCCACACTGTTGCTGTCATCCTGCATTGATTTTCTCTGTCCAGTGCCATCCTGTATCATCAGAATCTCAGACGCTAAATCTGCTACAAGGACGTCATGGTGACCTTGCCTCATGATAACATTGCTGCACTGTAAAGCATGTTCTGAGGTTGCTCCTTGATGAGGCTGGCCCTAGGAAAAAGTCGGCTTAAGTCAGGTTGTTTCTGCTTATTTAACCATTATATATATGAATATATATATATATATATATATATATACATATATATATATATATATACATACATATATAGTCTTTCAGTGTTGCTTGTACTTTTAAATACTCTTTAATGTTCCAGCTGCTGCTTATCTTTCTAAAATGCCTAAAAATTAAGACACAACTCAGATTTTTGATCTACCATCTTGCATTTTAATTATTTCCCAGTAAAATTGCTTTCTTTGTGCTTTATTATTTGAACTGTCCCCCCGCCAGCCCGAATACAGATAAATATCATTATTTTACCCAAATTAAATTTTATGGATTTTTATTTTCCTTTTTTACTGAACTATGACATTTTAGGATTTTTTTTTTTTTTTTTTTTTTTTTTTTTTTTTTTTTACTTCATCCATGACTAAAGCAAGGTTTGGAAGAAAGCTTTCAATCTCAACAGGGTCATGTCCTTCAAACATTAATATTATCCTCAGTTTAAGATAAAAATAGAATTATTTTCTTATTATTGAAATGAAAAGTGAGTGAATAAAAAAAGGTATACAGAATATATTAGTAGTTTGATGATTATGATATATAAGAGATAGAACAAGATAAAATAACAACCTGATGATTATGTAACTAGTTAAATTGTTAGTCTGCTAAATTGTCCCTGAGCGAAGTAGGCTGGAGTAAAAGTAGGGTCAAGGCATGTCCCAATCCCAGAAATCTCATCCTGAGATCGTCAGAAGTAGGACCCATACCCTCATGCCCTGGGCCTGCATGTTCTGGTGCATGTAGTCCGGTGCCCCTATCTTTCCCCTTTCCCCCCAGGAGGACACATAGCTTGGTAGCCAGGTAAACCTCCTCTCCCTTTATAAGGTCATGTCCCATAGCATTTGGAATTCCTCCTCATGAAAATGAGGCATTCCCAGCACCCTGGCCACTGCCAATGATGTACACTCATCCTGAAAGCCACTACCTGCCCCCAAAAGATTTAAGTAGCCTTTGTCCCCCACCCCAATTACACAAGCTGTCTCACTGAAGCTGTCTCCAGGGTAGGCAGGAGAGAGAGAGAGAGAGAGAGAGAGAGAGAGAGAGAGAGAGAGAGAGAGAGAGAGACTATTTTTCACTGTTTCTGAAACGAGAAAGCTGCTCCACTATAGTTTCATGCTTACTTTTAAGCAGAAATTAAAGCAGTTCCAAGGAGTGGCGAGGTTTTCCAGAATTTTATTTCCAGATGTCTGAACATAAAATTTTAGACAGGATATCACATGTTGTGGTTAGTTTAAAGAGAAGCTAAAAAAAAGTAGCTTTCAATATGTATTGAGAATGATTCTGTTAATAGGAAAGGCAGCTGACCATATCTGCTCCAAAGTAAAGAAGTTTATCCAGAATCTGTGCACAATAAGTGTTCAAAAATAAGAAACAATTACATATCATCAGTATTATTGTTAAAGATGTGTACACAAGTAAATGGTCATACATATAATATTCAGATAAGTACTGTAATAAAAAGTTTTGCATTTTTATTGTGTGGTTCTCACATCATATTATGCCATGTTATTTCGGATGGAATATCATTACTGTTTTAGCAGAAAGAACATTAGTGCTTAAGGGAAATAAGGGCTCTTGACCAATATCTCACCACTAGTGAATATCTAAGCTAATATTCTAAAGAAATGTCACTTTAGTTTCTAACTCTTGTTCAGCCCCTCCTACCACTTGATGGTTTCTTCCTTTTTTTTCCAAAAAAAAAAAAAAAAAAAAGTGACACTATAAATGCTATACTGTTTCCTAATATAATCTTTTGAGGGTTGACTCAAATGTTTGATCATTGATCTCTTGAGACTTCTAATCTCTGAGATGTGAAAATGAGCTATTGCACAGGTACTTAGGAAGAATATGAGATAGAAACCCCGGCAGCAGACTCAAAGGAACATTCATAACAGGCATATGACTCACTTGGAGCCTGCACCACAGCACGTACAGCCCCCGCAAGCTCAGTACCTTAGAACTGAACAATGCACTCCCACTCCTCTTCCCCGAGATCTGCAGGATTCTTACTGCCAAGAAGAGACCAGCAGGAGGACCAAATATGCTGCACAGATGAGTCTCAGCCTTAACACATTGGCATTTCTATACCTCAGCTCTCAGAATGCTTCTGGAATCCTGGAAGTCTTTACAAGGTGGAATCTCTCCCTTCCTGGGTAGCATGTGTACTTGGATGCATGTGTATTACCTGCTGCAGTTCGCCTGGAAAGCTTTCAATATTTATTTCATGGTATCTGTACCTATGGACGTCTATTTCTAACTATTATATAACAGAGATTTCAGACCAAAATTAACCAGTATCTTCACTATTATCCTTTGAAAGCACCTTAAGTGTATTAAAGGTGCTTCATGATTTGAAGGGCGCAGTAATAAGAAGAAATGTGGGAGAGTTCTGCAGTAGCCTACAGGTGTGAATAAAGATCAGACGGGTAGATCTGAAAAACAAATGGTGAGCAGATGTAAGAACTGGTTGAAGACAGATATAAGATCTTTCTTCATGTACCTCTACCTTTTAGGCTGCTGCAAGATCTGAAATATGACCATCTCAGAACCCGGTGAAATGTTATAAACAACCATAACCCCTATTGGTACCTGTCGCTAGATTTTATCATTCTAATGGTTGAAATAAAAGAGTCCCTTCAAAATTAAAGAAATGAGAGGAAGTATTAAAGGAAGTATTCATCATACCTACTATACTACTTTTTTCTTCATTGATTTATTTATTGATTCATTTTACATCTTAATTACAGCCCTAGTTCCTCCTTACCTCCCAGTCCTACCCTCCCAAGCCCTTGCCCCAACCTCCGGTTAGCAACTCACCTGGCACATCAAGTCACATCAGGACTAAGTGCCTCCTCTTTTACTGAGGCAAGACAAGAAAGCCCTGCTAAGGAAATGGCATACAGAGGGAGGCAACAGAGTCCAAGTCAGAGACAGCCTGTTCCAATTGTTAAGGGACCCACTTGAGAATCAAGCAGTCTATCAGCTTCATATGTGTATGAGGCCTAGGACCAGTCTATGCATGTTCTTTGGTTTGTGGTTCAGTGTCTATGAGGCCCCAAGGGACCAAGTTAGTTAGCTATTTAAGTCTTCTTGTGGTGCCCTTAGCCCCTCTAGTTCCCTCAATCTTTCCCCTAACTCGTCCATAAGACTCCTGAGTTCCACCCAATGTTTGGTTGGGGGGCGGTCTCTGCATCTGTTTCCATTACCATCTAGCTGAAGTCTATCAGAGGACAGTTATGCTAGGTTCCTGTCTGCAAGGATAGCAGAATGTCATTAATAGTGTCAGGGGTTGGGTCTTTCCCATGGTGTGGGTCTCAAGTTGGGCCAGTCATCGGTTGGCCATTCCCTTAATCTTTGTTCCAGTTTTCCTTTCTGCATATCCTGTAGTCAGGACAAATTTTGGGTGGAGGGTTTTGTGGGTGGTTTCACTGAAAGTGTTGTCTGGCTACAGAATGTGGCCACTTCCCTCTCATATAAAGGCATACTTATCAGAATTCCATCCATTTACTATTTTATTTAGCTCTCATAGACTGGATACTCTACAGCATTGGGAAAAGAGTGGTGAGCCAAGTAGTGGAGGTGGATGTTTTTACTTGACAGATTTTAGTAAGAAAATCTGACAATAATAAATAAACCCAAAACTGTAAGCTTCATATGATATTAATTGGCATGATGAAAATAGAATGGCTAAAGGTAAAGAATGTGACAATGAGGAGCTACTAAAGAAAATGCTTTTATTATCAAATCATCTTCCAGCTAAGACAAGAATGAACAAAGGACTCAACTGTGTCCAGACCTGAGTAGAGCTGTCCCAAGAACAGGAGCATAGTCAAGAGCAGATCAGAATCAAGAACTGGGAATTTATCATGAACTACAAAGCCTTTAGGTTTGGTTAGATCAGCTATCCAGAAACCCTCAGCAAGCTGCCTGTCTCTGTCCCCTCAGTGTAGGGATATGCATGGATGCTGCCATGCTTATCTTTTACATCTGTACTAGGAATCTGGACTCTGGACCTCATGTTTGCTTACCAAATGGTTTACAATTAAGCCATTTCCCCAACCTGCATGATAACAGTTCCTTACTCAAGAAATAAGAGTAGAAAAAAACCATATAATAGAGATGCAAAAATAGAAATAATAATTTTATTCAGATAGGTACACCAAATGCTAAAATATCTGTAATTCAGAGAAAAGTGGCATAAGAGGCACACAAACAGAACACTGGAGGATTTTAGCACACAAAGAAAGATATATACCTTGGTCCATAAATTGTATGCTGGGTTCTATATCTCAGAAGGAAAGTGGAATTAAAGTTCCAAGGCATTGGCAGGATTTTGAATTTACTACTGCCTTCTCTTGACAGCCTGAAAAGTTAATTTCTATCAGGAAAGTGAACACAACAAGTGAAGTAATGGGTTTCAGCCTGGGAAAGTGTTTGGAGGCCAGAGGGCTAAGTGCTCTATCAATAATGAATTTGCGTGAATACACTATGGCCTGAGATGAAACCAGGCTTTTGAACGAGTCAATAGGGCTCTTCACAGAAAAATAGTAATTTTTACCAAGATATCACTGTGCGTGTAAGAATGGAGCTGAGATTTTTGAAAGCACAGCTTTATACTCTCCAATCATAGTCATACCCACAATCAAAGTGTAGTCTAAAATTAGTAATTGTGCTGTGAGTTTTTGGAAACAAAGCTTTGTTGCTCTTGATTATAGAGGTAAAATTCCTCAGCTCCATATCAAGGACAAATGCTACTCTGCTAACATTTTAAAGCCTAAGACCTTAGAAATCAGTCACAGTATGAGTTACTCTCTTATTGCTGATAAAACACCATGGCCAAGCCAACTCACAGAAGGAAGGGTTTATTTAGGTTAAGAGTTCCAGAAGGACAAGATCCATCGTGTTTGGGAGGCATGGCAGAAGGAGGCCAGAGAAGAAAGCTGCAGTATCACACCTTCAACCACAAACATGAAGCATAGAGAGAGAAGTGGAAACGTGGTGAAGCATCAAGGTCTCAAAGCTCATCCCAGTGACTTACTTCTTCCAACAAGTCCATATCTCCCAAAGGTTCACAAACATGCTTCAAACAGCATTATAAACCGGAGACCAAGTGTCCAAATACCTGAGCCTATGGACGATAGTTTTCACTCAAGCTATCACCTTCTCTTTCTTGGCTTCCAAAAGCCATCATAACACAAGCTGAATTTCATTCAATCTTAAAAGCCTCCATAGTGTTTTTACAGTCCCAACACTGTTTTAAAGTTGAATCTGTTGTCTGAGACTTATGGCAATTTCTTAACTGTAGTACTCTGTAAAAATAACAAAAGTAAATTACATATAATCTAACGTACATGAGCATAGAATATATATTAACATTTCAAAAAGGAAGAATGTGGAAGAGGGGGACCAGGGAAAAAATGTTGGACTAACAGGAGACCAGAAACAAACAGGTCGAACAGCAAATCCTGTGGCTCTGTGTCTGGTTTCTGAGCTTTAGCACCAAAGGCTATTGTGGCTCTGCGCTTCCTCCTCTGCTGTCTACGATATGCTTCTCTCCTTTGGGATGGTCACACTCCACATATGCAGCTCTGCTTACACAATACTTACAGTGTCTCCAACATCTTGAGGTCTCCATTTCAACCCAGCTTTTGCTTCCGCAGCATCACACATTAGCCTCTTGGGGCCTACTGTCACTTGAAGGTGTTCACAGAGAGCCCCTGGACAGAGCAGGTCCCTGAAGGTGTGAAGAAGAATCCATGACCTTCCCCCTTTGTGTTTTCATGTGATGAAAATCCAGTATCCTGTGGATGACATTGCCAAATCTGTCTGCCAGTTTGGGATAGACTCTGTCCCCCTTGAATCATATTCAAATCAGCTTTTGTTTGTTATTGTTTTCTAGTGGTGGAAAGTCTCCTTCCTGAGCTGGTAGCAGAGCTGACTGGAGTCTTGCCCTAGATGCCTTATCCCTATTGTTCCAATGCAGAGCATCCTCCCCTTACAGGGATTGGTCTCCTTAACAATTACATCCTCTCTTTGAGCACTAGTTCTGGCTGTACCATTAAGCTTCCTAGAGCTTCTTTTCTCTCCAAACTGTACTTTTTATAATTCTTTCTGTCCTGTTTTTTTTCTTTTAATTGTAGGCCTACTCAAGGGGAGTCAGTAGTAACGGTGCCACCGAGTCCATCTGAAACTCTCTTGAAATTCCCTATGCTGAAAAAAAAAATCAGTTCATTACTTTTTAATTCACTTACAGTAAAGTTCTTTGGACATGGGAAGAGTCTCTGAGAAACTATCACATGAATGACCTCTATCTCAGTTGTTAACAATGTCTCCTTCTGAAAGCCCTTTGGCAGACCTCCACAGTCTGGATTATTCTCAGCAACACTGTCTTACAAGCTTCCAAGATAAAAAGTCTATTAAACTCTTCTTACAGCATTCAGCTGCTTTTCTGGTCTAAATTCCCAAAGACGTCCACATTCCTCCAAAAGTCAAAGTGATCAAGATTCCCCACAGAAATTCCCCACTCTTGGTCCCAACTTTTTTACATTAGTCATATTTTTTATTTCTGTAGAAAATTTCCATGAGTTAAAGCAACTTATGGAAGAATGAGTTGATTTTAGCTTACAGTGTCAGAGAAGTAAGGGTCTATTGAGGAGGAGCGTATAGCAGCAAGCATCAGGCATAGACAGAGGGAGGAGCTGAAAGATCCTCTCTCCAACCATAAGCACAAGCTAGGAACTCTCAGAGTCCACTTCCAGTGGCATATGTCCTCCAAAAAGGCGGCACCACCCAAACCTCCTCAAGCAATGTCACCAACTAGATACTAAGTATTTACATACCTGCCTATGGCAAGCATTCTTGTTCAAACTAGTACAGTTACTTTATGAAAATTCGGTAGAACCTTAGATATACTTTCCTTGTTATCTTTGAGACGTTTAAAAGCCTCAGCAGTGACAAAGTATGACAGGAATCGGGCATCGTCATTAGAAGAATGTAAAGATGGCAATGTTGGCATTTTAACCCCTACGATCATCAACCACTTTGAGGTTGAAAGTTTAAGAATGAACAAGGAAGGCAAAACTTCTGGGAACTGTTTTTCCTGCTGTGGTTGATGTAAATTGTCTACTTTTCAACCATCACCACCAGCACTGGAGAACAGTGCATCATTCTCTCATCTGAAGCTGAGTGAAGAGAAGCACTCAAAAGTTCAATTGTGACAAAAGTGGCTCCGTGCTGGGGGAAGGGAAGACAAAAGTCAAGAAGAAAGAGAGAAGTGGGCACTTATCAAAGGCCATTTTGTACAGATTAATATGAAGCTGGAAAAAATCCTACAAGAGGGAACCTGCCATACCCCACAGTAAGAAAACCCATCTGCTTTGATGTGACTGAAATGAGCCCCCAAGAAAACCAGAGGGTGCATTCAAAATCTCCCTGTCCCACCCCACCAGTGCCTCACCATCAAAGGTTTCACGGTAGTAACAACAACAGCAACAAAAAAACCGACAAGGAATATGTAGTCATACAGTATAACCAAACAGCTCTTTCTTGTATCTTTGGTGAGTAAGCCCAAGCTGAGGAAACTGAAAAGCATGAATATGATTAGGCACTTTGGCTACACTATACTAGGCGATGTTACTGTCAGAAAATGATTTTAAATAAATCTGCCTGCTTTTAAGATTCATTGTATTAATGTTTATTGTGTGTGTGTGTGTGTGTGTGTGTGTGTGTGTGTGTGTGTGTGTGTGTGTGTGGCAGGGTGCCTGCTCATGAGTGCTGGTGCCAGAGGAACCTTCTGGACCTGGAGTTACAGGTTGTTACCAAGTGTCCAATGCTGGTGCTGGTAATTGAACTCACACGCCCTTGATACTCAATCTTAACTGCTATGCCGTCTTTCCAATACACTATTTCTGAATTTTACTCAGAAAATCAGTGTATTGTGGCTTTAAATGTGTCCACAAATTGCTTGATGACTTTCCCTTCAGGTGGTAGAGTTTAATTCCGTTTCTTTTCATGTGGGGCAAATTCAGTGAGACCTCTGTAATTGTTGATGGAAAGCAATGGTAGCAGAGACTTACACATCATAAAGAAAAAAATTCACCTAGACTCTTTGTCTCCTTTCTCATGTCATTCATTCCAGGTAGAAGAGGTACAATGACTTTGAATATCCTCAGCATCTGTATATGTCCTTGCCATGAGGAAGTGGAACATTTACTGAAAGTCATGTTTGTCTCCCACCTTTGAAGTCCCCAGGTAGCCCCTCCTTACATGTTAATGCAACATTATGAGATTCCTGGAGCCAGATTCCTAACTTCCAGAACAACATAAAAAATAGTTTGTCTCTTTATTTGTGGTTTGTTTTGGTGTGTATGTGTGTGTGTGTGTGTGTGTGTGTGTGTGTGTGTGTGTGTGTGTTCCTTAGGTCTTCATGTGTTTTTTCATGTGTAGACACCTGCATATGGAAATTAGAGGATAGTTTTTTGAGTCTGTCTGCATGTACCTTTCAAATTAGTATTAAGACAGGGTCATTTTGGGGCCTGGACCTTCACCAACTATGCTAAGCTATCCAACCAGAAAGCTCCAGGAACTTACCTGTGTCTGTCTCTTCAAAGCCTACTACAACACTTGGCTTTTTAAATGAATTCTGGCAATCCAAACACCGGCCCTCTTGCATGTGAGGCAAGCACTTTATCAACTAAGATACTTCCTAGCCTTTATATTTATAATTTTAACCTGATAATTTCTGAAAAATTGCTGTGTGGCAGTGCAAAAAATAACACAAAGTGGCATGTAATCCATAGAGTACAGAAATTAAAACATAGGTGTGGAGATATCTAAAATTGCTTCTTGTTTATACTCTACCTTACCCAGTTTACTCAGTAAACAAGTCACACAGAAGGAAGGCTTGGTACCTGTGGACACTGACTGCTTTTCCCTCACCCCTTTCTCAATAATCACAATGTGTTCTTGGGTGGGAAGAATAAGCTGTTTCTGAGCTGCTACAGGAATACCAATTCTAAACAATGTCCAGCAGTCTCAATTACAGGCTAGAAGGTAATTTAGAACAGTGTTCAAAGGCAGTCTTTTGTGACAGATGGAACTGAATTTGCATCTAGCCTTTATTATTTGCTAGACGTATCACTTAGAGTAGTAACAAATGTTCTGTCCCTGGTTACTTATCTGCAAAATGAAAAGTGGGGGGGGGGAAACAGTTCTTTCTTGGAGAAATAGTCGATTTTAGATACTGTATTAGTTACTTGTCTCATTGTTGAGACAAAAGATCCTGACAAAAGCAACTTAAAGAAAGAAGGGCATAGTTTCAGTTCATGATTCAAGGTTATAGTCTCTCATGATGAAGAAGTAGTGACCATGGCAACAGGAGCTCCAGGCAGCTGGTCCAATGTATCCACACCCAGGAAGATGAGAGTGATAAGTGCTCACACTCATATAACTTTTTCTTTTATATTCAGTTGAAGAACCTACTGCAATACAGAGTGCATCTCTCGCTTAGAAGGGGTAATCCAAATTTAGTTAACCTAATCTAGATGATACATCACAGATATGTTCAGAGTCTTGTACCATAAGTGAGTGAAGACATGGCCAAGTTCGTGGTATTAACCATCATAGATGTTGATAACAAATTAGAAAAAGGAAAAAATACAATATCACTGCAATTCTTTCCACCCTTTAGATACCTCTGCAGTCAGCTCTCTTCTCTGAGGTCCAGAAATAACAAACATGGAAGATCATGCCAGTCCAATTTGAACTGAGAAAGGCAATGTCTGGAAAACTTGTGAATAAAGGGTGAATGACCCAAAAGGAGTGAAGTTGATGTTGTTTGAAGCTATCCTGAAACACAGCACTGTGCCCAAACCAGGAAAGCATCTTTGACCTGCATAAAGAATCTGAAGCGGGACTTGAAAAGCACTTAGTTTTCTATCCTTTTTTCATAACTCGTGCCAATTACTGTTATTCTGAAACAATAGTAGCAAAACGTTCCTAGGCCCTTCTGATCTTATCAACTGAGGCTAAAATGATAATTGTTCTTCTAGTTCTGTTGCTATCATGATTTTTTTCTTTTTGGTGATAGAAAAATGAAAAAATAATAGATACTGAAAATGAAAAATTTACTGTGATGCTGCACAGTTCCTGCTCTGAATGCTAGTTCTAGTTGTATAGATTCTAACTCTGGTTAATGCAAGTATGTGATAGTTTTATTTATTTATATTTTACAGTAAAGTTGATAAAAACATTTTAAAGACTGTTGCTAAAAAGAAAAGAATGTGTGATGAAATTGACGCAGTCTCCTGGACATGTGATTATGTATTCTCTCTCTCTCTCTCTCTCTCTCTCTCTCTCTCTCTCTCTCTCTCTCTCTCTCTCTCTCTCTCTCTCTCTCTCTCCATCTTCCATCAGAATTAATTCTGGCCACCAAAACCTTCCAGGTTTGTATCAAACTAAAATACGAGGGATATGATACTAGAATAGATTGTAAAATATAAGTGGTAGGTCATGAATATAGAGAAGAGAAAGAGATATTACCTGCAAAAGAGAAGTGTACATGCAATGCAATAGATGGACTCTGCTTGTGGCATAATCAGAGAGGAGGCCCTGAGTATGGTTCCCAACACAGACTACTTAATAAGTAAAAAATGTATAGGAAACCTCTTTGTAGAGTTTAGAATTTTTAAAACTATGTGCCCTTGTATTCCTTAGCCCAGGTGAGAATTGAAAAAACACTACAAGAAACATTTATAAAGAACAGAGCATTGCACCTGACAGAGAACTCAAATGTATTAAGTGAGTGAATGATGGGCACAGAGAAAAAATCTACACCATTTATTAGCTGGCCATTAAAAAGAGTTCAGAAGAAAAGGCATCATATCTAGCCTAAACTCTTATGAAACTAGCCCACTGAAGCTAGGGATCTGAGTAAACTTTGCTCATGGCAAAGCACTGAGACCTCACAATTGTTTTATGGAAGGTTTCTAGATAAAAATTTCATCAAATACAAATGAAATTGCCCCTTAAAAGAAAGAAGTAAGATAGTGAGTAAAATTATATCTTGATAGAAAAAAGTAAGAAGGCCAGCTTATATGACTGTACTAATTCCTGATGTCAAGCTCCTAACAAAGGAACTTAAGGGAAGAAGAGTTAATTTGGCTCATGTTTAAGGGGATGTAGTCGTTCAGGTTGGGGAAAGCATAGTGGCTGGCAGAAGTATAAAAGAGCTGGTTCTGCAGCAGCCAGTATCAGAAAGAAGAGAAAGATGAGTATACATGTCTAGATCACATGTTCCTTATTTCAACTTCAGTATCCCAGACCACAGCATGATAACACCCCACATTGATGGTGGATCTTCCCTACTATAAGAAATGTTTCTGGAAACACCCATAAAAGTCACTAAAAAGTGATTTTCATAACTATTTTAAGTCCATTAAACTTTATAATTTTGCCTTTTGTCAGCTTGACACAAACATAATATAATCTTATTCTTATCTAAAAATTCAAGATCTGAGCTGATCCTTTATATCCTCTCCTGTAACTTGTGTCAATTACCTTTATTTAAAAACAATTGCATTAAAACATTCCTCGGCCCTTCTGATCTCAACTGTTCTAATTCTGTCATGGATATGAACTAGAAGCACATCTCTAAAAGTCACTTAATATTTAATATTCCAAACACTATTCAGAAAGTCTCTTCTGAAACTCAAGGAAGTTTCTTAACTGTCTAATCCAGTAATACTAAAAGTCAACTTCTTTGCTCCTACCACACAATGACATAGAGTAAACAACCCCACTCAAAAGGGAGGTATGGAATACAACTTGAAAAGTAGATCTAAAGAAAGACCAAAATCCAGCAAACACCAAGTCCTGGAGCTCCACGTATGAGTCAGCTGAGCTCCAAAAGGCTCAAGTTGTCCACCAATCCAACTCTGTCAATGCCAGCACTCACATTCTTTCTCTTGAGTCAATTCTACTATATGTCTGCAGCTTTCATCTGTAGATATTCAATAGCCTTTGCATTACAAGCTGGATATTCACCTCCATTGCAAATTAGGCCTTACTTCCCTGCTTTACTCAATGGCTTTCCAGGGTCTTCTTGCTGGAAACACTTCTACAAGATGTCTGATCTCAGTGACTTTTCTGAATGGTGGCTAAAGTCTCTATGACCTTTCTATCCTCACATCTTTCATTCCTGAGAATCTCTGTGATGTGAATGATATGGACCTCTACACGCTTGAGAAGTATCCTAGTCCTCTTTGTCACTGCTTTTATGGGCTCTGCACATTGATAGTTCAATGTGAGAAAGCAAAGTTTTGGGAGCTCTCATTGAGAAGAGAGCCATCTCAGCAGTGTTTTCAATTCAATTTATCTATCTATCTATCTATCTATCTATCTATCATCTATCTATCTTGAGAAAAAAAAATCTCAAAATTAGGTTGATATGGAGAGAGAGAGAGGATCTAGAAGGACTTAGCAGAGAGAAAGAATAAAATCAAAATACAATTAAAATTAAAAAAACAAGTACACACATTCTTAGAGATTCACAAGGCAAAATTAGCAAGTTAAAAGTCCCAAGAAAGGGTCAAGATTAAGTTTAGCATTTACAAAACATTTAGCCAATATATCTTCTGTACTCTAGTCCAACTCTTTTTAATCAAATGTTTCTAAAGATTAACATCTTATAATATTATTCTATGACATTATTTTTTATTAGAAATCTTCCAAAGAGTAAGAACATGTCCTTAACAGAATAAACTCAGTGCAGTTTTCAATTTAAAATATTCATTTGCATTAGTACAAACTGGAACCTTTATGATGGGTGAGCATATTTTGTCCCAGGGCAAAAGACATTTCTCTTTAATAGTGTTAAACTCTTTGAGAAACACAGCAGTGCTTTTCGTCATCACGTGCCTTGTCTGCTAGGCTAAACCGTCTTATCCACTGTCTTATCCCTAACAGACAACATATTTTTACACCTTTATGATAGTGAGTATGGAGCATGATACAGTGTGAATGCTTTCCTGCCTTGAGACTCCATCCACCGACGTTAGTCTATTATGTTTTACCTGACTCTTACTCAAGTCCTTAGGACAGAAACATGGACAGATTCATTGCTGGAAACTAACGTAAAGGGGTCTCAGCCCAGCTCTTGTTCCACTCTTGTTCGTTGCATTATATGCACAATCAGGAAGCAGCAAGAATGAATGTTTATAGTCAACTCGCTGTTCACTTTTACTCATTCCAAGACTACAGCCCATGGGAAGTATGATCTTACTTTCAAGGTGTATGTTTTTCCCCTCAGTAAAACTTTTCCGGAAACAGGAGTGTGTTTCAGTAACAAATCTAAATCTATTTAGGTTGACTATCGAGATAAATCATCACATGCTGCATAGCCTAGTGAATGTTTATAGTTTTGTGTGTGGTGGTGTTTGTAAAAATAAATAAAAATATTTTGGACCAGATAATTATTTGTCTTGGTAGATATCTTATATACTGTAGAATCATAAGTAACATTTCTTGTCCCCACACATTAGATGACAACAATCCCAAACTTCTCCCAACAGTGACAAATGCCCACTACTAACAATATTGCTCCTGTTCACAGGCATCATTTTCCTATGGCAGAAAGGGACATCTCAGACTGAAATGTGACAGCAGTCACCATTTTCTATGAAGAGCAGCTGCATCCAGGAGATTAAACTGACATCATGTGAACGCTTTTCTCAGTTTTCATGAATCCTTCAGTAAGAACTTCTTGTTCAGTCTTTCTCAGGAAGGTTATTGCCAAGATTCTATGTGTGCATCTTTCATCTCTAAGATACACCCTCTACTCTTCAATGCTTCACTTTTAAGTCTGACACTCCTTGGTCTGATTTGAATTTCAGATCCAACTTGTGATGAATCTGGATAAGGATTTTATGCCCACCCATTCGATGAAACAATGTTATATAAACTTATACATTAAAATTACTAAAGATTATTTTTTTCTAAGTCCATTTGGAACTAGTATTGCTAAAACTTTTAAATGTGGCAGTGAGGTTTTATGCAAAAATTAGAATTGACTTGAACAGACTATCTTTACACCATGATACATTAAGCTTGCACCTCTTTCATACAAACAAGCAGCTAAGGCTGGCCTCCCTTGCCTCCTCAAAATCCCAAGACCGCTCATTAAGAAATGTTAGTCACAAAACCTAGGAGAATCAATAATACTGAGGAACCGAAACAGCATATAATTCATTCCCTTGGAAACTTTTCAAAAATATCACCTCACTGATGCAGAGGAGGATTTCTTTGCCTACTATAAATTAGAGGGGGGAAAAGAAGTAAAAAAGACAGAGGAAAAAAATTCTTAGCTGCCTGACAATTACCCTGTGTGCATCACTCATATTGCAATCACACCCACACCCCTGTGCCAGCATTCCAGAAACCACAGGCAAGCAAGCTCGCAGCACCCTCACCCACCCTCACACACACCTACCATCTCAGAGTCAGCCCACCAGGCTGACAATCACACTGGCAACTAAGTACCACGGAAGACTCCTTCCCCCACACCCACCATTTCCTAGGTTACCAGCTCCTTAACACCAAAGGGCCTACGGAACTGGCAAAAAAAAAAAAAAAAAAAAAAATGCCCCCAGAGACACACAGCAAACCCCAACTGTACAGAAAATGTCATCTTGATAGGTAAATAAAAAATTCTTTAACAGTTCTTCAGAGAAGATGGGCCGCAGGTATGATCTTGTCTCCAGTGATTCATGTCCGGTCACTTTTCCCAAGATAGCCCAAGATTTCAATATCTAATTTGAGATGACTAAGCTTGAGCCATGTTTGCCTGTGCCTGCACTAACAGACAAACTTAAATGCAGATATTGCAGGGAGAGATGAGGAGGAAGAGGATGAAGTGGGTGCCAGGAATTCCAAAGCGCAGTCCTCCCCCAGGGAGCTGGGTGCCAGGCTCTGTGGGATGGGCAGGAGACAGAAATAGCCTTCTCCTGCATTCCCTGTGGGGCCAGTGGTGGGTGGGCAGCTGGATCTCTCTGTGACCCAGTTAGAGGGAAGCTATCTGAGGGCTGGAGCTGGCCCTGTGTACAATGAGAGTAATAATAACCGACAAGATGAGTTCCTCACTGTACAATGATGACAACGATATTTAATTTATCCCCAAGAATGGTGTCGTGAGGACTAAATGGAACATTATGTACAGAATACATTGTTCAGTGTGTGGATCACATGAAAAGCTCAGTAAATATTACCCATAATAAGAGTTGGACTGATTAATGGAACAAGGCAGAACCGCATCCCACACCTTGCGAGGCACTTACCTGGCTGGCTTGAACTTCAGCATTGTTTCCAGACTTTGAATGCTCTAGTTTTGCTGTTTCACGGTCTTCTAATAGAGTCTTTCTAATAATCTAAGGAATCTCTCCTTAGCTCCATATCTGATGTGGAGGTTTCAGATGTAGCCAGCTGCTACCATTGACCTTTGGACTTGTTCTTATCACAAAATTACACTCAGTTTCTCAGGGTACTTTTCTTGACTCAGCTTGTGTGGTATGTAGATGGTTAGGGCCGATGTCACCTTTATCTTCCTGTTAAGAGGATGGGTCTTAGAGGATTTAAATGATGTCTGTAACTAAACAGGTAGGAATAGGCAGAGGTTTATATGTGGGTTCGGTATTCTTAAGAGGGGCTCACTTACTTTGCCACAAAGAGTATGCATACACACACACACACACACACACACACACACACACACACACTCCATGACAGTAACAGCAGCGGTTTTTTGTTGGGTGTCTATAAAGCCACATGTCCTATTCTGGATACTTCCTAGGATGAGAAAAGCTGAATGCAGACAGCGGATCCTCAGCAGTTCTGTCCGCCAACCCTTATACAACTTCTACAACCATTTTAGTGCGTATCAGTTTTCTGAAAGCTGCATGCTTTCTGGCAAAACAATGTTTCATTTAATCCACACAGCCACCTTCCTATGCACTATGTAAAAGACTTAATTTCTGCTTAGCCTTCCAGCACTCTTCTCTTCCCTTTCCTCCTCCAATCTCCTCCCAGGCTTAAAAAAGGCTCCTAGAACCTCACAGCCAGCTGGGTGAGTCATAGCGGGAGGCGGCCAGCTTTTCTTTTCTCTCCCTCCAAACAAGGACCCATTTTATTTTGACTTTGCTTTCCCATATACTAGAGCTGAACAAAGAGATTGCCCAGAGAAGATCACAGTAACCAGAATATCTGCCCCTATCCATGCATCCAGCAGCTTCCCAACCTTGCAGGGCCACTCCTGCCCCTGCTCAAGGTAACATTATACATGGGAGTACAATGGAGATTATGCTACCTTTCAAGAGTTCTTTATTCTCCTCCAAAAGAACACTACTCATTAAATGTTATCTTTGATATTAATGTGAATGTCAAAATGTGGGTTTATTTGATGAGTGTGCTCACATATAAGTGATTTTGAAAGCAAATGTTGAAGGCATTAAAAAATGATTAGAAATCAATTTGTTATCTGCTTTTACCATACAAAGCTGGTAATAAAGCTGTGTTCTTAAAATAAAGTGTCATATTTGACAAGATAAGGAAAATGCAGTGAGATATTTCAAAGACACACAAATGATGCTAAGGTCCCATGTTGCTCATTTGGCACAGATTCAAAATGAGTCATATTTATCAGAGGCTTTTATAATGGAAAGGGGGGTGGATTTAGATCCCTACAGCAGAATCAAGCAGAGAAAACATGTTATTTGCCTAAATGCTATTTCACAAATTGGAGACATAGTACTCAGTTTGACTGACATTCATTAGACTCCTACCTAACTCAAATGTTCTGGCCAGAGTATATAAATAAGAACAGTTTTTTTTCACTGATCAAAACAGTATAATTTAAAATCATTTCAGAGGCATCTCCTTACGATTTATTTTATTTGACTCACAACTTAGACTGACAATCTCTCCCACCTTTAAATGAGTGATCATTGCTTATTTTCTTTATTTGAAATTAATGTTAGTCAAGATAGGGAATGACCTAAGCTATTGAAATTAGACACTTGTGGTTCAAATTTTCTGAAGAACTACCCAGGTGACCTTAAGAATACCTTTGTCACACCTAGGCTACACTTATTTCACTCAAAGAAAACACTTACTGACTAAAATAGGTCATGTCAAAGAAGTTTCTCTGTGAAAACTGAACATCAATACTTTGAACAACAGAAAGCAACACTAACTCAAACTGAACAGTGGTTTTACCAATTAATATGAACAATTGATGAAGGTTTTGTTTATTTGCTGCATGTTTATCTGGAGTATATAATGCTTGAGAGATTACTTTGGGGCTTAAAAAGTCTATATTTTCATTGGGAGTTGGTTTTAACTTATTCTTGGTCTTATTTAGAGAAAAACCAAGGTTGGACTCAGGGATGTCTCTCCTTTCTTTTATCTTTCATCCTTAGGTTTGGAGATAGCGGTTGAAAAGAAAGAAGGGGGAATAAAGAAATGCATAGGGATGATAGGACAAAAATAATAGATTAATAAATCTACTCCTCAACTTAATGCCTTAAGATTATTTTTAATTCATTGTTACAGAATTTTGTATATAAGTGCAGAATAATTTTAATTTTAGATACATTGGTATAGAAGTGAAATTTAAGATTATTCTTCACACACATTATATATATTTATACTCTAATATGGGGTATTATACCCACATAACTCAATTATAATATGTTTACTCCCAACACTTTGAAAGTGCTATTGCAGGCTGTTTAGGATAAGCTAATAGGTAGTTGATCAAATCATGGTCATATCAATTACCAATCTATATTTGTCACAATAATATACATCTTAGGTATAACAGATAGATAGGATTCTAGAAAAAGATAATGTAAAATAGATAAAGTCTTCAAAAATATCAGAGACATACAGAATATGGCACTTAAGGATGTTTTTATTATTTCAAAGATGCATTTACAATGAGACAGGCTAACTCCTGGCAACACCAAACCTACCTCAAAGAAGATGAGGAGCATCAAAAAAAAAAAAAAAAAAAAAAAACCCTTATGGAGATGGCTTCAAGTGTGGCATACAAGCCACTGGGCAAAATGTCCTCATTTCTACCATAGACAGAATTCTGCCTAAAAGAGAGAAAGCTTGGAGGCAGGCAGATTCAATGGCTAAACTCTGCCAAGACAGGGTAAGCAAGTCCTCAATAGATCCTGCCTCACAAATATGTCTGTCAGATATATTGGACCAGAAAGCTGCTATGCTGCTCCAACATTATAGAAAATTTTGGGTGACTGTTCAGGCAGCAATCTATCTCTGTCATCTTCTCATTTGGGAAGCTGCTAACCTGTACTCCCTGTCTACTCAGGTAATTGATTTTATTCCTTCTCAAGTCTCTGATGGGTTTGAAGACCTGATAGTTTAGTTTTACAATTAAGCTTAGTTGTTTAGGGGTTAAGGTGTATTTAGGTCTAGATAGAGGTTTTAAGTTGATAATGATGAGACACGACAGATACTGATTTACATTCAGAATTTCAGATGCATCAAGATAGGAAAGCTCTTCAAGGCAACCAAATACAAATAGTCAAATCACTACAGATGTAACATATATATAGAATTCCTAATTGTTTCATGATTCTTCTTGCTGTAGGTAGTTTGTTGTATATATGTGTAATAATATAAATATATATGTAAAAATATTTAATAAAAAATAAAAAGTATATCTTAAAAATAAAATAAAAAAAAACAAAAAGTCTATAAACTATAATCCTAAATGTTCAATGTTTCTGGATTTTACACTCTGTTGGGAGGAACAGAAAAATAAAGGCGCAAGAAGAATATTTAAGTTGTAGTTTCACCTATGAAAATAATACAGTTTTCTATTGAGAAGAGTACAGGAAAAAATGGAGAAAAGCCCACAATCCCTAGCAAATGTGGAGTCAACATTTTCCTTCTAAAGCTGTTGCCTCACATCTGTGAAATATGAATAGATCTATGGAAAAGGAAGAACAAAAGCAATCTGGAAAGAATCAGATGATACATAAAAAATAACAATAAAAAACTTAAATTGTGATCTAGAAGCTATAAAGAAGAAAGAAGTTGGTTAGTGCATAAGCCAATATGATGTTTCCTTTTGCATTAAAACAGGATCCTCATGGGCAGAAATGTAATCTCCAGCGAGGAGTGCCAGCTGGCTGGGCAAGAAGCAAGGCACGGTAGCCTAAAACATCAATATTTCATCCAACTAAATTGCTCTCTTTGACCCTAGAAGTATAACAACAGAATATACCATTTGCAGTTTTAATTGAAAAGACACAGCAAAGTGAGCATCTATATGGTCTAAAAATGAGTCAGACAGAAAGAAAAGAATTTTCAAATGTTAAGGAACTTCAATTTTGAATTGTCATGCTTCCTTGTCCAGTCAGTGGTCCAGAATGTGTGTTGTTCTTCCATTTTGGACATTAGCAGTCTCTTTTGGGTAGCATGGCTGGCATTTCACAATTTTATCAAACCTTTCAAAGAATCAGCTTCTGGGTTTGCTTATTGATTTGCTTTTTTTCCTATGGATTTCCTGTCTCAGTGTCATTGATTTTTCCCTAGTTGTTATTTATTTTTAATTTTTTATTTTTGAGATGTTATAAACAAATACTGTATTACATAATTTTCCCTTCCCTCTTTTTCTTCCATGCCTCCCATATCCCTAAAAATGTATGAACTTTTTTCTTTAATTATTTATTTCATTAATTCACTGAATTAATATGTATGCACAAAAGTTTCTTTCTATAATTTACTATTTTGCTTATTTATTTGAAGAAAATCTAACATTATATAGATTTGTAGTTTCAAAGGGTGGAAATACTTCAGTAGCCTTTGGGACGGTTACAGATAATGTATTTAAGCACTGCCCTAAAACTTGTAGAGTAATACAATTTTGGTGAACTTTAGGGCTCAGTTGTAGCACAGTTGGTAGACTGTTCACCTAGCATGAATAGGAACTCACATTCAATTCCAGTCAATGGTCTCCCACTTGGGTGGTAGAGGCAGGAGGACTGAGAATTCAAGTACAGCCTGTTCTCCATGAAAAGTTCCTATCTTAAAAATAATAAACATTATTCTAATCTCAATATGATTATGACTTATGATAGAGACTTAGATAAGTGATTAGGCTGTTCAATTGAAGACCTAAGTGAGGAAACTAAAAACTAACAAGGTGACTGGGCAAAAGTTCAGTCAGGGGATTGGGACATACAAAACAAAGTAGAAGGGAGAGAATACTGGGTAAAGAGTATCACAGGGAAAGGTCACTAGAGGGATGAAGAGGAGGCGAGGATGGGGATAGCAATGAAATATATATACAAAACCCACACAAAACATTGCTTTTAATTTATTTTATAAATTAAAATATACGGGGGGGGGAAGAGTCATGAGAGCTTTTATTCTTTCTCTGCATCATATGTGAAAACACACAAAAATGGCCATGCCCAAAAAGGGAAGTGAGCCTTACTGCACTCCAGACCTGGCAGCCATGTTACTGTGGACATGCTGACCCTTAGAAGTAGAGAAACAGAAGTTCTTCACATGATTAGCCAAAAGGAGTAGACTATAGGAACTTAGAGGCAATAAGACAGCATATCTCCAATTGGGCTAACTCTTAGAAAGAATAACAAAATATGTTAGGTATGATCACATCACTCTTTATATTTATTCACTTTGGAAATCTAGCTTTTTAGAATATTATCAATTTTCTGTATAAACACATGATGAATTCATTATTACTAGAAGAATTAATAAGTATGTTTTTTTGAGCCTGGAGGTATGGCTCAGCAATTAAATCATTTGCTGCTCTTGCAGGGGATTGGTTTCCATCACTCACACTGGGTAGTTTACAAAAACTTGTAATGACAGTTCCAGGGTATTTAATGCTCTTTTGTTTGTCTCCTCAAGCCTTCACATTCATAGAAACATACCCATACACAAACACACAGAGATACAAATAACTAAAAATAAAATAAGCTGTTGAAATTAATGAAGAAATAAGTAAATTTTTATTTGGAGTTTTGATTTCAAATACAATAAATAAGACATATATTCTTTAGAAGATATGTAGAAGTCTCATTAATTTTATAAAGTATAAGAAAATCTTAAAAAATTAAAATCAATAATTGATCATGTGAGCCAGGGATTTATATTTTCTATACGGAATTAGGAAGTAAATATGTTAGGCTCCACTGCCTTATTCAGTGTCACGGGTAGTCACACACTTTCTTATAAAACCAGCTATTAGCAGTAACTAAATGAATGTACATTTACATTAGCATTCTAATAAAACTGTATTTCAATACCCTGCAGTTTATCCACCTTGAAACTTAGCAAAACGAGGAATGCAAGAATTTAACAGACAATGTAACCAGGTTTCCCCATACATTTGAAGTCATTTTCAAAAATTAGAGTAAAATAGGGAGCAAAGAAAAAAAATCATAGTCCCTGCTTTTGACTGCTAAGTTAACCCTGGGTTTCAGAAATTAATGTTCAATAAGTCCCCATGAGCAAGGAGATTCAAAGAAAAAGTATTTTCTCCAAACAAACTGAGATATCAAAATATAACATCTTAGTTACTTATATTGAGTCAAACCAAATATTTCTTCTTTAACCTTCATATACTGCTTAGAGAATTTCTTTGGTATTAAAAATGTGGATATAGAACGTATAAAATAAATAAAGCTTGAAAAATAAAGCATGAAGTAGTGGCTGAGAAATTGTCATGACCACAATTAATTCCCACAGGGAACTGCAGTGCAAATTCATAATACCTGTAGAGAAAGAAAAATGACATTATTCTAACCTGCACATGAATACATACAAATAAATGAATAAATAAAATAGAGTGATGGCCAGACAAATGACAGAGCAGTGAAGCGCATGTACTGCTCTCACAGAGCACCTGAATTCTAGCCTAATACCCATGTTGCATGGTTCACAACTGCCCATGAGTCCACATCCACAGAATATAACACCCTCTGTCCCTCACAAGCATCCACATGCCCCTACACACACCATGCACATATCCGGGTATAGACATGCAGGGATAGACATAAATAAAAAGAAAAGAGAAATAAATAATAAGGCCATAAATTGAGGCTAAAATCCTCATGAGCTAGGTGTTACTCCAATCTCTTCACCAAGAGTAAGGAAATCATAGCACAGATGGTGTAGAGATCTTCAACAATGAGTGCTACTTGTTGTTCTTTCCTGCCTCGCCTTGTTTAGGAGATGGCAACAACTATCTGAACAAACATAAACAGGATAAGTGAGTGAGAAGTGGAACTCAACTGCTGTCATGCTAGAACATGCCATAATCATAATGGCATATGAGAAGCAATTCTTGCATCTCTTCCTAGCTCTGGGTTCAGATAGATCATCTTAGTGTCTTGAAATTGACCAACAGGAGAGTATTTATAGCCGAGAAAGTGACAAGCACTGTGACACAGCACTTTCCCCACTAGAGAACTGACTGCACAGGGTACTGTACTTTTCACCCAAGGCACAAGTAGAATTTATTAGCCATACAATCAGTGTCACAACTATTCAATACTGTAATTATAAAACAGCATATTAGCAATATTTAACTGACTGTGTATATCTGTGTTGTAATATGTCCATCTTTGTTCTAGGAAAAGCACAAATCTAAGAATTTGAATTGTATAATAGTCAGCTAATTGAGGGCACAGATGTAATTGAACAGACAGTAGATAAATGCACAAAAAACATTTCATAACAACATGGATTCACCCAATGCTCTCAGCCTCAGCTAACTTCACCTAACCACGGTTCTGCTATGCCACCACTGTCATGGCTGAATAGTTTGCTTGTGTTTTCAACTGTACATTTATTCTTTTAATTATAAGGAGTTTAATATCAGCCTGTTTTCTGGGGCATACATACAATGACAGATATTATAGATAGATGCTGATAAATTAGGATAGTGAATAAGAACAGTTCCTATTGGCTTGACACTTGAACAATTGGTACCCAGTTAGTGGTCCTCTTTACGGAGGTTAAGGAGGTGTGGCCTTGCTGGAAGAAGTATGTTACTGGGGTAAAATTTGGGAGTTTAAAGCTGTACCCCATTCTAGTTCACACTTTCTGTATCTGCTCTATCTTTGCATTTGATCATGTAAGCTCTCAGCTTTCTGCTCCTGAAACCGTGGTAGCTGTTTCCTGCTGTGCTTCACTACCTTGGTGAATGTTTTTCTCTCTAGAATTATATTCCAAAACAAGTTCTTTCTTCCATAACTTTCCTTGGGCACGGTGTTTTATCACATTAACTGAAAAGTAACTAACAAATAAATAATAGGTAGGTAGGTAGGTGGATAATTTATAGATAGATCAATAGACACACATATGTATAACACACATGGAATTCTATAATGATATATATGAAAAAGAGCGATGCAACAGAGTCTAAATGTCAAATAGAAAGTGGGCAATGAGTAAAAGATAGACTAGACCAAAATTTGACTTTATGCTGCGTAAAAACAATGCAATTCACTGAGACACAAGAGATAAAGTGGGATATGAGGCTGCAGGCACATGCTTTGCTCCATAGTGACGGTCATAGACACAAATAGGAAGCGTGCCTAGCTCCATACTGATGATGATAGACCCAAGTGAGAATAGGAGGTGGGCAAGCATCCCTAGCTGGATAGTGATGGTGATAGACCTGAGTCGATTCCAGAAAAGTATGCAATTGCAGTGAGTTAATTGACCAAAAGAAAGATGTGAAACATCAAATTTGTAATATTAACTAAATCATTAAGAACATTACTCAAATCCCACTGATAATTAAAATGTAACTTTTGAAATTGATTCCCTTGATTCCCTTGTCTATTTCTAGCTTAGTAGATTTACCAGTGACTCTGAAAAATGTTCCTGGGAAAAGTTGACATAGAAGCTTTAGCTGAACCTTTGTCCGTGTATTAGAATCATATTGTTGGGGAAACCCACAAGTTGGTGGAGCCCAGTGCACATGGTATCTGAGTACTTGGAGCTCAGTGACTGTGGAACAAATGAGTGGCTGGGCTTCTGTCTCCAAAGCAGCAGCATCTGTGTCTCCCTGAGAGGAAGGATCCCAAGTCCCAACCTCTGGCCACCCGATGCCTTCCAGCTACCCAGACTAGTCCCAGGTCCCAGGGACATGGACCCAGTCTCGAGCCACCTAGCGCCTTCTGCTTTCCAAGTCCCATGGGCACAAAGCTCCAGGCTCAAGACACCGAACTCTTCTTGCCCTCTTGAGGATGAATCCCAGGTTCCGGAGACATGGTCCCAGCCTCCAGCCATCCACTGCCTTCTGCCTACCAGGTTCCAGGAGCACACAGCTCCAGGATCCAGACAACCGGCTCTTGCTGCGTTCCCAAGGATGAATCTTAGGTTCCTGGGACATGGTCTCAGCCTCAGACCCACGGTTCTTTCAGTCTCCATGAGGAGACCTGCAAGGCAACAGGATCAAAACAGATCTTGCTCCAAGATGGTGGTGCCCAGCATGCTCAGTGTCTACTGAGCAAGCAAGTGACAATGCTGCTGATTCCAAAACACCAGCCAACATGCTTCGCCAGTGAGAAACACAGCCATCAGAAACACAACATTCTAACCTTGAGTCCATAGCTCTACATACAGGTTAGATACCCCCACTCAAACCTATAGGTCACACTGAGACACACCCAGGAAAGGAGAGCTTCAGGATATTTGCTAAGATCTAGCCTGCAGCCCACATCTTTATCTACCACCCCATGGAGGGATGTTGGACTCAAGGGACATCCAGCTTCTGATCTAGGGCTCCTCCTACATGCCTGAGAAGCTTATGGACACCAGGAACAACCAGTCAATTCATGAACAACCAGATAGATAAAGGCCAGCATAAGAACACAATCAACAAAACCCAGAGCAATATGTCACCATTAGAACCCACGTATCCTACGACAGCAATACTTGATGTCCTAATGCAGTTGAAACACAACAAAATGACCTTAAATCTATGTTTATAAAGACGATGGAGGCCTTTAAAGAGGAGTCAAATAAATGCCTTAAGGAAATACAAGAAAATACAATCAAGCAAGTGAGAGAAATTAATAAAATGGTTCAAGACCTGAAAATGGAAGTGTAAACAATAAAGAAAACACAAACAGAAGCAATCCTGGAGAGAGAAAATGTAAGAAAGAGATCAGGCCCTTTTGTCATCAGAAATTTTATATTCATTGTATTATATATTCTCTAGTATAAAACGAATGCTTGTAACAATAAAATTTAACTAAAACAAACAAACAAACAAAAAAAAAAAGAGATCAGGAACTAAAGACATAAGCATCACCAACAGAATATAAGAGATAAAGGAGAGAATCTCAAAAGAAGAATACAATTGAAGAAATCAATATGTCTGTCAAAGAAAATATTAAATCTAAAAACTTCCTGACAGAAAACATCTAAGAAATCAAGGAGACAAAGACAAGGTGAAACCTGAGATTAATAGGAATAGATAAAAGAAAACATTCCTTCCTCCAAGGACCAGAAAATATTTTCAAGAATCCATAGAATAAAATTTGCCCAATCTAAAGAAAGAGATACCTATGAACATACAAGAGACATACAGAACATCAAATGGATTAGACTGGAAGTGAAATTCCTCCTGCCATATTTTAAAACACTAAATGTATAGAACAAAGGAAAATATTAAAAAGCTGTAAGGGAAGAAGGCCAAGTAACATATAAAGGCAGACCCATCAGAATCTGTTGTGGAAGGTTTGGTTTCTTTAAGATCTCAGTTATGTTATATAAACATGTTTTTGCTTTAATTCCAGGTATGGGATATGGGGGCTGCTCCAGTTTGTCCACAGCTGATATCAGCCTCATGAGACAGTATATAACACGATCTTTTTCAACAGAAAATTGCCTCATGAGGAGGCATGCTTTTTGCCAGTTGGAAAAATAGAAGAGGAGAGAGAGAGAGAGAAGAAGAAGAAGAAAGAGGAGGAGGAGCAGGACTTCAAGGAGAATGCTTAGAGGAGATGATCAAAGAAGAAAAGGCTGCTGTAGTGTTTGCTGTTGCTGGCTGAATATCCTGAGGACTATGGAAAATGGTATTGCTGCAAGGAATCCATAAAGCTAAAAAACAGGAAACAGCCAAAGAGAATGACCAACACTCCTTCTTTCCACTAACATTCCTTTTCTCCTACTTGGTGTTGGATGTTGGAATGGATTGGTGTGAAATAGGGAGGAAGAGATATAACAAAATAAAATACATTTTAAAAATAAGTCTACAAGAATTATACCAGATTCTCAACAGAGACCATAAAAGACAGAATGACATGGACAGATGTACAGCAGACCCTAAGAGACCACGAGTGTCAGTCTACTATACCTAACAAAACTTTCAACCACCATAGGTGGAGAAACAAGATTTTCCACAGATGAAAAAACAAAAAAACAAAAAACAAATTTAAACAATATCTAAGCACAAACTGGGCCCTCCAGAAGATAGGAGGAAAACTCCAACCAAAGAGATTAACTACGTTAACTACACCTAAGAAAACACAGGATATAAGCAAATTAACTTCAGCAAAACTAAAAGATGAAAATCACACAAACACTCCACCACCAGCAAGATCAAAATAAAAGAAACTAATAACCATTGGTCATTAATATCTAGCAACATCAGTGGACTCTCCAATAAAAAGACACAGGCTAACAGAATGGATGTGTAAACAGGACCAATCATTCTTCTGTTTATAAGAAACACATCTCAGCAACAAAGATAAACTTTATTTTGGAATAAAGGGCTGTAATAAGGTTTTCCAAGCAAATGGACTCAAGAAGCAAGCTGAAGTAACCATCTTAATATCCAATAAAATAGACTTTGAACCACAATTAATCAAAAGAGATGAGGAAGGACACTATATTCTCATTAAAGGAAAAATCCACCAAGACAATTTCTTAATTCTGGACATTTATGTCCCAAATACAAGGGCACCCACCTTTGTAAAGGAACATTAGTGAAGCTTAAATCACACATTGATCCCCACATATTAATGATAGGAGACTTCAACTCTTCCCAATGGACAGGTCATGGTTACAGAAAACAAACAGATAAATACTGAAACTAACAGATGTCATGAATCAAATGGACCTAAGAGATATCTACAGAATGTTTCACCGAATCATAAAACAATATACCTATTTCTTAGGACAGCACAGAGTCTTCTCTAAAATTGACCAAATGGTCAGTAACAAAGCAAGCCTCAACCAATACAATAAAATTCAAACAACCCTTTGTATTTTATCAGCTTGCCATGGATTAAAGATGGATTTTACCAACAGAAAAAACAAAAAGCATACAAAATCATAGAAATTGAACAATGCCCTACTCAGTGATCACTGGGTCAGAGAAGAAATAAAGAAAGAAATTAAAGACATCCTTGAATTCAATGAAAATGAAAGCACAAGATACCCTAAATTATGGGACACAATGAACACAGTGCTAAGAGGAAAGTTGATAGCATTAAATGGCTTCATAAAGAAGTTGTAAAGATCTCATACTTAACAGCATACCTGAATGCTTTAGATAAAAAAGAAGGAACAAGCACATCCATGAGGAGTAGACAGCAAAAATAATGCAAGTCAGGAATGAAATTAATAAAGTAGAAATAAAGAGAACAACACAAAGAATGAAACCAAGAGCTGGTTCTTTGAGAAAATCAACAAGGTATACAAACCCTTAGGCAAACTTGCTAAAAGGCAGAGAGACAGTATCCAAATCAAGAAAATCAGAAATAAAAATGGGGACATAACAACAGACACTGAGGAAATCCAAAGACTCATTAGGTACTACTTCAAAAACCTATACTCCATAAAATTGGGAAATCTCAAGGAAATGAACAATTTTATTGACAGATTGCATTTACCAAAGTTAAATCAATATCAGGTAAATAAGATAAATAGTCCTATAACCTCTAAGGAAATAGAAACAGTCATTTAAAAGACACACACACACACACACACACACACACACAAACACAGAGCCCAGGGCCAGATGTTTTCAACACAGATTTTCAAAAAAGACCTAATATTAATACTGCTCAAACTATTTCACAAAATAGAAACAGAAAGAGCATGGCCAAACTAATTCTATGAGGTCATAATAATCCTGAAATCTAAACCACACAAAGACCAAACAAAGAAAGAGAATTTCAGACCAGTTTTCCTTATGATCATTGATGTAAAAACCTCAATAAAACACCCACACACTGAATCCATGAACATGTCAAAAATATTATCCACCATGATCAAGTAGGCTTCATCCAATGCATGCAGGGGTAGTCCAATATATGAAGATCCATCAACATAATCCACCATCTAAAAAAAACTGAAAGAATATAAAACACATAATCATCTCATTCGATGCCTAAAAAGCATTTGACCAATTACAGCACACATTCACATTAAGTCTTGGAAAGATCAGGGATACAATGCACATACTGAAACACAATAAAGGCAATATACAGCATGACCATAGCCAACATTAAATTAAGTGAAGAGAAATGTAAGGCCATTCCACTGAAATAATGGATAAGACAAAGCTGTCCACTCACTCTATATCTCTTCAATATAGTACATAAAGTCCTAATTAGAGCACCAAGACAACTAAAGGAGATCAAGGAAATACAAATTGGAAAAGAAGTCAAAGTATCACTATTCATCAATGTTATGGTTGTATAAATAAGTTACCCCCAAAGTTCTACTACAGAACTCCTACAGCTAATAAACCCCTTTAGAACAGTGGCTGGATAAAAAGTTAACTTCAAAAAGACAGTAGCCCTCCTATATACAAAGAGCAATGGGCTGAGAAAGAAATTAGCAAGACCCTTTATAATAGCCACAAATAAAGTATCTTGATGTAACTCTAACTGAGGAAGTAAAAGACCTGTAGGACAAGAACTTCAATTCTCTGAAGAAAGAAATTAAAAAAGATATCAGAAGATGGAAAGATGCCCCACGCTCGTGGATCAGGATTAACATAGAAAATGGTTACTTTACCAAAAGCAATCTACAGATTCTATGAAATTCTCATCAAAATATCAGCACAATTCTTTACAGACCTTCAAAGAACAATTCTCAGCCTCATATGGAAAGACAGAAAAACCCAGACTAGCTAAATCAGTGCTGTACAATAAAAGAACTTCTAGAGGGGTCTCCATCCCTGATTTCAAGCTATGCTATCAAGTTATAGTCATAAAAACTGTATGGTACTGGCATAGAAAGAGACTGGTTGATCAATGGAATCAAAGTGAAGACTCAGAAATGAATCCACACACCTATTGATACTTGCTTCTTTAACAAACAAGCCAAAACCATACAATAGAAAAAGAACGTATCTTCAACAAATGGTGCTGCTCTAAGTGGATGTCTACTTGTAGAAAAAGCAAATAGTTTTATATTTATCACCACGCTGAAAACTTAAGTCCTAGTGGATCAAAAACCTCAAAATAAAACCAGATACACTGAGTAAACTGGAACTGCAGGTTAGCAGCTTCCAAAATGAAAAAATGACAGAGACAGTTTGCTACCTGAACAGTCAGGCCAAACTCTCTATAATGTTGGAGCATCATCTTCAGCCTTATGGCCCAATATATCTGACAGACATATTTGTGAGGCAGAAACTATTGAGGACTTGCTTACCCTGTCTTGGCCGAGTTTGGCCTTCGAATATGAGTGCTCATAAGCTTGTTTATTTTTAGGCAATATTCTCTCTGTGGCAGAAATGAGAACATTTTGCCCAGTGGCTTGTTTGCCACATTTGAAGCCATCTCCATAAGGAGATTCTTTGATGCTCATCATCTTCTCTGAGGTAGGTTGGGTGTTGCGAGGAGTTAACCTGTTTTGTTGTCAAAGAATCTTTAAAATATTAAAAGCAACTTTAAATGCCATATTCTATACATCTCTGAGGTTTTTGAAGACCTTATCAAACTACTTTACTTTATCTGTCTATAGAATAATATCTATCTGTTACACTTCCGGTTTACTCGGATAATTAAGTTTTATTCCTTCCCAAGTCTCTGATGATGTTGAAGACCAGATAGTTTAGTCATTTTAATTAAGCTTAGTTATTAAGGGGATAAGATGTTTTTAAGTCTAGATAGATGTTTTAAGTTGATAGAGGTGAGATATGATAGATATTGATTTACATTCAGAAATTTAGACTCACCAAGATAGGACAGATGTTTTCTGCAAAGTCGCCAAACAATTAGCAATTAGCCAAAACACTATTAATGTAACATTTATATAATTCCTGACTGTTTTGTGGTTCTTCTTGGTCTGTGTAGTATACTTTATTTATGTGTAACAATACAAATATAAATGCAAAAAAAGAACTGTGATGGATTCACCTTTAAAGAATCCAAAAATACAAAAACAAAACAAAAAACAAACAAACAAATAAAGAAGAGAAAAACCAGAAACACTACGTATATTAGAAGATTAAGTGGGAATAAGCCTCAAAATCATTGGCATAGGAGACAACTTCCTGGACAGAATACCAACAACTCAGGCTCTAAAAGACAATTAATCAACAGTTAATAAAATGGACCTCATGAAACTGAAAAGCTTCTGTAAGGCAAAAGACACTGACAACAGAAGAAAATAGCCACCTATAGATTGGGAAAGATCTTCACCAAGCCTACATCTTATAAAGGGCTAATATCCAACTTATATAAAGAACTCAAGATATTTAACACCAACAAACAAAATAATCCAATTTAAAAACAAGGCACAGAGCTACACAGTTTATTTTCAGCAGAGGAATCTCAAATGGCCAAGAAGCACTTAAAGCAATGTTCAACATCCTTATTGATCAGGGAAATACAAGTCAAAACAATTCTGAGATTACATGTTATAGCCATCAGAATAGCTAAGATAAAAAACTCAAGTGACAGCATATGCTGGTAAGCCTGTGGAGCAAGGGGAACACTCCTCTATTGCTAGTGGGATGCAAGCTTGTACAACCACTTTGAAAATCAATCTGGTGCTTTCTCAGAAATTGAGAATACTTCTACCTCAAGACCCTGCTATACCACTCCTTACATATACCCAAAAGGTGTTCCATCATATAATGAATACATTTGCTAGACTATATTCATAATATCTTTATTCATAATTGCCAGAAAATGGAAACAGCCCATATGTCCCTCTACAGAAGAATGGATAAATAAAATGTGGCACATTTACACAATGGAATACTACTCAGCTATTAAAAACAAAGAAATCATACAATTTGCATGCAAATGGATGGAACTAAAGATCATTCTGAGTGAGGTAACCCAGACTCAGAAAGATACACATAATATGTACTTGCTTCTAAGCAGATATTAGCCATATAGTACAGGATAACTGTATGGGTTAAGGTCTATGTTTACAGAACCTAAATAACTAATTATCAAAGATGGCCCAAACGAGAAAACTTAAATATCACTCAGAGGGGGAATAAGAATAGACTGTGGAAATGGATAAAGAGTGAGAACAGGGTAGCAGAGGGAGTGGGAAGGGAATTGAGGATGAGAATCAAATGTGGGGGAAAGCAGAGTTTTAGAGAGAGAAGAGAAACTGAGGGCGAGGGCATCTCTGAGACAAAACTGAGACCTAAAACAGGATCAGCTCCCGGGACTATCTGTGAGTGACTCTAGCTAAGATTCCTAGTAGCGTGGGTCATGGAGACTGAACAGGCCATCTCTCAGACAGCCAGGACTTCTAGTGAAAGGAGGGGAGCATCATCCCATCCACAAAACATCAATCCAAAATGTTCCATGCCTACAAGATATGCAGGAATAAAGATTGAGCAGAGATTGATGGAATTTCCAACCAACAAATGCCTGGCCCAACCTGAGACCTACCCTATGGGACAGAGACAACCCCTGATATTATTAATGATATTTGGCTATGCATACATACAGCAGCCTAGGATATAGCTATCCTCTGAGAGGCTCCATTCAGCAGCAGATTGAAATAGCGCAAGGAGCCTTGTGTTGGTGGGTGGAGTGGGAGGTTGAAGGACGTGGAGGGGACAGCCAAATAACCTGCATGGGGAGGGGCTTACAAAGACTGAAGTACCAATCAAGACCCATGCATGGAGTAGACCTAGGCCACCTACACATATGGAGCCAATGGGCACCTTAGTCTTCATGTAGGTCCCCTAGTAAGGGGAACAAGTTCTCTCTCTGACAAGACTTTGTTGCCTTCTCTCAGATTACAAAACCCTTGTGGGGCTGCGTTGCCTGGAGGAGGATGTCCTCAGTCTTGATGAGACTTGATGTGCTGGGGGGGGGGTTGTGGGGGGGCTCTCCTTTTCGGAGGAGTAGGAGAGCAGGGATAGAGGAAGAGGGAGGGAGGGAGGGCATGATGGGAGGAAAGAAAGGAGGGATATAGGATCTGGATGTAAGAGGAATTAAAAAGTCATATTGTAACAGGAAAATGAGTCTTATACACTAAATTCTAAGCTTCTTTTATGCTTCAGAATGATAATGTGAAAGAAACAAAGAAAGTGAGGGAGTGAGAGAGGAAAGGAAGAAGGAAGAAAAGGATAAAGAGTAGAAAAATGGAATAGCTGGGTCTTGAGGAAGCCCTATTCCCATTTTTCTGAGATAGCACCAGATAGATTTCCAAAGTGGCTGTACTAGTTTGCATTCCCACCAGCAATGAAGGAGTGTTCCTCTCTCCCCACATCCTCGCCAGCATGTGGTGTCGCTTGAATTTTTGATCTTTGCCATTCTTATGGGTGTAAGATGGAATCTCAGAGTTGTTTTGATTTGGCAGATTTGGGCCCAGGGGTCCCGCTCAAAATAAGGCACCAGCCAAGGACAATACAGGAGGTAAACTTTAAACCCCTTCCCAGATCTAGCCAATGGTCAGAACATTCTCCACAGTTGAGTGGATAGTGTGATATGACTTTCTCACGTACTCTGGTGCCTCACATTTGACCATGTCCCCTAGAGGGGGAGACCTGGTGGCACTCAGAGGAAGTACAGCAAGTAGCCAAGAAGAGACTTGATACCCTATGAGAATATATAGGGGGATGTAGTCCCCCTCAGGAACAGTCATAGGGGAGGGGAATAATGGGAAAATGGTGGGGGAGGAATGGGAGGATACAAGGGATGGGATAAACATTGAGATGTAACAAGAATAAATTAATAAAAAAAAATAAATTTAAAAAAAAAGAGTAGAAAAATGGAAAAGCCAAGAATTGAAACTATTCTCAATGATTAAAAAAGGCTAGTGGAAATATGTATTTCTTTTTTTGAGAAAGTGTCTCTCTGTGTAGACTTGGCAGTCCTGGACTAACTTTGTAGACCAGGCTGGCCTTGAACTCACATTGATCCACCTGCCTCTGCCTCCTGAGTGCTGGGATTAAAGACCTGTGCCACAATGCCCAGCTCAGAAATTACATTTTTTAAAAAGCAAAATAGGGACTGGAGATATAGCTCAACTGGTGGAGTTTTCTCTGAGCATGCACAAAGTACCCCTCAACTTCCCAGAACCATAAAATCCATACACGGTATTGCAAACTTTTAATGCCAGCATTATGAAAATGGAGGCAGAATGATTAGCTTCCCAAGTCATTCTTGGTCACATAGTGAGGAAAGACTGGATCTTTAGAAAAAGCTCTCAATCATTAAGAATCTTTTTTTTTTCTTTTTCTTTTTTTTTTTTTCAGGTATGTTTGGTTCTATTCTTAGGCTTTGTGCCGTCCACCCTCTGGTTTCTGGTTCTGCAGCTATGTCAGGTGTTAGCGCCCTCTTGCTCCATGAGTCTCAAGCTGTACCAGTCACTGGTTAGCCACTTATTTCTCCCACATTTTCTCTGCTACCTTTACCACAGCAAATCATGCTGGCAAGACAGACTGTAGGTCAAAGGTTTTATTGCTAGATTGATATCCCAAACCCTCCACCAGAAGTGTTGCCTGGTTATAGGAAATGGCTGAAATGGCTGGTTCAGGCTCTGTATTCTCAATTAATAGGAGTCTTCCCTAGGATCACCTTAATAAATTTCTGGGAGTTTCTAATGCTCTAGGCTTTTTTGTTGTTTGTTTGTTTTATTTTTGTTGTTGTGGTTGTTTTGTTTATCCCTGAATTGTCCAGCAATTCCAGTTGTCTCTCATGGTAGTCTCCTCTCCATCTTCCCTCAACCTAAGCCCCCGTACTCCTGTCCCTACCAGGCCACAGTTCATCAACATTATTTATTCTATTTCCCCTTTCCCAGTAGATCCATGCAACCCCTGATGATAGTATGTTATACTTGTAGACAGGAGACTGGCACAATCACCACCTGAGAGGCTCCACCCAGCAACTGAAGGAAATACATATAGAGACCCATAGCCAACATAAGGCGGAACTCAATGACTCCTGTGGAAGAAGGGAGGAGGGGAAGAATTGTAGAACAGGGCAGGGTCAAGGACACCACAAGAAAACCCACTAAATCAACAAACCTGGACTCTTGGTAGCTCATTGAGACTGAACCAACAGTTGGGGACTAACATAGGTTCTCTGCATATATGTTGTAGTTGTGTAGCTTGGTGTTTTTTTTCTTTTTTTTTCTGGGACTCCTAATAGGGAACAGGAGCTGTTTCTGACACTTTTGCATGCCTTGAGGACCCTTTTTCCTCCTACTGGGTTGCCTCATCCAGCCTTCATATGAGGGGAGGGTTATTAAAACTGACATGTTTGTTTGGTTGCCATCCCTGGGAAGCCTGCCCTTTTCTGGGGGCGGGGGACTAAGAAGACATGTATGGAGAGGGGTGAGGGAAGGAGGAGGGACTGGGTGGAAAAGAGGAAGGGGAGGCTGTGGTCTGGATGTATATATTTTTAAAAATTTATTAGTTTTTAAAAATCAAAGAAAGAAAGGAAGGAAGAAAGAAAGAAAGAAAGAAAGATCCCTCAAAACAGTCCGAAGAACAAAGGACAAAACACAGTTCTTAAGCTTTTATAAGGCAGTGGGAAGTTTTACATCAGCTAATTTAGTTCAACATGATAAGTCAGGTGCCTGTTGGGACCATAAATTGAGGGCTGTAGTTAAGCCACACCATAGCACTGCTTGTTAAATTTCCATCCCAGGGAGAATTGTAGGGAACAGTAGCCTAATGTTTGTGATTGGGCCTCTTAACAGTGACCACTATGTTAAAGGCCACCCCTGAATTTAACAGGAAAATGAAACCCTTCGGTATATTGGCAAGTCTAAAAGAAGCATTGTATTTATGTGCTGCCAATCCTGGGGGATTTTTTTATGACCATATTTTCAGTGACAAAGTTGGTTCCACCTTAATACTTAGCCTGTTGTCATCAACAAGAAATCTAGAGCAATACTGTACACCAGAACTTAATAAATATTTTTTTGGCAGCACTTTTATTTGTATGGGAAGAAATAGCAACTGAAAAAAAACCTCTAAGACAACTGGGTGGCTGTGAGTCTATCATGAAATCTCATTTCACAGCCCCAGAGTTACAACAGCAGGGGGCTAATTCTGCAATCACAATTTAGACAGAGCTCTAACAATGCAAGCTGCTCAATTTCATGTAAACTGCACTGGCAAGGTCTGGGAAGGGTGTAAAGAGAGGAAAGGAAGGGAGGGCTGGTAATTCAAATTTATTGTAGAACACAAAGCACTATTTCCTGGAAATCAGAAACAGTTGTTGGACTTTTAATTACAGTTTAAAAGAATGAATTTCCCCCCAAAGAAATAGCTCCTCTGGATGGCCATTACCACTAACTTACTGCTTTTCTCCTTTTTATCTTTGCTAGTACTTTCCACCTTAACTTACTTTAAATGAATGGACACTGAAGTTTGAAACAAACAGAAAGCCCAGGCCACTTAGCTATATGATACCTCGCAACTTATTTAATCTTCTAATCTTGTTATTTTATGTTTTTAATTAGAAACAAATTTTATATGTACCTTCTACTACTCAAAGGACTAAATGAGGTAATGCCAATGTCATACATAGCATGGTTCCTGGCACATAAAAAGCTCTATATCTGATCAGTTTCCCTTTATGGGAGGGCCTTGCAGGCACACAGAGGAAGGGAAGTAGGCTATCCTGATGAGACCTGATAGGCTGTGGTCAGATGGTAGGGGAGGAGAGCACCTCTGTCAGAGGTCTAGGGCAGAAGGAGGGGAGAGTGGGAACGGGAAGATATGAGGGAGAGGATAAGAATCAGGATCTAGTATGAACAAAGTATAGTAAACACAAATTTTTAAAAGCTCTATATAGCACAAGGGGTATAACCTCATTGTGATTTGGGTCCCACTAAATCTCTTATTTAAAATCAACTTCTGCCTTTTCCAATTTTCCTCACTATTTTTTATCTTACACCCTGGGTACACATCATTTTGTCAATCTCTATTCTTTAGTCTCTCCCCTTCTCTGTCTATTTTCTACACAAAAGCCAAGTTGATCTATCCAAAGTAAATCCTATTTTGAAGACCTTGATTTGGGTCATTGTGTCTAATAAAAGGGGCCTAAACACTTTATTTTGGTCCCGTAGACTTCAATAATCTGACCATGATGTCTGGTTTAATTGCTCTATTCCTGCCATGTATTTAAATTCAAGCAAGACTGAACAACCCAGACAAGCTTAGGCTTGACTAAGTTTCAGTGTTTCACAAAATGGTCAGAAGGGAAAGAAGCCAGATGGGCGGTGGAAACTGTTTCCAGAAGTGCATGCCAAGGCTTAAAACCAAAGGGAAGAAACCAGATCTGCTGTCAGGATCAAAGGCTGATGTGGGGAATGGCAGATAAAGCCAAGGTCTGCAGATACTAAAGCAGTCTGCATGAAATTGAACAATAAAGGAGAAAAGCCAGAGGGGTTGTGATTTAAACAGTGTTAGAAAAAATAGCACATTGCATAAAAAGATTATTTTCTGGGAAATTTAGAAATGAGGATATTTATTACGCTTAAATTTTTGTAAAATAAAGATTGAAAGTCTATGAATAAAGTTACCAATAGAATATTAAGTAAATGAAGTAAATGGTCAATATTATTGAATTCCATGTTAATATATATAAACATGTAATATTTGTAATATTAAAAGAATATATTTGTTTCATATGTGCTATTTGTTTACATAATTTAATATGTAACATGTATTTATATTCTACATATATTCAAATGTGTATATGACATTTACATATAGCATATAGTCACATAAAATTATTAGAAGACAATATCTGTATAAGTTCTGGATAAATATATATGTGACTGCTAACAGTGGCTTTTTTTAAGAGGTATATTTTTCCCTTGTTCATAAATCTAAACTTTCTGATGATTATATTTTAAAACAATAAGTGGGATAAAACCAACCATCTTACCTCTTTATGTTCTTAACTTTTCTACTGCTGTAACAAAACACCATGATCAAGGCGATTTATAAAAGAAAACATTTAATTGAGGCTATGGTTCAGAGGGTTAGAATCTATGGTGGTAGAGCAAAGGCATGGTGGCAGAAACAGCTGAGAGCTCACACCTTGACCCACAAATAGGAAACAGAGAGGTACACTGGCAATGATGCAAGTCCTCTGACACCTCAATGTTCAACCTCAGTAACATACTTTGTTCTATAAGGCTACACCTCCTAATCCTTCCCAAACAGATCCATCTACTGGGAACTGAACAATCAGACAAATGAACCTATTGGAGACATTCTCATTCAAAGCAGCAAACTCCTTCACCAACCAATAAATAATTTGTGATTTATTTCTCTACAAAGTTCACAGATTGACAGAAGGAGAAGTTAGAAGAAGACTATAGGCCTTCACTCTTATTCCAGTCATGGGTATATTTTTCTTTTCTTTTTTATTGTTTTTTTAACATATATGTTTATATTATTACACATGGCTAAAATAAACTACATATAGCAGGAAGAACCATGAGACAATCAAGAAATATATAAATTTTACATTCATAGTTATTTGGCCATTTGTATTTGGCGAACTTCATGTAAACATCTTTCCTATCTTGTTGTGTCTAAATTTCTGAATGGAGATTAATATCTATCATATCTCATCTTTGTTATCTTAAAATATCTATCTTGATCTAAAAAATGTATTAACCCCTAACCTACTAAGCTTAATTGAAAGACTAAACTATCTGGTCTTCAAACCCATCAGAGACTTGAGAAGGGATAAAACTTAAATACCCAAGTGAACGTGGAGTGCAGGTTAGCAGCTTTCAAAATGAAAAAATGGATGAGACAGTTTACTGCCTGAACAGTCACCTAATACTCTCTATAATGTTGGAGCATTATCTTCAGCCTTTTGGCCCAATATATCTGACAGACACATTTGTGAGACAGGAACTATTGAGGACCTGTTTACCCTATCTTGGCTGAGTTTGGCTGTCGACTCACCTGCATCTGAAGTTGCCCATTTTTAGGCAGAATTCTGTCTGTGGCAGAAATGAGGACATTTTGCCCAGTGGCTGGATTGCCAGATTTGAAGGCAACTCCATAAGGACATTCTTAGATGCTCCTCTTCTTCTCTGAGGTAGGCTGGGTGTTGCCAGGAGTTACCTTGTCTTGTTGTCATAGAATCTTTAGAATAATAAAAACATCTTTAAATGCAGTATTTTGTAGGTCTCTGAGGCTTGATGACAGCTCTTAACACCCACCTTGTTTGAGGAGCAGGTCAGCAGTGGAAGTTCAGTAACCCAAGGAGTTTGTTTTTCTGACAAAAGTTTCCCCTCACAGAGAAATTCAACTCATTAATATTATTATGTGCCTCAAGTTGTCTGTCCAAAGGTTGGGGGAGGGATTTCTTGGACCTTCTGCATAGACAAATCAGGGTCTCCATTTTCCCTTTTAGAAAATGGTACAGAATTTTTCCCTTAAATATACCCAGAAGATGCTCCAGCACACAACAAGAAAATTTGCTCAACCATGTTCATAGCAGCCTTATTCATAATAACCAGAACATGGAAACAGCCTAAGTGTCCCTCAGTAGAAGAGTGGATAAAGAAACTGTGGTACATATACACTATGGAATACTACTCAGCTATTAAAAACAAGGAATTCCCGAAATTTGTGGATAAATGGATTGAGCTAGAAATGATCATAATGAGTGAGTTAACCCAGAAGCAGAAAGAATCAAATGGTATATACTCACTTATATCTGCATACTAGCCCAAGGGGCATGTCCCACGAAAAGCCTTCACTTACCATGAAACTGGGACAGAGGGGAAGGCATCCTATTGGGACTCTAAATGAGAGACGCATGGGAGAACAGCAAAATAAAAGGATACAGAGGGTCCTAGAAATCTACAAGTAGAACAATATGATAGGCAGATTTGGGCCCAGGGGTCCCGCTCAAACTAAGGCACCAGCCAAGGACAATACAGGAGGTAAACTTTAAACCCCTTCCCAGATCTAGCCAATGGTCAGAATATTCTCCACAGTTGAGTGGAGAGCGTGATACGACTTTCTCACGTACTCTGGTGCCTCACATTTGACCATGTCCCCTGGAGGGGGAGACCTGGTGGCACTCAGAGGAAGGACAGCAAGTAGCCAAGAAGAGACTTGATACCCTATGAGAATATATAGGGGGAGGTAATCCCCCTCAGGAACAGTCATAGGGGAGGGGAATAATGGGAAAATGGGGGGGGGGGAGGAATGGGAGGATACAAGGGATGGGATAAACATTGAGATGTAACAAGAATAAATTAATAAAAAAAATAGAAAAAAAAATATTTGGAGACTAGATTTTAAAAAACATGAAAAATAAAATAAAATGATGCAAAGGAGAAAAGAGTAACATGTAATTAAAAAGGGATAAAGGTACTGATTCTTCAACCAAGTAATAGATGAACATAGAGATAAAGGCATGATCCCCTTAGCAATGCAGCTATGAATGCTGTATGACATCAGCTTTCTTCGATCTTAGCTAACACCAACCTTGGATATTCAGACTACTTTTGCACACAGTTACATGTGTGGATGATATGAACCTACATGTACAGATGCCATAGGATTCTGCTAACCCTCTCAAAATGTATCTGAGGCCATTATGTCAGTGAAACTATATCAGATCCACATCTTCCTGAAAATAATCCAAAGTCTGAGACACCATAAAAATAATTTGCACCAAGATTCTGGTACTATTTAAGCCCAGTGACAGTTTATATTTCATTGCAAGAGAATTTGAATCTGTGTTTGAAGGATAATAAAATATTTTGGAAAAGACACTGAGTATTTTGCTGTCCAATATCCACTCATTCTAACAAATAAAATTAACCAAATATAAACAAAAAATGTTTCGGTTGGTGTGGTAGTTTGAAGAAGAATGACCCCAAAGGTTCACATAGTTGAATGCTTAGTCATCATGGAATGACACTGCTTAGAAGGATTCAAACATATGACCTTGTTGGGATAGGATTGGACTGTTTGGAGGAACTGTGTCAGTGGGGGGTAGGATTTGAAATTTCAGAAGTCCAAGCCAGTCCCAGTGTCTCTCTCTTCTTGCTGCCTATGGATCCTGATGTAGAACTCTCAACTACTTCCCCAGTACCATGTCTGTCTTCACGCAACTATGCTTTCTGACATGATGATAATGAACTAAACCTCTGAAGCTATAAGCCAGCCCCAATACCACCTCCCCTTGGTTGGGAGGCCTGATGATCCTCAACAAAAGAATAAGCAGGCTACCAAAATGAGACTTGATAGCCTTTGACCACATAGTGGGGGAGGAGGTCCCCCTCAGTCTTAGACTGAGGGGAGGGGAATACGGTGAAAGCGGGAGGGAAGAAGGAATGGGAGGATACAAGTGATGGGATAACAGTAGAGTTGTAATCTGAATAAATTAATAAAATTAAAAATTTTTAAATGTTTTCTTTCATAAGAATTGCCATTGCCGTGGTGTTGCTTCACAGTGATAGAACATTGACTAAAACAATTGGTGTCTAAAATATTCCCCAAAGAGTGATGAGTTCAAACATTAGATGCCCAGCAGGGCAGGTACTATCTGGGAACATTGTAGAACTTTTGGAAAGTAGGCCTATTTGACTGACCTGGCCACTAGACCGGCCATAAAGTTCATAGCCTGGCTCTGCTTCCTGATTGTCACAATATAAATCCAGCTTCTGCAGACACAGGCCGAGGAATGCCACCATGCCATCCTGGCTTTGATGGGCTGTAGGTTCTGAAGCCATGGGTTCAATTAAAAGCTTTCTCTCTTGTTGCTTCAAGGTTCTGTTTCAGTAACAAAGAACGTGACTCATACAGAAAACAACTACAGAGAAGGAGGGAGGATTTGAGAAAAATAATGGTTTGTGTGCAGTAGCGATTTATTTTTAGACAAAGAACAGTATTTTTATCCTTTCTTTGCATATTTTGAACAAATAGTACAATCCCCCAAATCCACAACTAATATGACATGAGGGACTAATTAAGCATATAAACCCAGAACTCATTAAATGGATTGAAAGGGTGTGGACCCTTGTGAATTACTAAACTAAGGAAAGGCAAGCAAGAAACCAGTCTCTCACATCCTACTTGAAATGATTTATTTATTAAAGGATTCTAGATATGGATTAACCTCTTTTTTTTTTTTTTTTTTTTTTTTGCCTTGTCTCTGACTTTAATCTAAAAGTGCTTTGATAAATGGATCAAAAGCCCCACATTTCTGGGTAGTTTTGTGTCTGTCTCCATGTACCAAGCTATCATGATGTTATTGTTCCCAATGTTTTATTACTCCTTACAGTAATAATCCTTACTGAATTACAATGCCCATGGTATGGTTCAGATCACAGTGTGGTGTGCTTCCTTGCTTTAAGCAGGAAAAATGCCATAGAGAAAAACATGAGCAGAAATCTGAAGGCAATTGTTTCAGCACTATTAAGACAAGAGAATGAGCCTGTCCATCCTATGAAAGTGCCCTTGGGCTTCCTGAAGTGGCAGTTGGTTCATAAATAAAAACAACAAGCAAAGAAATATTTAATTTTCTACTCAATGCTTTTCAGTTTACAGCCATGCCTGCTACATCCATTCTTTGGTGTCTGGTTTGTGTTGGCTTCATCTTGTAATCATTGATACCCTACTAGCTCCTGCTTTAAAACTCTTATGTATCTAACCATTTGATGATATTTTCTAATATCCTTGTATGGATACTGAATTTCCTCTAAGTATTTTTTTACTATCTTGCCTAGACTGTCAATGTAATCCACAGCAGACCATAAAAAATGCATGCCTTTCTGAGCTGCTTTGTATATATAATGCCATGTTAGTGGGCTTAGGTGCTAGAATCATGACTTTAGCTGCCAAGGAAAGCTCATATTGTCTGTCTGTAATATGTTGAAGCTCTTTTCACTTATGACTTTACGAAGATAAACTACAAAATAAATGGGTATTCATTAGGTCAAGTTGTATTAAACACAGACTGTGTATCAAGTACTATTTGAAAGAGTGGCAGAAGACATAGACTCTCCCTTGAATCAGTTCAGGATATTGAAAGTATAATAACTAAGGGTTATAGTTCAGTGTATAATGAAAGATCATGTGGTAACTAGATTCCAAAAATTTTTACAATGTGTGTGCTGAAGTCATAGTTCAACACACAACATTTCTCGTGGACAAACTATTGAAAAGTCTTGAACTCACAAGAGTGTCTTCTGGCTGAAAGATCCACCTACATTTGGTTGACTATATCATTTTGCTGCTGTGTTGTTCTAACTGTACTATATGCTAGCTTTCACAAGGGTATCACTTTCCCCTACTAAGACCATTGGCATTACAGCAGACATATCTCATTCATCATTAAAAGTTTCCAGAGTTTAGATGTAAACAAAAGAAGCTTGGGCCCATTGTATCAACAGCCTAAGTCTGGATCTCTCTCCCTGAGTCAGCTCTGTGACATAAATATGTTACCTTCCACCTAGGACTTTCTGTTTCTTTTAATTTTTAAATTTCTTTCTCATGTACTCTGGTGCCTCACATTTGACCATGTCCCCTAGAGGGGGAGACCTGGTGGCACTCAGAGGAAGGACAGCAGGTTGCCAAGAAGAGACTTGATACCTTATGAGCATATACAGGGGGAGGTAATCCCCCTCAGGAACAATTATAGGGGAAGGGAATAATGGGAAAATGGGAGGGAGGGAAGAATGGGAAGATATAAGGGATGGGATAAACATTGAGATGTAACAAGAATAAATTAATTAAAAAAATTTTAAAAAAAAGAATGTTGTATACTGTCTTTTGGTTATGTCACTGCCTAAACTCCTCCCAGATCCATTCCCCTTTTCTACCCACCTAACTTTATGCTATTATTTTAGCTTTCTAAGCTATGAAGACTAACTTGTGCCACCAATATTGTTTTGAATGCGTAAATTTCCACTGGAGCATGCTCAACTAACCAGGGGCTCTACAATAGTGAAAACCTACTCTCCCTCTCACAGCAACTGCTAATGCCAATAGCTCCTTAACTACAGGTGGGACTCCAGGCCTGCCTTTCCACTCCATGCTGAGATTAGGTCTCTATTGAGCTTGCATGAGTCCTGTGCATGACTTCTTGGCGAAATCATACAACCTGGGAAACAATAGTGAGATAAAATGTGAATCAGTCTGGAAAAGAGACTAAAGATGCATTTTTATTCCCATGAGGATGTCTTTTATATGGTCCTCTGAGGTTTTGAAATCTTAGCAACCTGCCTTGGCATTCTTTAGAAAATCATTGTCTTATTGACTATGAAATGAGTTGTGCCTGTCACAATGAAATAGCAGTTAGGATATCACTGGTGACTATTACACAAAATGAAATGTATTTATAGGAGCCAGTTTTAGGATAAACTACACAGGAACATATAAATGAACATTCTGTAGTTTCAAAGAACATAATATTGTCATTTTTACTACCTTTTCCTTGAACATTGTGCTTTATTTTAATGAATTTTCTTGGAAAAATGCTTTTATTAAATTTAATGAAACCAGTGGACAGATATGGGAATTCTTGTTGCACCAGAACCATTACTCCTTTTGGTATTTATATAAGCCATCCATCAGATCAAGGGAGTAAGTTTTATGTTCTATCATAAGAAAAGTCTCTAAAATACCACTGCATAGCTTCCAGTACTGGTCCGAATTAGTCACTGTGGAATCTCAGTCTACTCAACTTCCTGATAAGGTAGTGGATTATAATTTTACATCTGTGATACTCAATGCAGTAAGAGAAAAAGTAAAATGTAATAAACCCTAGCCTTAGAGTGAAGGTTGAAGTAAGAGATGAAGAAAAAATATAAATCTAGGTGGGATCATCTGGGCAAAGAAGCATGCTAAATAATACTAACCTCATCACACTGCATGTGCCCAGCTAGGGTCAATAGGATCTGTCAAGAAGATGCATGGATTCCAAAAGAACGATGAGCTAGAGAGAAGCTCTCTGGGCTCTGGAGATTTAGTCACAGTCAGGACACAGTGCGTGTAGAGAAGTAGGCTGAGCAGAGCAAACTGTGGAGAAAAAATACAGAAGTGGGACCCAGAAAGGTCTCTGTGGGTGCCCTGGAGATGACTAAGTGACATTTCCTCCAACAGTGCCTGGCAGAGCTACTGGGAACTCAGTGCAGTATCCTGATGGAACCTCACGGAGGAAAAGCAAGCAGAGGTAAGGGGGATGCTCCACAGAGCATGGCAGAGAAAGTCCTTCATGCTTAAAGAATACTTTCCAAACTGCCAGACACAAGGTTGTAATTGGAAGACTAGGGAATTTCAGTAGAAAGCGAAGCTCTAGTATAAAATCTCTCTCAACAAGTAGGGCTTACTGACTTAACTTCTTTGAATCACTGAGGCTAGCTACATGCACCTCATGCCCATCACCTACAAGGCCTGTCACAAAACACAGTCAGCAACACTTCTGACTGTGGGCATAAGTACCTTAGGGCCTATACTGAGATATTTGCATATCCACATTAATTGTTGCACTATTCACAATAGCTAAGAAATGAAAACAGCCTATATATCAACCAAGAGATAAATGCACAAAGAAAATACATTATATACAAAATGGAACTATTCATACAAAAAATAATGTTATAAAACTTCAGGAAAATGAATGGAACTGAAGAAAAAGGAAATCACTGAAGACAACATAGCATTTGGAGACAAAATTTCACTGGACACTATATTAGTCAGGGTTGTCTAGAGAAAAGAAACTAACATACACACACACACACACACACACACACACACACACACACACACACAAGAGATTTGTTAGAGTGGGTTACATGCTGTGGTCCAGCTACTCCAATAATGGCTGTCTACAAGTGGAAATTTTTGAATATCCAGTATCTGTGCAGTCCATGAGGCAGGATGTCTCAGCTGGTTTCAGAATAAGCCAGAATCCTGAAGGAGTAGGCTCTAATGTTAAAGAAGAAATAGACTTGCCACCAAAAGTGAGGACAAGTAGGCAAAAAGCAAAAGTTTCCTTCGTTCAGGCATGGCCTTCTTCTTTCTCTCCTTCTGATCTTATTTCTTCTGAAGGTGTGGCCCAGATTAAAGGTAGATCTTCCTACCTCAAAAGATTTGGATTAAAGGCAGGTTTTCCCCACTTCGAAAGATTTAATTAAGAAAAATCTCTCTCAGGTGTACCAAGCCACTTGTGCTTGAGTTAATTCCAGATATAGTCAAGTTGACAACAGAAAATTACCAGATATGTTCTTATTTGGTATAGCAAGCCCGGTAACACATGACTTGTTCACCTTAATTAGATAGAATGTTAAGTCATAATCCTCTATTAAGAAAAAACAGGATAATGTGGAGGTCTGAAAACTATGAGGTGTAGGGATTAACTGTGGCATGAAAGGTTTTCTTTTCTGAGTTAGGAGAACCCCTAAGCCTTATTTTTAAAATGCAGGGCAGGTACCAACTCTGACATTACAGAACGTTCCCAGGTGAAGAGACACTCTCAGAGCAGAGAACAGTTCCAGAAGTTAAGTAGATAAGTGTTCCCCGCTATTCTTCTGTGATTAAAGTCTAATATAAAGGTAGGTTCAATAAAGATTAAAATTTGCAAATTCAACACCGAACTATGCCAACATACTTAATAAGAACACTAATATCAAGACAACCAACTACTTCTTTCTTGAGTTTTGTATGGAATATTTTCAAAACAAAGTTGACTGGAAGTAACTGAAGCTAGAAACGGTAATTGTAAACAGAAGATAAGCATAAAGTTAAACAATTATACTTTCCAGGATGACGGTGGTCACTGAGACTTATGTAGAGGGCTTAGTGCAGAGCCCAACATATCATTGACACTAATGGAAAGTAGCTATGTGTTTTACAACCAAGATATTCTGATATGAGTCTGTATGCACACTATAAATATACATGATTAGGTAGCTTGGTAGATTACCCCAAACTCCAATTAACTTCACAGTAGATAGTCACTTATGTAGATAATTGCAATGACATTTTCCTATTTTTTCCTGCAAGAATAATTAAAACCATGGTATATAACAAAAACTAAGTAAAATTTTACAAAGTGGTAAATTTGCTTTTGTGAACTTAAAAATGAGAAATTTGAAAGTATTCGAGATAATCTTCGAAGGAAAAAAAGTTCAAGTTACTTTGGCTGGCTTCTGGGAAATGTTGATCATGAATGTTAAGGAGGCTAAGATTTTTAAGATATATCACACTCTACTTACACAGGACTGCATAAATTAAAGTAGAAGTTAAAATATTATATCCAGTTTTGGGGAAAATATTCACCTTTCTCCTAAGATATTTATTTTTCTTTCAAAAGAATTGTTAGTAAGCACGCAGAATAACGGGCTTCATTATCATATCCTCACACATGCCTACTGTGCACTCTGCCCAAATCACCATCAGTTTCAACCACTGCATCACTCTCCACTAGTCCCCTTATTACTGTTTTGAATAGAAGAAAGGAGAGAGACAGAGATTTATTGAAAGCACACACACACACACACACACACACACACACACACACACACACACACACACACACATACCCCAAGTTGCTTTTAGAATGAAGAAAGGAAGAAAAAACTCAGAGTATTGATGTTTTAGAAGTCAGGCATTCTAGAGGATGAGACAAAATGTTCATGAGTTTAATGGTGACTTATTGTACAAAGTGAGACCCTGTCTCAGAAATAAATAAAAAGCAGTGATTGAAAAATGAAAAGAAGTATGAGAAGCTGTCAAGAAGGAAAGAGCATCCATCAACGATCACAGGTTAAGCATCTGTGGTGGTTTGAATAAGAAAGACCCCCCCCAAAAGGTTCATATATTTGAATGCTAGGTCCCTAGTTAGTAGAAATCTTTTGGGAAAGACTGGGAAATGTGGTCTTGTTGGAGGAAGTATGTCACTGGAGGTGGGCTTTGAGGTCTTTCTCTGTCTCCATGTTGCAGATAAGATGTAAGATCTCAGCTACTGCTCTAGTACCACACCTACCTGCTACCATGCTCCCTGCCATGATGGTCATGCATTCACCCTCTGAAACTATAAGCAAGTCTAACAATTGCCTTAGCATGGGTCATTTCACAGCAATAGAACAGTAGCTGCCATAGCCTCTATTCAGACACATTAGGCTTTCCCTAATATATCACCTCCTTTCACCACTTTCATCATCTCCATCAATGACAGGTTACTGTAGCCTAAGCAAAATGCTTGCTTTGGTTGTCACACACACACACACACACATACACACACACACACACACACACACACACATTAAATAGGTAATAGGAAGTTTTGTTGTTGTTGTTTGTTGCTGTTGTTGTTTATATAGGTAGGATATTTTATTGGGGGGTAAGGGTAAGAGGTTAAATAACTAAAACCTACAGAATTCTTAAACAGTAATTTCAGACATGAGATCTACTTTGCAAACAGATGAACTCACATATGGGCCAGTCTCATATTACTCTTTCATCCTTAGTCTCTGTACCTCTTCTGGGATTGTGATTTCCTAAAACCATTTTATCTGTCAACAGACAACATACATCCAAAGATTCACTCTCTAATGTGAGATGGACACAGCTGGTCTGTCCTAGTGTTCTTCCTTAATGAGTGGCACATAGCAGGTTTGGCGTTGTTGGAGTAGGTGTGGCTTTGTTGGAGGAAGGGCATCACTAGGGGGTGAACTTTGAGGCCTCAGAAGCTCAAGTCAGTTCACTTCCCTCTGCCTGCCAATCTGGTTGTAGTGTTCTCAGCTCCTTCTCCAAGACCGTATCTGCCAGCTTGCTGCCATGCTTCCTACCACGACACTAATAGACTAAACTTCTGAACTGTAAGCCAGTCCCAAGTAAATGTTTTCCTTTATAAGAATTGCCATGGGCACAGTGTCTATTTAGAGCAATAGAAACCTTACCTAAGACAGACATTAGTACCAGAGACTCAGGTTTTGCTGTGATAGGCCTGTCCATGTTGTTGTTTGGAGAAATGTGGACTGTGGACTATAGTTTTAAAAAGCAGTTGAATTTTTTAAATGGGGCTTAGTGGGCCATACTTGTAGGAACATAAGAGACAGTGGTACTAAGAGTAATTTGAACTGTGGGAACCAAGGTCAAGAGACTTTCAGAGGAGGAGAATATTAGTATATGGCCTAGAGACTGTCCTTGAATATTTTGTGAAGAATGTGGCTGTTTTTGCTCTTATTTGAAAAATCTACCCGAGATTAAACTCAAGATCTTTGTATTAATTGTGTCTGCAGAAGAAACCTCAAACCAGACTATTGATTATTAGTGCTCACTCTTATGCATATCAATAATGAAAAGAGAGCAAGCTGAGCAAAGAAATGTACAAAATGTAGAGATTGAGGAGAAAAGGGGCACCAGAAAATGGAATGGAGGTAAGTCCTATGTTTAAGAAAATAAACAGATTAAATACAAGCCTGGTATTAAGTAAAATATAGGAAGTGATGATGTCAGTGTAAGACCCTACAGCTAAGCTTCTAATTTGTGAAAATGAATTAAAGAACAGTTCAGGTCCAGGCATGATAACACATTCCTGTAATTCCACCACTCAGGAGACCAAGACAAGTGGATCTTTGAGTTCAATCCTAGCCTGACCTACAGAGAGAGTTCCAGCAGAGCCACACTTGGACAGTGAAGAAAACGATTAAAAACAAAAAGGTGGTAAATGTGTTATTGAACAAGGGGACCATGTTCAAGACCCAACAAGCATCAGAACTTGGCAGCTTCAGACAAGTGCCTCTGGCTTTTGAGTAAAGGTATCCATGAATGGAGGTCTCAATAGGCTATTATGTGAAGCTGTAAGATGAAGCCTGGATTGCCTTGGAGACCACAAAATGTTGGAGATGCCAGAGCCATGGGAGACCCACTGAGGAGAGCTGATAACAGGGAGTGGAACCAAGGGAAATATGTGTTCAGTTCAATAAAACTGAAAGGAATTGGAGATCTGAGGAGCGCTTTGATATCAGACATGAAGGTGTCGAGTTTGGAGTTTGCCCAGCTGTTTTTCAGTCTTACTTTGGTTCAGTATTTCCTCACTACGCTCCATTTTCTCTTTTTTGGAATGGTAATGTATATCCTGTGCCATTGTATGTTGAAATTATGTCATCTGCTTTTTTATTTTGATTTTACAGAATTTTAGTTAAGGAATTACATGAATCTCAGAAGAGACTTTGAACTTTGGTATTTTAGACAATGTTAAAATTATTATAGACTATGGAGACTTTTGAATTTGGACTAAATGCAATGGATATAAACATGTTTTTGTTTTGATCTCAAGTGTGGCATAGGTACTGGACATAAACATGTTTTTGTTTTGATCCAGAGTATGGGATGGAAAACAGAATTGTGAGAGAGCAGGTGATGTTTATCCACTTAGAAGTCAAAACAACTTCACCAGGGACTTGGCTATATATATATATAGCCAAAAGAGGAGGCTGAGCTTTTTTGGGTCTTGGTATTGTTGGTTGTTGATCACTCTACTTTGAGATGCTCCTAGGGAACACTGCTCCAGTGAAGGCTTTGAGGCTTTGGGCTCAGGCTGAGGCTACATGTTCCAGTTGCTCCAGGTTCCAGCAGAAACTTTGGTGGAATTGCTGGTCTGCTGAAATCCTGCCAATTACACCAGGGGACTCATTCACAGGAACTGAATCACTGAATCCAATAAGGTCTACTTCCCCTGTTCCCATAAACCTCCTTTCTCTCCTATCTAGGGTAGGTGAGTTGGAAGGGAGGTATTAGCATTTAAAGGACCCCAAATAAAGTAGATTTGGAAATGTTGGAGCCTACAACTAAATGCTACTAAATAATGCAGGTATACGTATATGGGTTCTGGGTAGTACAATGTAGTGGCTTGAATAAAAATAGCCCTCATAGGCACATAGGGAGTGACATTTAGGAAGTCTGACCTTATTGGAGTAGGTGTGGCTTTGTTAGAGGAAATGTTTGCAGTCTCAGAAGCTCAAGTCAGGCCTAGTGGCTCAGTTTTCTTCTTGCTGTCTTCCTATCTGGATATAGATTTATCAGCTCCTTCTCTAAAACCATGTCTGCCTGCAGGCTTCCATGCTTCCCACCATGATGATAATGGACTAAATCTTTGAACTTTAAGAGGGTTGTAATTAAATATGTTTTATAAGAGTTTCCATGGTCATGATGTCTCCTCACAAGAATAGAAACCCTAACTAAGACAACGTTGAAAGAGAAAGGAAATGGAATGGGTTTCTCGAGCCTTTAGGTGAGACTCTTATGTTGGTTAGAAAGGAACAAGCAACCTAACTGATAAAGGAGATTCACACTGTAGGTTAAAGGCATCTGAGTTAGAACAGAAGGTCTAGTGTTATTATTTTATTTTAATAATTCGTAAAAATGGTGATATGATTTCACATGTATACAGTACTTCACATTTCATTAAGATATTACATTTAAGTGTGCACAAGATAGACTGAATTGTTAAAAGAACTGTGAAGCATATAAAAGCCATGTTTATGTTATAGGGACATTATTGTTAGCTGCATATCTTTATTACAATTACCTAACATCTCTGAACTTTGATTGATCATATTCCAAATAAGAAAAAAAGTATCTATATTTCTCATGAGGACTACTCATGTTAATTTAATACATAAAATTCCTTCCAAAAATAAAATATTTTATTGTCTTATAGTGACCTATAATCACTCAGTATTTAGCCTTAGGCAGGATGAGGATGGAGATAAGAGTGAAATGGAGTATAAAGATAGGTGGTAAAGTGATATCGGAAGAAAATCAGGAATCTTACTCTACAAATGAAATATTAACTGACCATTCATTGTACAGGATGCAGTACACTGGTTTTTGTAATTAGATGGTTACATTCTGTGTGTTGTTTGACTTATGTATAAGGGCCCTATGGATGCAATGTTATTCTTGAACATGAGGCTTGTATGGCATTTAAATAAGATGCCTAATGTCACATGGATAAATGAAACTAATGAGCTTAAAATGAAAATCCATCTGAAACACAGCCAATTCTTGTAACAATGTTTCCACCTGGAAGGTATAGCATTCCTCCAAAAGTCATGTCTTACAAGTATAAAACTCTCTCCTACACATAGATGGCATAATAAAATAAAATATTAGTTCATTCTACAATGACATATAGTCAACATCACACCTTTGCAAACATTGCCTTATTCAAACAATAACAAAGATTAATAGGGCTTCTTTTCCCCAGTCTATAGATAAGACACTGAATAAGATTAAAATTAGCTCAGTCTCTTAAGTAGTTCAGTGTAAATTCAGGACAGATTCTTGTAACTCTAGCTGTAAGATCAAGGTGTTTTTCCACCTGACCTGCCAAGCAAGGCCTAATAGACCTGGCTCTATAAACTATGTCTGTGGAGTGTACCCATTTCCACAGAAATCCCATCATAATTATGGTCTGATTCTTATGTACACACCACTGATGGCCCAAGGTCCTCTGACCTGTATGGATCCTCACTAAGGAAAAACTATATTCATAGAACCAAATAGCTAACAGAAATCTTACCAAAATCATGCTCTTTTCAACATTTAAAAAGATGAGATGTGTATGTATTTTACATGCGCATTCTAGGGTTAAGGTATAATGTGTGAGCACTACAAGTGTTATTATATCTCAGAGGAAAAAACATTTTGAGATATTTATTTACTTCAAAAACAAGTTCCAAATCAACTAGACCCACCCATCCCCAGACCAAATGAGACACTTGGTTGCATCTCCCTCTTTGCATACCAACATACTTTCATCAACTAATAATTTAATATTCATGTTATACTTGTGCATGGTAGATGAGCCAAAACATGAAAATTCCCTCAGTACTTTCACACATTTTCTTTTGTATATTGAAAATAATCAGTTATATGGATTCAGTCTTATGTAATAAGAACTCTGGGAGAGACAGTAAAGTATGGGAGGTCTTTAAATGTAAACCTAGGTAAATCTAAATTATAAGAAAATATGGCAGCTAACAAAAAGTATTGTAGTAAATCCTGACACAACTCATCATTCTCTGAATGTAGAGATAACCAAGTCTATAAAAAATGTGCAATAACTCTATCAATGATTACCACCAGTTTCTAAAATTGTTTTAAACTTGATTTCAAAAGTTGTGAAGTCCTTCAACTACTGGTGAATTATTATTGAGCTTTTTCTTAAAGACCATGATTTTAGCACTCTGTTCCCCAAGGCTAAATCCTCAGTCTTTTCCCCAGCACTGTAAAAGAAAAGCAGCAGCAGTTCTCTCCTAAACTCTCTTATCCAACTTGTTGCTTTGTCCTAGACCCCAACTCCAGCAGGCAGTCTCTGCTACCTCAAGTTCAGCTCCTCCAAGGACAACAAATAGGCTGTGAAAGACCCATGCCTCTCCTACTGCTCCTGAGATGTAATCCCTCCACTCTCATACACAGCTCTGTAGCTAGTACCTTGCTGTGGTCTCCAGTTCCTCCCTGACCTCATCCCCAACAGAATACAAAGATTTTCTCCTCCCACCTTGCTTCCCCAAACCACCCCCAGTTACCCAGCTTCCAAAAGCAGTAGGCATTTCCTGTGAACAGGGTCAGGAAAACAGGCAGCAAACAACCATCACACTCTTTGAAAGTCTAGAAAAGAAACAGAAACCAATGAACAAAAACATATTCAACAAAGACAAATTCAAAAATGAGCACCTGGATCTTTAATCTTTTCAAACCCAGATGCCAAAACACCAGCATAAAAACACAATCAACAACATCCAGGGCAATATGTCTGCTCAAAAGTCCAGTTATCTTGCCACAGAAGGTCCTGAATATTCCTACAAAGCTGAAGCACAAGAAAAAGTCCTTAACAAAACTTTATAAACTTTATAGAGGTCCTAAAATAAGAAATGAATGAATCCTATAAATAAATCTAAGAGAAAAAATTAAATAATTGGAGGAAATGGATAGATCCATTTAAGAAAGCCAAGAAAATACAATCTGATGAAGGAAACAAATAAAATTGTTCAAAACCTAAAAATTAAAGCAATAAATAAAATACAAACTGAGGGGATTCTGAAAATGAAAAATTTAGGAATTTGAACAGGAATTACAGAGGCAAGTTTCAGTTTCAAAATAGAAGAAATAATATTAGATGTTGAAGATACAGTAGAAGAAATGTATGTATCAATTAAAAAATCTAAAATCTAAAAAACTGTTGACACAGAACATCCAGAAAGTCTGGGACACTATAAAAAAAAAAAAAAACCAAACATAAGAATAATAAACATAGAAGAAGGAGAGGAATCTCAGCTCAAAGTCACAGAAATGATTTCAACACAATTATAGAAGACATTTTTCCTAAAGAAAGAGATGCCTATAAAGCTATATGAGACACACAGAATACTACATAGATTAGAGGAGAAAACAAAGTTCTGTCACCACACAATAATCAAAACACTAAACATAAAGAATAAAAAAAAAATAACATTAAAAGCTGCATGGGGAAAAAAGACCATGTAACATATCAAGTCAGACCTATTAGAATTACATGTGACTTCTTAAACATGACGCTAAAGGCCAGAAGAGACTAAGATACACTGCATATTCTAGGACACCACAGGTTCTAGCCCAGCAAAACTTTCTATCACCATAGGTCAAGAAAATAAAATATTCCATGATAAAGTCAAATATAAATAGTATCTATTTACAAATACAGACCAACAAAGGTGCTGGAAGGAAAAACCCAACCTAAGGAGGTTAACTACACATGAAAACACAGGGAATAAATAATCATACACTAGCAAAATAAAGAGAGGAAAAACACACCCACACCCACACATTCACATATACATACCGCCACCACTACCAAATTAAAAAAAAAAAAGACAAAATAACAGGAATTATCAATCACTGGACATTAGTATATCTTAATATCAATGGTCTCAATCCCCAAATAAAAGACACAGACTAACATAGTTTGTTAAAAATCAGGATATATCCGTCTGCATCCAAAAACACACCTCAACATCAATGGTAGACATTAATTCAGGGTAAATGGTTGGAAAAAGATGTCCCAAGCAAATGCACTTAAGTAACAAGTGGGTGTAGCTATATAATATCCAAAAAATAGAAATGATCATAATGAGTGAGTTAACCCAAGAAGCAGAAAGAATCAAATGGTATATACTCACTTATATCTGCATACTAGCCCAAGGGGCATGTCCCACGAAAGCCTTCACTTACCAGGAAACTGGGACAGAGGGGAGGACATCCTATTGGGACTCTAAATGAGAGACGCATGGGAGAATACCAAAATAAAAGGATCCAAAGGGTCCTAGAAACCTACAAGTAGAACATTATGATAGGCAGATTTGGGCCCAGGGGTCCTGCTCAAACTAAGGCACCAGCCAAGGACAATACAGGAGGTAAACTTTAAACCCCTTCTCCGATCTAGCCAATGGTCAGAATATTCTCCACAGTTGAGTGGAGAGTGTGATATGACTTTCTCACGTACTCTGGTGCCTCACATTTGACCATGTCCCCTGGAGGGGGAAACCTGGTGGCACTCAGAGGAAGGACAGCAGGCTGCCAAGAAGAGACTTGATACCCTATGAGAATATACAGGGGGAGGTAATCCCCCTCAGGAACAGTCATAGGGGAGGGGAATAATGGGAAAATGAGGGGGGGAGGAATGGGAGGATACAAGGGATGGGATAAACATTGAGATATAACAAGAATAAATTAATAAAAAAAATAGATTTCAAAACAAAACTATTCAAAAAGATAGAGGACATTACATATTCATCAAAGGAAAAGTCCACCAAATAACATTTTAATTCTTAACATCTATTCTTCAAACACTGGGGCACCCATGTTTGTAAAATGAACAGTGCTATTCTACAGCTTAAATCATATACTGACTCTCACACAATGATAATGAGAGACTTCAATAACCCACACTCTTCAATGGACAGGTCATTCAGACAAAAACTAAACTGAAATGTTGGAACTAACAGACATTATAAAACAAATGGACCTAACATATATTTACAGAACATTACACCAAAACACAAAAGAATATACTTTCTACTCCACACCTCATGAAATTTTGTCCAAAATCAAGCAAGTACTTGGAAACAAGTCCCAATAGATACAAAAACATTTACATAACTTTGGGCATTCTATCAGACCAACAAGGATTAAATGCTGGATATCAACAACAACAGAAACAAACAGACAAAAAAAATTAAAAACTCATGAAAAGTGAACAACTGTCTACTAAATGAAAAAAAGGTTAGTCAAGACAGACATAACGAAGAAAAACTTTTCAACGAAAATAAGTACACAGCACATATAAACATATGGGAGACAATGAAAGTGGTGCTAAGAGGATAGTTCATAGCACTAAGTACTTCCATTAATAAGTAAATAAATAAAGAGATATCATACTAGCAATTTAGCTGCATACCTGAAAGTTCTGGAAAAAAAGAGCTAATCACACTCAAGAGGAGTTGATGGCAAGAAATTATCAAATAGAGCGTTGAAATCAGTAAAATAGAAACAAAGAGACCAATAAAATGAATCAATGAAACAAAGAATTGATTGAGAAAATCAATAGATTAGACAAACTCATCCAAACTAAAATAAAATATAAGAAAAGAATATCCAAAGTAAGAAAATTAGAAATAAAAGGGAGAGAGATAACAAAAGATACCTAGGAAATCCAGAGAATCATAGGATATACTTTAAAATTTTTTTACTCCACCAAATGGAAAAAGTAAAAGAAATGGATAATTTTCTTGAAAGGTATCACGTTAAAAAGTGAAATAACATCAGAGAAATAATTTATATCAGCCTATAGTGAAATAAAAGTGAGCAGTCAATGAAATCTCTTCACTCCACCCAAAACTCTTTTATAAAATTATTCCACAAAATAAAGCAAAACAAACATTGCTCAATTCATTTTATGAGGCCACAATTATTATGACATCCAAACTACATAAAGATTCAACTAATAAAGAAAATTATAGACCAATTTTGTTTATGAACATAGTTGCAAAACTACTCAATAAAAAACTTGCAAATGGCTTCCTAGAACACATCAAAAAGATCATCCACCCTCATGATTTGGGTATGGTTCAATATATGAAAACCAGTAAATGTAATCATCTATATAAACAAACTGAAAGAAAAGAGAAAACAATGATCATCTCAGGGGCTGGAGAGATGGCTCAGATGGCTCAGTTAAGAGCACTGTCTGTTCTTCCAAAGGTCATGAGTTCAATTCCCAGGAAACGCATGTGGCTCACCAACCATCTACAATGAGATCTGGTGCCCTCTTCTGGTATGCAGGCACACATATGGGCAGAATACTATGTAAATAATAAATCTTTTTTAAATCATGAGAACAATGATCATCTCATTAGATGCAGAAAGGTCTTTAACAAAATCCAATGCCTCTTCAAAATAAAAATCCTGGAAAGATTAAGGATATAAGGGACAAACCTAAACACAGAAAAGACAATTTACAGCAAGCCATTAACCAACATCAAATTTGTTGGAGAGAAACTCAAAGCAATTCCACTAAAATCAGGAGGAACACAAGGTTACATACTCTCTCCATATATATTCAATATAGCACTTGAAGTTTTAGCTATAGCAATAAAACAACTGAAGTAAATCAAGATTTAAATTGGAAAAGGTAGAAATCAAAGTATCTTTACTTGCAGATGATATGAGAGTATATATACGTGACCCATAAAAATTCTACCAGGAAACTCCTACAACTGGCAAACACTTTCAGCAAAGTGGCTGGATATAAGATTAACTCAAAATAACAAAAATCAGTAGAACTCCTGTATACAAATGACAAATGGACTGAGAAAGAAATCAGGAAAACAACACCTTTCACAATAGCCCCAAATGATGAAAAATATCTTTATCTTGGGGTAACTCTAACCTAGAAAATTAAAGACTTGCATGATAAAAAATTTAATTCCTTAAAGAAAGTAATCTAAGAAGATATCAGAAGATGGAGAGAAATATTATTTTCATGGATTGGTAGGATTATCATAGTTTGTCTTCCTTCCAAAAGCAATGGACAGACTCAATGCAATCCCCATCAAAATTATAGCACAATTCTTTACAGGCCTTTAGAGGACAAATCTTTAATTCATATGGGAAAACAAAAAACTCAGGATAGTTTAAAAAATCCTGAACAATATAAGAAATTCTGTATATCCCACCATTCCTGCTATCAAGTTGCACCACACAGCTAAAGTAATAAAGACTGCAAAATATTGGTATTAAAAAGACACACTGGTGAATGGAATCTAATTGTGGACCCATACATAATCTTGCACACTTATGAATACCCAAGTTTTTGATAAATAAATGCCAACTGGAAATTTAAAGGACAGCATCTTCAACAAATGCTACTTGTCAAACTGAATGTCTACATGTAGAAGAATGCAAATAGATTCATATTTATCACCTTGCACAAAACTGAAGTTCAAGTGGATCAAAGGCTCCCAACTTAAACCTAGACGTGCTGAACCTGACAAAGGAGAAAATGGAGAACAGCTTTGCACACATTAGCACATGAGATAACTTTCTGAACAGAATACCAGTTGATTGCACAGGCACTAAGATCAAGAATTAATAAATAAGATCTCATGCAATTAGATATCTTCTGTAAGGTGAAGACACCACCATTTGGACAAAGTGGTAGACTACAGAATGGTGAAATATTTTTTACCAACTCTACTTCTGATAGAGGACTAATATCCAAAATATATAAGGAAGACAGAAGCAAGATATAAAAAATACAAATAATCCAATTTTAAAGTGAGATACGGATCTAAAAGAATTCTCAATAGAAGATACTCAAATGGCTGAGAAACACTTAGAGAAATGTTTAGTATCTTTAGCCAGCAGAGAAATGCAAATAAAAACTACTTTGAGATTCCATCTTCTGGCAGAATGCTTAATATCTATGACACAAATGACAAGTCATTCTGTAAAGGATGAGGAGCTAGGAGAACACTCCTCCCTTTCTGGCAAGAGTGAAAACTTGTACAACTTCTGTGAAAATCAATATGGTGGTTCCTTCAGAAGTTGGGAATTGATATACCTCAAGACCCCAGCTATACTATTATTGGGCGTATACCCAAATAATGCTTGATTCTACCACAAGGAAACTTGTTCAACCACGGTCATTGTGGCTTTATTCATAATAGCCAGAAGCTATAAATAATCTGGATGTCCTTCAACTGAAGAATGGATTTTAAAATGTTGTATAATTAAACAATGATACTGCTCAGCTGTTAAAAATAAAATTACACCAAGAACTTTGCAGGCAAATGAATGGGACTAGCAAAAAATGAGGTTACCTGAGTGAGGTAACTCTGACCCAGAAAGATAAATATGTTGTGCACTTACTTATAAGGAATATTAGTTTTTAAATGAATGATAACCAAGCTAAAATATGTAGACCCACACAGTTTAGGTACAGAGGAGGCATCGAGGGGAAAATCAGGAATCTCCCAGAGTGGTAGTGTGGGATGAGAAAATAGATATTTTTTATGGGCAGACTGGGTGAGGATGCAAATGGGATTGGTAATCTCCCCTGTATTCTAGTTTCTTTGGTACAGAAAGATACTCTATGATACCAAAAGAAGAATGTGAACTCCAGTAACAAAGCCTTTGACCTTCAATATGTCCTGCCTGCAAACTATGCTAGGGCAATGGTGCCACAGAACATATGGACGTAGCTAACCAATGACTGATTGGATGTAAGGCCAGCTCCATGAGAAGGGACCCACACAGGACCCTGCTTGAGTAACCAAAAACCAGAGACTAGACAGCCAATAGAACTAGGGTATAACGAAACACCACCGGTCTAAAACAAGATCAATAAAATAATTTCTAATGACACTCTACTATACTCATAGATCAATGCCTTATCCAGTCATCACCGGAGAAGCTTGTTCTCTAAGAAGATAGAAACAGACGCAGAAGCCTTCATCCAGACATTATGAAAAGAAAAGGTCTAAATTGGAGGTCTCCATCAAAATCCAGAGCCGGAGAGGTGGGAAAACAGCAGCAGAGCAAGGCTCTCTAAATCAACTAAGAAAGGTGCATAAGAACTCAGAGATTGAAACAGTAAGCATAGTCCTGTATGGGTCTGCTCTAAGTCTTCCTTGTCTATATTGGAGTTATTAGCTTCGTATTTATATGGGGATTCTGACTAGAAGAACAAATGGGTCTCTGACTGTTATGTCTGCTCCCGATACTCTTCATCTCATTGGGTTGCTATGCCTAACTTTGATAAGATAATCTTTGCTTCATCTTCTTATATTTTGTCATGTTTGGTTATTATCTCTTATAACTCTGTTCTTTTCTAGTGAGAGACGTAAAAGGAGTAGATCAAAGGGGAAGGGGTATGGGAAAGTAAATAGGAGGAGTAGAAGAAGGGAAAACTATAGTCAAAATATATTGTATAAAAAGCAATCTATTTTCAAAAAAAAAAGTGTAGATAATAATAAAATGACTATGATTCTTAAAATGGTTATTTTTCTACTCCCTCTTCCTCTGAAAAACAATTTGAAATATGCAGTCTTGATATATGTTAACCAACTCATACAGGGTTACTTTTGTACTAGAGTAGTAAGGGTTAAAAAATCCTTTTCAAACCAGGATTTGAAGAGAGAGAAAAAGTTTTGTTGAAAAAAAATGTGACTTGTGATACAAGAGCTTAAAACTCTCTAGAGAAAAAAAAATCAAAAGAAGACAAGAGGCAGCTTCAGACTATACTTTAAAATGTCATCCCAGAACTCTCAAAGTCATAGAATATGACATCTTTCTTAGTTTTGAACTAGACGTCGTCTATTGTCCTCACTTCCTGAGGTTCTCAGCAGCTCCCTGGGGACTCATATAGCCCAATGGAGACTAGCTAGAAATGGTTGTAGGAGGTTTACAGTGTTGTTAAAAGAACATATGTGTAAATAACTGAAGGAAATAATAAGCATAAAGAAAATCATTGTTTGTGTACATGCCTAATTTACCTACATGTCTATGGAGGTTTAGAGGAGGAGACCAATTGCTCTTGAGCCAGTCCAGATGTGTGGCATGCAGAGAGTCTCCCACTGACTGTAGGTTCTTCCTTCTGCACATAGGAGGTGGAGGCATGAGTGAGCTCCACACGATAGCCACAAAATGAGATCATACTTTTGATCTTTTGATCAAAAAAAAAAAAACAAACCAGAAAATTTGTAGTAAACTGTGTATTCATTAATATGGAGGAAAGAGCGGATCTTTTTTGAACTGAAATTACAATAAAATAACATACATGGCATAACAAAGTCCATATGTGGGACAAAATGAAACTGATTTAAACAAAAATCAAACAGATTGCATGAAAAGTTTGGTGTTGACATAGAGAGAAATAATCAATCTCTCATCAAATGAATTCAGAAGCAGCAAACACAGCTGAGTAGAATTTGTGTGCAGACTGCAAAGATGTGTCCCTTGGGTAAGACAAGACACTGCCCCATCAGCAGGACTCTCTTGGCCATTGGGTCCCAGCATGATTGCATGTCTAGCTTCCTTTGTTGTAAAAGAGGGCCAAAAATATCATCATTGTGTTCTCCAAAAGTGTTCTTGTGGGTGGGTGATCAACATGCTAATTTGGGTAAGATGTTTGTAATGGTGCCTGTCATGTAATTACTATTCAATAATTACTGCTCTTATTACCATTAATCTTCCAATGACATTCAACTTCCATAAAAGATGGGGGAAATAAATCTTATCAATTTTTCAAAATGTAGAAGAATAGGTCAATGAGCTTCTGACACAGCTGGAAGAATACTCTTGGGAGATAATTATCTTTTAAAAATTGTTATCCTTAATCTTGATAGCAATAATTGTGATCATCACAATTCACTGGCTTTGCACATTTCCCAAGGAACTGTACATTTTGCTTAATGCTACCAGCCAATAACTGTGCAAAGGCAAATATCCCTGTAGAATCAAAACTTGCATCTCAGATGCCTTGAAATCACAAATTTAGAACTGGTTTAAAAGCCACAGCTTAATGCTGTGCCTGATTTTGTGGAACCTATGCTATTTTTACTTCAGCATAGGGTTTTCAAACATATCTAGATGGGTTTCAAGAAAAAGCAATATGGAGATATAAAAGAAAATAAAGGTATCAGGTTGGTTTAAGGCTGAACACCTAATATAGTTACAGATAACCAGAATATAACTCACTCTCAATTTAGTAATACAAAAGTGTAACTGAAGTGTCAATAATTTCTCCTTCTCAACTGTTTCACCTAAATCTAAATTATCAACATAACTGGAAAAAATTGAGACTAACAGTATTGAGAGTAGATACCATACAACAAAGACATTAAAAGTAGCATGAAAATATATACTTGAGATTCCATCTCAGAAAACTAATTACAGTGACAAAAGAACCTAACTGGAAACCAGAACTTTTGGCAGTCAATCATTTTATTTCCCAGCCAATTATAGTGTGATGGGAAGTCAGTGACAAAGGGCAATAGCTAGAGTTAGTAATATTGCAATAGAAGAGTTGAAACTTGCTTGGAGATTGTATTGTACAATATCTTATAGCTATAACTTTTATATGCCCACATAAAAAATTCAACATTAGGATACTTAAAGTTACAACAATTTATATGTTCATAAACCTATGATTTGATATACATTTCTCTGTGCAGAATTTGTATACTCTTCACCATAGTGCTTGTTGAAGGTATAAACACATGGCAGAGCATAATATACAGTTGATTCTACAGATTCAGGTCTGCAACTGTATTAGCTAAGGGTGTCAAGCAGAGAACATTGGCAAAATTCTACACCTTTCCTTCAGTGATACCAAGGAGTGTATCGATATTAACTCTCAAAACTTAGGTCAATTCCTGAGTCATAGGCCAAAGATATGAACAGTTGATATCCCACTTACCAGAGTAACTTTAGTAAAAACCTACTTTAGGATATGCTTATCAGAAAACATCTCTAATTGGGTATCTTTTTGTGATTGTCTATTGGAATGTTCAAAATATGAACAGAAATAAGAGTGTGTTTGGGATCTACTGTAGCCTCAAAGTGAGATAGTAATTTTGGTCTCTTGATCAAAACAAAAGACAATGTTGGATAAAGAATTCATTCTCATATTTCATTAATAAATAACAAGGCTAAAGAAAATCTACTACCTGCACATTCGCAGACTTATGAAAAGAAGTTTTCAATGGTCCCTTAAATGCTAAATTTAGCACACACCTGGCAATGAGAAGATTTCTGAGTCAATACAGGCAACCTATAGCTGTATTTTAGAGGCTTTGTTTCAACAAAATAATGATTTCTCTTTGTCTTCTTTGATTTACAAGAGAAAGATTTTCCCCAATAACTATTTGGAGAAATAACAAGATAGAAAATCTAAATAAACTAAAACAAAGACTTAGAAAATGTCTTATATAGAATTGTAGACTATGTACTAGGAAAAGCATCCTTCAACTGCCTCACATGGTAAGACAGTGACTATAGATGTTAATGGCACATTTGCTTGTGAGAAGAAAAACACTACTACCACTATTATGGAAGTAAAAACTACAGAAGAGAATTCCATCACCAGTAGCATGAGACCAATGGCAAGTACCTCTTTTCAACTCTACAAAACTCAGAGACTTAAAGTTCTCCTGAAGCTTCTGTATCTGTGGATCAAAGCTAGTGTAACAGCAGGCGATTCTGCCTCCAGGTGTACTCCCTTGGGAAATGAAGCATTCTGTCTTGGAATGACTAGGGAACCTGAATAACCAACCAGTGACAAAGAAGGGAGCTTTGTGGTTCATGTGAATAATTTCCAATAAAAGACTACTGTTCCTTTCCATGACATAGATTCATTGCATGAATCTATGTCTATCAATTGCAAATAATCAGTCTATGACATGGACTTGATACTACACTTCCCACCTGGCTTCACATCCAACTGGGCAACATGACTTATGATACCAGTACATGTGATGTGCACTACTTCTGCATATAGTCAGTTAATAAAAACAAACACCATGTGGTCTTTTTTCACATCATTTCATCCCTGCATAATGCTCAGTGACTTTCCAAGAGACTTTAGAAACTAAGTACTAAGGATACCATACATTCTTCAGCCTTGAACACTGGATGACTATCTGGAATAGAATGCCAAGCCATCTTCCTCCAATTCTACTTAACTGGGCTGAACAGGAGCCAAAATAAGCTTCTATTCTTTTAATGCAGTGACAGTCTGGAATTTCTTTTCCTCCTTAACTAATGAGTAAGGTTTGCGGGAATTATAGCTCCATCGGAATTCTAAAGTTCATAAACTGGAGTAGTCAACTGGAGCAGATTAAGGAATCAGGATTTGTAGTTTGGGCCCTGAGATTAGCCAGTACTTGAATTAGCATATACAGAAGAAATGAGGAGACCAGAAGTGCTGAAAACAGTGGGAAATGAGATTAACAAGATAAGCATGGGCTAAAACTTAGAGTTTTGTCTTGGGTCATGTTTTCTAGAAGCAGAACCTAAAACAAAGAGTTGGGCAACTGTGACTTGGCTATCAGTAAACACTGAATAAAAAGAAAAGGAGGGATTATTATGAGATAAAGAGCATTGGATAATCATCACTATGAGCTCAGCTTGCAGACTGCTTTAACCAGATGCTCCAGGGAGCTCTGAAAAACAAACAGGTCCCCAGAGTTGGTTCCACTTTGAAGCAATAGGAAAGCCTGTTGTCCCAGGAGACTACTGGGAAAGTGAGATGGCACTTTACATCTGAGATAGCACCTTCGTCGGCAAGGCCAGCACTCAGGAAGTGAGCTGCTAGCATCTGCCATTGTTTGAGGTGCCTTCCTAGTAAATGAAAGCTGGAGAATCCCTGACAGCATCAGCACCACCAATTCCTGCCACTGCTCATCTCCACTTGCTTCTCGCATTATCTTCACTCTGTCCAGATAACGCTAGTCCAGGATCGTGATCAGTCACAGTCTCAGAAAAGTCTGTACAAAGATGGTTGCTGCTGTGGTCTCAAGATCATAATTAGATGCTCACAGACCTCATCCTCATCATCTCTTGTAGATTTCTCTCCCATCCTCAACTAGCACCTCTGGAAGATGACTGGCTTGCATGACAGGGTAACTCACATCATGTATAAGGGATCTGAGTCTCTGGCTACTGTGACTTATCAGAACCTGTATTTTATACTAATACATTAGAATTAAAACTATATGAGAAAAAAACAGTGAAAATACATATAGCGTTATGTCCCCATTTTCTCCTCACTGAAATATTTCCTCTCTGGGGAGGAGAGAAGCTTGTGGAGTGTAGAAGACTCAGGAAGCTAAAAATGTTACAAATCAACAGGGCATCTCCCAAGGTTATATAAGGTTATGAGATCAATAAACAATGGCTGGGAAAGAGAAGATGCCTCAACAGACTGAGTTGACTGAAATTGTACTGGGAGCTTTCCTGCCCTGTCACCCATGCTGGGGTAAGCTTTCTGGTGATGCAGCTGCCTTTGAGTCATCCACGCTCTTGTAAATAACCCCTTATTCATGTCCCTTGAGTTAGACTTGGGTGGAACAGTTTCTTTGGTTTGTCATCTGTATGCTATATGGGGTGAACACACACCCATTTGTACCCACAGGAAAATCCATGCAACAAGCTGAAACTATCTCTTTGTGATGGCCAGAGTCAGTCACTTCTGTCATAGGCTCAGCCTTAATCTGCTGACCTATACCTATAGACAGAGAGTGTCTTCTGTAACAAGCTTGCAGTCATAGTTTCATGTGCAGTGTGTAGTGAAATTCTTACTGTATCTCACAGAAATGATGTTACTTTCTGGGACCAAGGACTATCAAACCAGGAAGAAAGTACTAGTTATATTTTGTTATGTTTGTTTATCAAAGGGGCAAGAGAGTAAACATTTTAAGCTCTTTAATGCTACAAACAATCTCTATGTTAGATTTCCCTTAAAAAATAATCTGTGAAATATAAAAGTAAAAAACATCTTAATTCATCGAATCATAAAAATGTAAGCTGTGGGCAGTGAGCCACCTATCCATGGTTTGTTGAGTAATTCTCTGTATTCATGGAATGAAGGTCATAGGGAATGGAAACAGAAATAACATACATGGGTATTGCTAGTGATCATGTACACCGCTATACCTAAGTTCTTAAATCCTATAGTATACTTGAGTTTTGGTGATAAGCATCCTTTTATGAGCCTTCACACTGTTTCTGGCTCATCCAAATTGCTTTTTACCTTTAGAATCTACTTTGTAAGCATTGGCAAATGTGAGCAGCCAACACCGGAACCTGGTTAATGGTCGTTGGCCAACTCATTCTGTCCACTTGATTATTTAGTTCCTTATGTACAGTGAATATCCTCTGGTGGCATTCAAATGCAGAGCAAAGTCTCTTGCAATTTATTTGCAGTCAGAATTTATCTCCAATTTCTAAGTAGCATGTGTTAATTATATGAAATAACAGGCTTCATTATGATAGAAATTAGTCCCATTCTAGCAAATAGCTATGATGCCACTGAGCTGTCAGTCTCCTCCATGCTTACTTTTAGACCTCTTGAGAAGTACTAGAAGGAAAAGGGAGAGAGGAAGGTACAGTCACCAAATGCAAGGGTCATAGTGTGCTTTTTGTGTCCTTCCCTTCAGTGAATCCTGTGTCCTCCATAGTCTCTCTCCTTCCCAGGGCATTGTCAGATAAAATTCAGGAAAATAACTAAAAATGACTTTTATAAATATAATAAGTAATTCTTAGTACATATATACTCCAATCTAACTTTTGTGAGATACTTACATTAAAAAAATTATCCATGAGGGGCTGAAAGATTGCAATGTCATTGTAGAGCCTGCCATAGATGCATAAGGATCTGAGTCCAATCTCCAAAATTAAAAATAACTCTCCCTCTCTCTCTCTCCCTCTCCCTCTCCCCCTCTCTCTCTCTCTCTCTCTCTCTCTCTCTCTCTCTCTCTCTCTCTCTCTCTCTCACACACACACACACACACACACCACTCTCTCCCCATATGGGAGATAAGGCCCATAGTTCACTGACCAGCCAGGGTAGCATAATTTGTTAGCCAAGATGTTATAAAATAAGTTAGACAGGATGTGAGGAAGATACCTAATGTCACTGTATGGTATACACACACACACACACACACACACACACACACACACACTCAGATCAAAATCATGTGGCGTGACACATCCAATTTCTCAGATTCAAAACATACCACTTGCTTGGTATAAAACTGCATTACAGATCGGAAAACTGATCTAGGGATATCTTTTGTGAAAAAATATTTCCTAGTGAGCAGACCTATATCTTTTACCATTTTTCTTTAAATTATAGTCATATACACTATAGTGATTTTTGTACAGATTTGATCTAGCCCTACCCTATATAAAGCCTGACATAATACTATGTATATTCTGTAAGCTCAAGAAATATTTTTTAAATAAGTAAAAGGCAATAGCATCACATAAGTCACAAATAAATCAAAGATCCAATTGTCTCAGAAAGATTTTCTCCATAGAGACACAGGTGACATTTCAAATATTGAAGAGTGTCTTTTAGATACCTCTTTCTAGGTAAAGGATGTGATCATTGTGGTCTAAAAGGTGAGTCCCATGTATCACTTATTGTGCATATAAATAACAACTTTAAGCCATATTCATTGCTCCCCAAACATACAGCCTACTGTTTGTCCTTAGTTGGCCCAGAGGTGAAAGGTATTCACCTTAGCTATTGCTAAGTACACTACATATTTCAGAAACAGGTGGCAGAGACCCTTGAGCAGGAACTGATCTGAAAGCTCCTCCCTGAGGACTAGTTCTCATAGTCGAGAGCATACCATGCAAGCTTCCAAAGAAAGGAAGCAAACAATAGTCCTACCCAGCTTTGGTGCCTGTGAAGCACATAAAAATCATCATGGTGCAATAGGCCTAAGGGGCCACAGTGGCATGTATTCCTTGGCAGAAACCAACATCTCTCTAACCAGATTTAGGACATTAAAAAAAAAAAAAATGCCTGGTTGTAGAAAAATAACTAACTTTTCAGTGTTAATGAAATCATGGTTATTAAAAGGAAAATTTAAACACTACTTTACAAAAGAAACATAAGCCCTAAAACAATTTATAAACATTTATTCTTATACCCCAAAAAAGTGTAGTTTTCACCCCTCACTAAGGAAGCCTCTATTTGCTACAGACAGTAACCATTAAAAAAAAAAACACAACCAAACAAAATACAGAATTGTTGAGCCTAATTCCAGTGGATACAGCTATAAAGCACTCCTGCATTCAAAGCTCAGGGAACATTATGATAGAGGGCAGGAAAAAAAGAAAGAAAGAAAGAAAGAAAGAAAGAAAGAAAGAAAGAAAGAAAGAAAGAAAGAAAGAGAGAAAGAAAGAAAAAACTAAAGGATCAGGAAGCATTCTGTGAGATAATGCTTTCTAGTAATGTCAGAAGCCTCATCCATCCCATGAAGTCTCACCAACATGACTGCCCAAAGGTGAGCGAAATAAGGGTGACATCAAAGGACATGTCAAAGTGAGCAAAGAAAACTCAAAGGCCTCAACCCTATAAAAAGAACTAGGGAAACTATGCCCTTCACAATAGCCACAATAATATAAAGTTTCTTGGTGCAATTCTAACCAAGTAAGTGAAAGACTTGTGTGAAAAAATTCAAATCTCTAAAGAAAAGAATTGAAGAAGATATTAGAAGATGAAAATATCTCCCCTTAGCCGGGCATGGTGGCGCACGCCTTTAATCCCAGCACTCGGGAGGCAGAGGCAGGTGGATCGCTGTGAGTTCAAGGCCAGCCTGGTCTACAAAGTGAGTCCAGGATGGCCAAGGCTACACAGAGAAACCCTGTCTCGAAAACAAAAACAAAAAACAAAAAAAAACAAAAAAAAGAAAATATCTCCCATGCTTATGGATCAGGAGGATCAACATAGTAAAAATGGCCATCTTACAAAAGCAATCTACAGATTTAATGAAATTCCCATTAAAATTTTTACACAATTCTTTACATACTTCAAAATATCAATTCTCAACATCATACAGAAAAAAAAAAAAAAAACAGAATAGCTAAAACAATCCTGTACAATCAAAGATCTTCTGGAGGGATCTTCATGCCAGATCTCAAGGTGCACTATAGAGCAACAGTTATAAAAACAGCATGGTACTGGCATAGAAATAGGCTGGTTGATCAGTGTAATCAAATTGAAGGACCATAAATAAACCCATACACCTATGAACATTTGATTTTTGGCAAAGAAGCCAAATACATACAATGGAAAAAAGATAGCATCTTCAACAAGTGGTGCTGGTCTAACTGAATATCTCCAGGAACAAAAATGCACATAGATCCATATTTATTAACCGGTACCAAACTAAAGTCCAAGTGAGTTAAAGACCTCAACATAAAACCAGACATAATAAATCTGTTAGAAGAAAAAGTAGGGAAGAGCCATAAACACATTGTCACAAGAGACAACTTCCTGAACAGAACAGGCTCTAAAATCAACAATTAAGAAATAGGGCCTCAAATCTCATTTGTTCCTGCACTGTTGAATTTGCATCTCCTGGAGTAGAGAACTTGTTGTGCTGTTTTGAATCATCTGTATTCTTTAGCAAATTTGTTTGTAATGCCCAAAGGAAGCTTGGTTAGAACCAAAAAAAAAAAAAAAAAGAAAGAAAAGAAAAAGAAAAAGAAAAGAAAAGAAATAGGGCCTCACAAAACTGAAAAGCTTCTGTAAGGCAAAGGACAGTGTCAAGGGAACAAAATGAGAGCCTACAGACTGGGAAAAGATTTTCTTCAACCCTACATCCAACAAAGGGCTAATATCCTAAATATTTAAAGAAATCAAGAAATCAAATACCACCAAACCAAATATCCCAGTAAAAAAAAAAAAAGATGGATTACAGAACTAAACAAAGAATTCTCAACAGAGGAATCTTGAATGGCTGAGAAACACTTAAAGAAATGCTCCACGTCCATAATCATCAGAGAAATGCAACTCAAAAGGACTCTGAGGTTCCATCTTACACCTATTAGAATAGTTAAGATCAAAACCTCAAGGGACAGCACATGCTGGTTAGGATGTGGAGAAAAGAGAACACTCCTCCATTGTTGGTGGAAGTGCAAACTTGTTCAACCACCTTGGAAATCAATCTGGTGCTTTCTCAGGAAATCAGGAATAATTCTACCTCAAGACCCAGCCATACCACTCCTGGGCATATACCCAAAAGATGCTCCACCATACAATAAGGACATTTGCTCAACTGTGTTCATTGCACCTTTATTTGTAATAGTCAGAATCTAGAAACAACATAAGAATGGATAAAGAAAATGCGGTACATTTACACAATGGAAAACTACTCAGATAATGAAAACAAGAAAACCTTGAATTTTTCAGGCAAATGGATAGACCTAGAACGTACCATCCTGAGTGAGGTAACCCAGACCCAGAAAAACAGGCATGGTATGTACTCACTCATAAGTGGATATTAGCCACATAATACAGGATAACCACACTACAATACAGAGACAGATGCACCAACAAAGAATCATGTATGATACGGACACAAACCCTCTGCTCAGATACAGAAGCCAGACAGCACAGTTTCCTTGTGGATCTCACAATATGAGGAGTAGAGACTACTTATCACATGGACTCTGGCTCCCCAATGTTGATCACTTGCCAGGCCACAGAGGAAGAGGATACACATAGTAGAGATGAGACTTGACAGGCCTAGGTCCTATGTTAGAGAAGGAGAGCTCCCCTTTCTGAGGACTAGGGGAGGGAGGAAGAGGGTATGATGGAGGGAGGCTGGTATAGGAAGGCATGAAGGAGGAGGCTACAATCAGAATGTAAAGAAATCAAATTGCAGAAGAAGCATGTAACTTATATTGCTAGTCTCACTGCACAAAATAGCTCTGAGACTGGCTGAGACATAAATGTCTACACATAGACAATGCTTCTTGTTGGTTACAGAATGTCAGTGACTTATTATTTGATGCTATTCTTCATATGACATAAATGAAGATTTACAGATGTCTTTCTTCCACTCATACAAAGAGCAGAGAACCAGCCTTAATTTTTATGTGCATCCTGCACAGCTCATACATTTATAATTTAGGACTTTATAATGCTTGTAAGAAATTATGTGTTTTCAGAACAGAAGAACTGGACACTGACGCTGGATCAGACCTGACAGGATTCATTCCTCTCAGCATGCTGGACACTGACATCCTGCATCCTTCATCTTCCAGCACCAAGCGATTCAGTTGCTGTTCCTCATCAGAACAGGACAGCTCCCAGGACAGTTTCAAAGAAAGCTTCCAATCCAAATTGGTCCAGCATTTCAGACTGTCCAAAACAGGATTCCAACTAAGCCTGAAATTTCTCAACATTTAAAAACTGGACCCTAAATGCTATTCCTCGCTTGTTTGACTATTTTCTCCCATTTTATTTGTTCTCCTACAAAGGTATTATTCATCACAAATCAGTCCAAACAAATATTAGGAAAACAATGCCCCATTTCCCTTAAGGGGGCATGGTTGGGTAGGTTTTTGTTTGCTTTCCTGGGATATAGATGTTTATTTTCTTTGGGAGTTGATTATAAGTTATTATTGGTTTTATTCAGAGAGAAAATAAGGTTGGACTCAGGGATGTCTCTCTTTTCTTTTATCTTTCATTCTTAGGTTTGCAGATAGGGGTTGAAAAGAAAGAAGGGGGAATATAGAAATATATAGGGATGATAGGACAAGTAGATTATTAAGTTTATTCCTCAATTTGAGTCCTTAATTGTTACTCACAGGGTTATTTTTAATTCATTGGTACATACTTTTGTATACTGATACAAAAAAGTTTAGCTTTGATACATTGGTACAGAATTTAAATTTAAGTTATTCTTCACACACATTAAATATATTTCTACTCTAATATAAGATACTGTACCCATACAACTCAGTTGTAATGCAAGAGTTACTTCCAATACTTTGAAAGTGCTATTGCAGGTTGTTTAGAATAATTATGTAATACAAGTTAATTGTTAGTTGATCAAATCATGGCCATGCCATTTACTAATTTACTTTTATCAAAAGAATATAAATCCTAGGTTTAAAAGATAGATATGATTCTGTAGACAGATGAAGTAAAATAGTTCGATAAGGTCTTCAAAAAACTCAGAAACCTGCAGAATATGGCATTTAAAGATTCTTCAACAATAAGACAGATGAACTCCTGGAAACATCCAGCCTACCTCAAAGAAGATGATGAGCACCAATGAACATCCTTTTTGAGATGTCTTCAAATATGGCAAACCAGCACTGGGAAAAATATCCTCAATTCAGCCACAGACAGAGTTCTGCATAGAAATGTGAAAGCTTGGTTGCAGACAGAGTTGATGGCCAAACTCTGCCAAGACAGGATAATCAAGTCCTCAATAGTTCCTGCCTAACAAATATATATGTCAGATATATTGGGACAGAAGGCTGAAGATGATGTTCCAATGTTATAGAGTTTTGTGTGACTGTTCAGGCAGCAAACTCTCTCTGTCATTCTTTTTTCAATTTGGAAGCTGCTAACCTTCATTTCCTGTTTACTCAGGTAACTAATTTTATTCTTTCTCAAGACTCTGATGGGGTTGAAGACCAGATAGTTTAGTTTTACAATTAAGTTTAGTCGTTTAGGGGTTAATATGTCCAGATAGATGTTTTAAGTGGATAGAGATGAGGGATGACAGATATTGATTTACATTCAGAGTTGTAGACTAACCAAGATCTAAAAGATATCTTCTTCAAGTTTGCCAAATACGAATAGCCACAATACTATGAATGTAACATTTATACAATTGCTGATTTTTTGTGGCCCTCCTGCTGTACATAGTTTATTGTATACATGTGTACATAATAACATAAATGTATATGTAAAAAAGAAACATAATAAAAAGACAAAAAACATACAAACAAACAAAAAGAACTAGAAGCAACCAAGAAAAGCAGCAGGGATCAGGAGATCAGGGAAGAGCACACCAAGTGGTTGTCCAGTTTCAAATGGTCAACCCTAAAAAACGTATATAGAAGTAACATTGTACATGCTTAGCAGTTATATTTAGGAGTATATAAAATATTTTCTATATAAAAGTAAATAACAAACATTTAGGAATATATTATATAAATGGGTTATATATAATATATAATTATAATAATATATATTCCTAACTATACGTGTATATATGTGCATGCGATAACAATAAGAAAGAGACCATGAATGTAAAAAGGGCGAGGAGTGCTAGATATGTGTGATGGTTTAGAGGGAGGAAAGGGGAGGGATAAATACTATAAATATATTATAATCTCAGAGTTAAAAAATAAGAAGAAAAACATTTTCCTAGCAGGTAATACCATAGCCACCATAAAAAGAAGAGACTTGGAGGTAGATACTAGAAGATGGATCAGAATTAAGCAGAAAATAAATAAATTGGGCATACCATTGGGGTGTGGTGTACAAAAGGACAAGAGCAATGTGAGATTAGTGCATGGTGGACTCAGAGGGTACAGGATGATTATTATAGGGCCTTGGTTCAGCTTATATTGGGATGTTAGGCACGGATAAACCAAAATCCAGTAGTAGACACAATCAAATGCTTGAGATTGTCTTCAGGAGATTGAATTTACTTGTATTCTTTTTGAATTGTGTATAATTAATCTTTATTCCACATTACATGATAAAGTTCTTGGACACAAATTCTTTCTAAGGGTTTTTATTACAGTCACTGTCTTAATTAGGGTTATTATTGCTGTGATGAAATGCCATGACAAAAAGACACTTAAAGAGCAAAGGGTTCATTTACTTATACTTCCATGCCATGGTTCATCATGGAAGAACTCAAGGCAGAAACTCAAGGAGGGCAGGATTCGGAAGGCAGGAGCTGATGCAAAGAATAAGAGTGATGTTTACTAGTTTGCTCATTGTCTCTCACTTTCTTATATAACCCAAAATCACCAGCTCATGCTGCTATGACCCATAATAGAGTTGGTTTTCCACATCAACCACCAACTAAGACAATGCCCTAGAAACTTGCCTGAAACATAATACTGTCAATGTGTTTTCTGAGAAGAATGTTACCAGTGTAAGGCTGTTGTTCCTTTGGTTGTTGGTATCTTATGTACTCTACATACATATCACAGTAATAATAAATTAACTCATGACCATCATCATCTTTACATCATCATCATATTCACCATGACCATCATCATCATCATCACCACCACCACCACCATCATCATCATCATTATCATCCTCAGGTATTATCTGAGCTCTTATGTGGTATAATTGTGATTATTTTTAAAAATCGCACCACACTTCTTGAAGTATAACCTGTCCTATGTTACACATGACTGAACACAGACATATGGAGAATTAGCCAATATCTTTTATTCCATGGGGCTAGTGAAGGACAGAGTAGGCAAGAATCTTAAATAATCAGACACCAAGCCTCATACACTCTCTTGATAAGTATTTGTCTACTTTTCATTCTTTTTTGATGATCCATTCAGCCTGATATCACAAAAGCTCAGCTTCTGTCTGAGAATAGTGTGATGGGTGGTGTAAAGGCCAGATGTGAGCTTTGCCACTAGATCAACATTCACTGAATGCATTTAACCTGGGAACCAAAAAGTATTTAAGGCTAAGAGTATTTTTCCAGCTATAATATCTTTTTGTCTTTATCTTCCCTGAAATTGACAGGTATCATTAAAACCTCCTCCATAAAACATTTTAGTAGTTAACAAAATCTCAGTCTCTAAGGGAAAAAAATTGAAGGCACTTTTTTTTTTAATGTATAAACTGAATTTCAGAGGTACAGCGTTGGAGGTTGTCATGGTAACTTTTCTCTCTCCTTCCCACTGTTTTTGGCAAGGTATTTTTATTATTATTAAAGAAAACAAAATATATATATGCCCTCATTAGCACCATTTCCAGTGGACTGATACCACTTTTCTAAACATCTTATACTGCAAGGCATACACCAAAAATATGCTGAAGTGGAAAAAAGGCAGCTCAGCTTCTCCACTTTAAAATCAGAAAGCTGAATTCATCCACTCATTCACTCACTACATACAATCCTGAATTTCCTCACCAAAAGTATATCATGTAGGGAAAGGGAGAAAATGGATGTTTTAAGGCGATGTGTAAGAGAAATTCAAATGCTGTCAGTTCATAGGAGAAGGTTATCTCAGCAGGCATCACTCGTGGACAAGGCTTGTTGGAAGAAGCAGTTATGTTGTCCTGAAAATCTACCCAGGAACTAACAGCTGGGAAGCTGGGCTTAATTGACACAGGTCTTCTTCCTTACCTGAAGGAGAGAGGCTGTGCTTACCCAAGGCATACTTGTAGCTTGTAGATTAATATGAAGTGAATAATATCACTGATAACATTGAACACATAGTATAATATAAAGTAACAATGTGAGAGTTGTGAGGACAAAGAGGTAGAACATGGGGAAGTCAAGGAAGTCAACTGGTGTGGGATTAAGTATCCTTTATTATACATATATTGAAGTGAGCTAACACACACACACACACACACACACACAATCTTGTAGCAAACCTAAAAGAATTTCTATCCAAGACTAAGAGTAAGTGTCTTCTCAAATAGGAAAAAATATTCGGGTAAGAGCTATGTGTTTTTGTTTTTAATAAACAAATTGAGAGTAGAACTTGTACATACAAACTAGTTCCAGCAATTTTCTCACTATTTTATTCCCTTTTTTTCAGGGGCTGCAATTAGAAACCAAATTTCAAATATGCTGTGCTTAAAGTACTCTCTACACACCTTGGGGGAAAAATTCCTTGAACCAATGAAATCATGGCAGTTAGCAGGTACATAAAACATTGTACCTTGTCATAAAAATGCATCATGGACATTCGGTTAAAGTGGGACAGGCCTTAATATTATGAAAGTAACTGAAAAGTGCCCTGTCTTCAGTTATTTTTAAAAGTTCATTCAACCCAGCCCTGGAAACTCCTCAGGCTTTAACTTGAGCGCTTATCAATCGTTAATAGTTTCTAGCCTAGATTTGCTTACACTATAGTACTTTCATGAACAGAGAAAATTTACTTTTTTCAAGGTCAGATTGTTATTTTAACACATAATTACAGCTCTCCATTTCTCATGGCAGGACTGGAACCTTCCCTGCTTCCCACTGGATACCATCGTCTCAGGGTGGTCACAGGTCTTGTATCTCATGCTGAACAGGAGTTATATCTGGCAGCTGTTTAAGTCCCCAGTTAATTAAAAATAGGAAAGCAAATTAATTATTACTTAATATATGCAGTTGGCTTGATAACTAATTTTTAGAACAGAATTTATAAGGGATATTAAAATATAAGCAGAATTATCCTAACAGATAAAGAATCCAAGACCCAAAAATATTTTTGACAGTTCAGTTATTATCTTTTCTACCATATTAGAAATAATTTATCTTTCATAGGCACTAAAAGCAGAGTATAAGATGAATACACTTTCATATTTAAGTTATGGGAATAACTAAAGCATGTCTTGGTACAAAGGCAATGGAGTCTATGAAGGGCTGAAACATGTGAAACTGACCTGGCTTCTTTCAGATCTTGTTCTTGGCCAGGCTTACTCTACTGCAAATATCTACATATCATTAAAACAGTATCATAATTGGCAAAGCAGAAGATTTAGGTGAAAAACCATGAATGGAAAGTGAGAAATCCTGGACTATATCTGCCATGGTGATTTGTTGCATGGCTTTATGTAAGCTCCAGTGACTTCACAAATCTACGAAGAAAGTCGTGGAGTTAGACTTAGGAATAGATTTTGGTAGATGCTGATTTACCTTGGAGAAATCAGTAAGCCTCACGTTCTGCTTTGTTGAAACAGAAACAATGTATCTTATGTCCTAGGCAAAGAAGGCAGTAGAGAAATTTATATGCACCTGTTAAGAGTTCAGAGGAAGACATTTAGACGCTTCATAGACTAAAAAACTGATGGCTTTCTTTCTTTCTTTCTTTTTTCATTTGCCTTAGGGCATTCATCCTAACTGACATTTCTACAGCTTTCCCAATACCAAGGGGACATACTATGTCTAGACATCTTCGGGGCAGTTTTATCCTGCTTCTACAGAGTAATTTATTAAGGGTAATTCACTGTGTATATCTGTCACCTTTCAACCATGACATCAAAAATGACAGTAGCTTCCTTAAATTCATATTAGCATTTTTTCCAAGGGCTCTAATCCCTCTTAGCTCATTGTGACTTGCTACCATCCCAAAAGAGACTTGTACTCAAATCTTCAATTCTCATTACAGACAGGGAAACTGAGAGTTACAAATGAGTAATTGGTCCCAGGAGGAAGGAAAGATTAGCAAATAAAATCTCAACACTCTGTCCCACAAGAATAACTTTCATGGTAGCATTTAATGAGAGAGAGACACACAGAAAAGAATATCTGAACTACAAATGGCCCCTTCTCAACTCATAAAGGTATTTTGTATATACCCTGAATATGTATGTAAGCAAATTATAATAATAGAAATACAGCTAATAGTTATAGAACATACACAACTATTTACATCTCATTTAATTCCCATGACAATTGTAGTGTAGCAAGATTGAGATACTTGTCTGTAGCCACAAAGTCACTGGGCTAAAGAGTAAAAGAACTCCACATATAAATATACTCACATGTCAAATTACAATTCTGTATGTACAAAGAGACATGAAAGTAGAAGAAAAATGTCTACGGGAAGAAATGGGACAATTTGGAGGATAGAAAGGTATGAGACAGGTAGGTAAGTGAGAATGAGGTAAATATGCACAAAGTATGTCACGTACCTGCATAAAATGGCCTTATGTAAACAAGTACAACAAACATAAATAAAATTTAACAAAAATACCGTATTAAAAGACACATTTTATTTAGATAAGCTAGTATAAAGAAATGATAGAGACACTGGAAATGAGGAAAACTTAAGATTTGAGTTCGTATTCTACCTGAGTGACTGGTGGAATATGTGTTGTGAGGTATGATACAGTTAAAACTAAATGCAATGTGAGCCATGTGGTTTCCCTGACGAGGTCTATTTCTGGTGTCTCACTGTTTCAGGCCCTCAGAAACTCACCTTTCCTGCCCCTACAGTATCATATCCCACCATTTTCCATTTTGCTCTTTGGGCTCTGTCACATCTATGTTACTCTCAGGGTTTCCAAGAGATCATTGTCTCTCTACCTCAGAGCCTTCTCATATTCTGGTTATTTTTACTAGAATCTATTCCTTGCCTTCAAAGCATGTATAAACAGTTGTGTCTACAGTATAGCAGGGGCGTTCTCCTTGATCTAAGTTTTATCATCCCAAAAGCTTGTGTGGTACACATCTCTCCTCATCCATTTTAAATAAGGGCACACAGGTACAGAGACATTTTCTGTAACTCCGGATCACATGGGTAAATGGTAACTAAGCTAAAGCCCAATCTAGTTCTGATTCTAAAGCCTGGGTTCTTGCAACTATTCTGAACTGTCATTGTGGCTGTTCTCATGACAGTAATCAAATACCTGGCAATCAATTTAAGGCAATAAGGGGTTGGTTTTATTGAGCTTACAGCACTACAAGACGTAGTCCACCATGGCAGGAGAGGCATAGTGGCTATAGCAGAGAGCTACCCTTCACAACTCTTCTACAGTTGGAAGCAGAGAGTGGCAAATGTGAATTCTCAGACTGCTTTCTCATTTTGACTCAGTCTTAGACCCTAGCCCATGGTATGATGCAGACCAAAGCTAAGGTGGGTCTTCCCTATTTGATTAACCTAACCAGATACTCTTTCAGGGTTGTTCTCAGAGGTGCACTTAATCTCAATTAGCCCTCAGAGATGCATACGGGGGTTTGTTTCCTAAGTGATTCTAGTTCCTGTCAATGTGACACTACTAACTATTACAACAACTTAGACATCAGAGTACCTCATGGTATAAGTTGTTGGTTCTTCTCATAATACTAGGATGACATTTCATGCTGCTGAGAGAAATGCATGGTCTCTGACCATATTGTTGATTGACCTAAAGTACCATTTTCTTAACAGCTAAGGAAAGTCTAATGGCAGTGACTCTTATTTTTTTTCTGGATATCGCTACTTAAAAGGAACTTGGGATAAAATCAAAAGTACTTGGCTGGTCATGATGGCTAATATTGTTAATCTAACCATTTGACAGGTGGGTCCCGGAGGAGCACTAGAAGGAGGCCAGTCTGAGTTAGTTAGGTAAACCCAGTCTCACCCACATCATAATACCCTAGCTCGGAAGTCTCAAGAGTTTGAGGGATGCAGGTAAGGAGGAAAGCACCAGTCTAGAATTCGCCAGACATGGGTTCCAGTTCTTCTGCAGGAAAATGATAAAAGATAAAATTAATTCAGGTCTCTGAGGTTGGATTGTCATATTACATGAGCTAGCTGACTGAAATAAACTTCAAAAATTGACAAATGATATGTCATTTCCACATTTACTTAATTTAAACATGAAGTTCATGGCACTTGCTGCGCTTAGGACATGGCCTACTACAGCAGATACATGAGATTTAGATACGCCGTTTCACCAGCTTATGAGAAATCAAACAAGAATCAAATAGTGAAACGTACCAATAAACAGTGAACACTGTGGACATGAGTAAAAAGAACTCAGAGAGGGGACAAAGACTCATAAAGCAAGAAGATAGATTCTCTAACTGCTTTTTCTGGTGGTCTCAGACCCTGAAGAATGTGCCATTTCTTCTATAAACAAAAAGCTGAAGTGGGAGGTGCAGAAAATTTCTCAGTGGTCAGGTTCAGCTAGTGTGTTATGATGAAGGTATAGAAAGAAGAAAAGAAGCCTCTTAAATGGAGAAAATGGTTAACAACGAAGTGATCTACATACCTGTACTATGGTCTGAGTTCAGGGATAGGGAAACTTTGGGGTTGAGACTCAAGCAGGAGTGCATAGCAACAAATTAGACATCATGCTGAGAAGTTTTACCAGACACAGTAAGGGCTTTGGATCAAATTGCATATAAAGCCTGGAAATAATTTGACCTGATAAATATTTGAAAAGCTTACCCGGGCTTCCTCTATGTGGATAGAGCCAGAATCGTCTAGAATAATTGTTGTCATGATTTTGTTTAGTATCAAAAATAAATATCTGAATCTTTGAAATCTTGTCAGTACAGTGACAAAAGATTCTAGTCATTAATGAGAACTGTTTCTAAAATGAAATAGCATGACACAGGGCTGTTTGTTCTCAGAACCTATTCCCTCCAGATAATACCCAAGCTCCAACTAGCTGGCATATTAGACAGCAATATTCAGATGGCAGAAGACACAAGGGAGATGTTAAAGGAAATGGGAAAAAAACAGCACCAGTCTGTAAATAGAGGACCAGTTTCTATTCAGTCACAGCCCCTGCTTCTCTACAGATATTCTCTCCTGCTCGAAACACAGAATTTTTAAAGGGGGAATAGTTAAACTCTGATTCTTCATGTTATAGTTGTCAGTTTTTCTATTCTGTTGGGAAAAGTTGGCCAATTCTTTATCTCCTTCCTTCTATCTTGGGTAATGTTCTTTTTCTTTTGGAATGGAAGAGATTGAGTCATATACCAATTCTGGAATTAACTAGAAATCTTGGACACAGTATTAAAGTTAACAAACGTAAGTTTAAAGCAGGTATTGAAAAAATTGCCTACAAATATTTATAGCAACACTAATTTTGGCAAAACAAAAAGAGTTAAAATTAGAAAAGCCAAGGAATTCACCTAAATTTGTGAATATTTATTTCATATTTGAAGTATCTGTAATATTTAATGATCTGTACCTCAAACAAGCTAGTACACTAGTCCTGTTCTCACTGCATGTGTATCTTAAACTTGTAGTTCCCATTTTAAAAGCAGACAGTATTTACTCCTTGTAAACAGTTTTATATTTGGAACACACAGTGTATAAGATTTTTGTCTAGAACTTTTAGGCACTTTCAGAGCTTCTGAGTATTGTTCATACATTTGAACTATTTAAAAACTAAAATAAATTTATTAGACAGAATTTAATGAGCCAAAATTGTAAAGAAAACAAAATTAGCTCAACAAGTCTCACAATTGGCTAGAAAAATCTATATAATGAAATAAACTGAGTCTTCAAGGGAAAATACGTACAAGTTCCTAAATTCAATAAAGTGAATACTATCTTAGAAAAAATAACCAAAATAGAGTTTTCCAACACACAATCATATCAAAGAAAGTCAGAAATATTTCCCGAGTATTTCCCACTCCCAGAAGCTTCCACAGTACTACTAGCCTCCTGTCACTCAGGTATGTCACCTCGCCTAGGTTGGTGGACTTTTCAGCACAATGCAGAATATAGCCCCTCATTCCATGTCATCTTGGCCCTATTCCTTATAATATATATATATATATATATATATATATATATATATATATATATATATATTATATACTTATATATATGTATATATATACAAATTTCTAAAATAAAGAAGGAAAGAAAGAAATAGAAAGAAAAAGAAAAAGTTCTTTCACTCTCTTGTCTTCTCTCTAGGCTCAGATGTGCTACCATCATTGACCATGGAACACACAAAGCATGCCTATTTTCTCTAAACCATTCTCAAAACGACTGGGGAGATAACTAGATTGTAACAGTCAGAAGATAGACGTGAAGTCAGATTATCACACCACGTCTAAAATTCGGAAGTATTTGGTCTGCCTCACTTCTTCATCCTACATCTTTGAACAAACAGAACAAAACCACATATATCTGGTTGCCTATCCATATGGTTAAAACACCTTTGATGAACAAACATTTCATTACTAAGTCAAAATCAAATTCAATTAGCTGTTGACTGCCATGCATCATATATTTATGATTTTCAATAGAAAATGTGAATTAAAAAAATTGTTATTAAGAGTTTTCTGAAGTCTCATCTGTTTTGTGTAGACCTAGCTTGAATTGTGTTTCTAAAGGGTTAAAAGCAACCCATAACATTATGATACTTCCTGACAGTAATGAAATGAAATCATCTTGAAGACATATTGTTCCCTAGATGGTCCTTTGGAGTAATGCAGTACAAAAGCCTCCCCAGTAGTATATTGTGGTATGTTAATCTGTCATCTGGATCCATTATGAGTAATTTCTTTCACTGCATTAGTAAGTACACTGAGACTTACCAAAAGTAAACTGCATCAGAGGAGAAGAATCTCACTGCCAAGATCCCTTAAGCTTACAGAGCAAATAGTCCAGAGCGTAAGCCATTGACTGAGTTCATCCTCCAGAAGGGTTCCAATTATCCCAAACTGTCAAAGTATCCAGTTCCCCAAACCATCATATGTGCAATATCACTACTCAGTGCCCAGACTTCCCATATACATATATATAATAACTTTCTGCTTATTTCTAAGTGGTTCTTTGTCTCCATATTTATTTGCTTCTAAATAACTTTCATGCTTTTCTAAGTGGTTCTTTGTCTCCATATTTATTTGCTTTAAAATCATTTTTATTTTGTAGATTATTTTCATATTATATAATAACAAATTAGACATCCTACTCAATGGTTAAAATCTGAAAAACTTACCTCATATGCAAAGATGTCCATTTTTCTGCTTGCTTTCCATATTGTACTGGATGTCCTACCCAATCAGGTAAGACTAAGACATAGCAAACCCTCAAATCACAGAGTAAAATCACCTTTGTTTGAAGAGATATGTTCATCAGAATGCAATCAATTCCAGAAACAAACTTTTAAAACCAATAAATTTAATAACATTTAATGTTATCAAAATCATCATTAAGAAATTAGCAGTATATATACACCAACAAGAAACTATCTGGAAAAAATGAATATAGTTCTTTGTCTCTAAAGAAGCTTCTCTTTACAAAAGACACAGACCATCACAGAAAACCACTGCCAGCCAAAATGAAGAGCTGTGAATCCCCATCCCAATGGGTACATCTACAATACAATGCCCACAACTAGGCGGAAACTATTGTAGAGTAGGGGGCAAAAAGATTGTATGATTCAGAGAATTGGGGGGTGAGCTTCTGCCTCCTAGGAGTATCAGGACTACACCCACAAAATTTTACTAACATGGCTGCCTAAACATGAGCTGAACAAGGACAACAGCATTGGGCATGCCAATGCTGGCGAGTGAATGCCCAGGGGTCCTCAACCCTACTCAATGAACTACAGGAAACTAAGACATGTTGAGTGTCTTTTCCAGTGAAGAGCACACCAGCTGGCTTTCCAGTACCAATAAATTAACCCTGAAAATGTGCATACATGTAACATCATACAGACTGAACAGGTGGTATCTATGTATCTTTGACTATATGTATATACGTATGGATATATGCATATAAAAGCAATAGCAATTAATAAAAGTAAGGCAATAATTTAAAATAATAATTTAATTTCAAAAACCAAAATAACTAAAACTGTGAAAACTAAAAGAAAAAGGAAAGAAGCAGCTAAATTAGTAGCCTAACCTTATTGCCCAACAAGCTAGAAATGATGACTAACTAGTACAAGTCAGGAGAGGAGAGGTTAGAAAAACAATTAAGAAAAATTAGTGAAACTAAGAAATCATTTTACAAAGAGAGGAATGACATGGGCTAGCCTTTACATAGCCAAATTTAGTGAAAGAAGAAAGGGTTAATACCTAAAGTCCATGAAAAATGTAGATAATTCAGGAGCCAGTATATGACTTTATATAAAAACTGGCAAAGGACCTAAGAGAAGTTTCATATGAGAAAAGATATGAATGCCAGTGGGTATATGAATTCAAGTTAAAAATAACTGCTCATCAGAGGAATGTAAATTAAAACCACAATGTCTCACCTCACACCTATCAAAATGCTTGTTTTTTTTTTTTTTGTTTTTTTTTTTTTTTTTTTTTAAGGAAAACCCAGTATGTGTTGTTGAGGATGCAATGCAAGAGGAACCATTGAGCACTGTGGGTGGGAATGCTAATTGCTATAGCTATTATAAAAAAACAGCCTGATAGTTCTTCAAAACCATTAACATAAAGCTACCAGGTGACCTAGCAATGCCATTTCTGGGAATACATCCAAAGAAATTGGAATCAAGGTCTCAAAGAGCTATGTGGACTCTCCTGGCCATTACAATATTCAGAACAGTCAAGATTTGATGTCTTTATAAATGAATATTAAGCATTGTCCAGGTACTGCATGGATGAAGAATATATAAATCATGTCATTTGCAATAACATAAATGAACTTGGTGACATTACAGTATATAAAAGAAACTATTCACAGGTAACTATGAATGGTATGACTTATATGTGGAGTCCAACAATGTTGGCATCAACAACAGTGCATTTGAGCTGAACTGTTCATCTGATTGTAGTCTAGGAGAGAAGGGTTCTTCAACAAAGGCCACACCTGCCATCTTTATTTAAAGATACATAAAGCATTTCTTGCATGGTTCCCTTTTTCACAGATAAACTGAACTACTTTATCAGACTTTACACTGAGTAGAAAAATAGGGGTTTGTGTATTCTTTTTTACTTTGAATTACAATACGTAAGTCCAAGAAAACCTGTCACAGGCTTTAACAAGGAGAGTAAAGCCAAGACAACTTTTCAAAGATGCCATACTTCACCATGTGGGTATGATTTCACTTTCAGCTAAACATTAAGAATTAAAATGAAGAGTAAGTTGTGTAAATCTCCTACTGGCTTTAAGAGGAGTTCCTGTCTTGTACCAACATTCCTGTATTATTTAGAAAGACCATGATGGCAAGCAGTATCATTTCAAGTGAATATAAGTCTTGATAGTAAGACAGTAACACAAAAATAATTACATAACTCATAATTTGGCTTCCCCTCTCCATATTGTGTTTATCAATGTGTGTATAATATCCTCTTGAGATTAAATATTTTCAGTGACTATGCTTATATTTCAAGATTTAACAACCTTTATGTTAAACAGTCAAATAAATTCAATTTTGCAGAAAAAATAATTATAACTAAAAATTTAAAAGTAGATTTTCTTTTAGATTATAAGTCAAATATTTTCGGTGATCCAAGATGGCGGCGAGCAGTGTGGACTGTGTTTGGAGGCTCCAGTGAACAATTCAGGGAATTGCACAGATTTCTGAGCCAGGAACACCGAGGTCCGAACATCACGGCAGTGGGAGTGCTCCACGGTTCGGAGGGACCAGGGTGCGGAGGACCTGCATGCCCCTGCACACAGGAGGAGCGTGGATTTTCTCTGATCAGAGCGGCAGAGGCAGCAGCACCAGCGGCACCAGCAGCGGTGGCTGAGGTTTGCAGCTCATAGCCTTCCGGTGGAGGTGATTGGTGTGGTGGCTGGTAGGAGTTGCTGCGGGAGAGGGGACTCAGGGCAGGATTTGGGTCGCATGGAGCCTTCGGACCCAGACTGGACTCGGCAGATAGTTCGGGCCCAGAGTCCCGGGTACTGGCCCAGCCCAGCAAGCAATTCTGCCCGAGGCACTAACTCAGGTTTGGCCACAGCTCCCCTGCTGTGGCGCAGGCTTAATTGAGCACGCAGCTCCACGCTAGGCAGCACCTCAGCTCAGCAGCAGCTCTCCTGCGGTGACACAGTCTGGGTGGAGCACTTGGTTCCACCACAGGTGCTAACTCAGAGCAGTCACAGTTCTCCTGCTGTGGCGCAGGCTTGGCCGAGCACTCAGTTCCACCCTAGGCGCCACCTCAGCTCAGCGGCAGCTCCCCTGCAGTGACACAGTCTGGGCGGAGCACTTGGTTCCACCACAGGCACTAAGTCAGAGCAGCTGCAGTTCTCCTGCTGTGGCGCAGGCTTGGTGGAGTGCGCAGTTCCATCCTAGGCACCACCTCAGCTCAGCGGCAGCTCCCCTGCGGTGACACAGTCTGGGCAGAACACTTGGTTCCACCACTGGCGCTAACTCAGAGCAGCCGCAGTTCTCCTGCTGTGGCGCAGGCTGGACAGAGCTCTCGGTTCCACCAGCTCTAAGACTGTGGTTGGACACAGTGTGCAGTTTGAATCCAGAGTTCCTGGCTGAGCTTGGTGGTCAGTTCGGGCCCTGAGTCAATAACTGACCACAGCTTGGTGCGTAGTCCCAGCCCAAAAATTCTGGCTGGACCCTGTGTGCATTTTGGGCCCAGAATCCCTAGCTGAGCTCGGCAGATGGTTCAGGCCCTGAGAATCTAGCTGAGTTCAGCCCGTGGTTCGGGCCCAGTGCTTTTGGCTGGACTTGGCAGGGAACACAGAAGGCTGTGGATACCTTGGCCTGACCCAATGCTCATTCAGAGACCCAGAACAATTGCAGGATCCACAGCACAGGGGGACTGAAGATCACTGGCTGTGAGAGACCAGAACAACAGGGCTAACCTCCTAACATCCACACCAGTGAAGCTTTGAGCTCCCAGCCTAGGGAAATCGTGAGAAAACAAGTGAATCTATCGTCAGACACCCTCCATCCAACTCTGGAAGCTACCCAACAAAAACAAAGATGGCAAGATGTCTAAAGGACAACGAAAAAGCATACGCAAAAAACTCCAAAACAACATGGTGTCTCCAGTTTCTAGCTATCCCAAAGAAAACAACCCAGAGAATTCAAATACAACGGAAATACAAGAAAATGACCTCAAATCCTTAGTAATGAGGATGATAATGGAGGAAACAAATAAAATTCATAATGAAATACAGGAAGACGCAGACAAACAGGTGAGAGACATAAAAGAAGCACATAGAGTGGAACTGGAAAAATTGCAGGAAAATGCAAATAACCAGATGAAAGAAATAAATAAAACGGGTCAAGCTCTGAAGACCTATAAAGAGGCAATGGAAGAAACTCAGGAATATACAAACAATCAGATGAAAGAAATCAAAAAATCAGTTCAAGATCTGAAAATGAAAATGGATTCAATGATAAACACACAGACAGAAGAAAAACGAGAACGTGAGACCTCAGAGAAGAAAGCGAGCAACACAGAGGTGAGCTTTTCTAACAGAATCCAAGAGATGGAAGAACGAATCTCAGGTCTAGAAGATACAATCACAGATATTGAATCAACCATTAAAGAAAATGCCAAATCTGGAAAACTCCTGACACAAAACATCCAAGAAATTAAGGACACCACGAAAAGAAGAAATCTGAGGATAATAGGCATTGAAGAAAGAGAAGACATCAGACTCCAGGGCCCAGAAACTATTCTCAACAAAATCAAGAAAATTTCCCCAATCTAAAGAAAGAAATGCCTATAAACATACAAGAGGCCTACAGAACACCAAATAGAATTGACCAGAAAAGAAAAACTGCCCGCCACATAATAATCAAAACACAAAACATGCAGAACAAAGAAAAAATATTAAAAGCTGCAAGGGAAAAGGGCCAAATAACATTTAATGGTAAACCTATCAGAATTACACCCGACTTCTCAGCAGAGACCATAAAAGCCAGAAGGGCCTGGACAGAGATCCTGCAAACCCTAAGAGACCACAGATGCCAGGCCAGACTACTTTACCCAGCAAAATTATCAATAACCATTGATGGAGAAAACAAAATATTCCATGACAAAAACAAATTCAAACAGTACCTATCCACAAACCCAGCTTTACAGAAGGTACTAGAAGGAAAACTCCATCCCAAAGGGTCAAGCTAGAACCAAAACTGCCCAGGAAATAGATAATTATCCCATGGCAAAAACACAACTACACAAACGCTCGACTGGAAACAACATCAAAATTAAGACCCTTAACAGTCACTGGTCATTAATATCTCTCAACATCAATGGCCTCAATTCTCCAATAAAAGGACACAGACTAACTGAGTGGGTACATAAACAAGATCCAACATTCTTCTGCATTCAAGAAACACATCTCACCCATAATGAAAGGCATTACCTCAGGGTAAAAGGTTGGAAAAAATATTCCAAGCAAATGGTCACAAGAAGCAAGCAGGTGTAGCCATTTTAGTATCGAACAAAATAGACTTTCAACCAAAATTAATCAAAAGGGATGAGGAAGAACACTTCATACTCATCAAAGGTAAAGTCAACCAAGATGACATCACAATTCTGAACATCTATGCTCCCAATACAAGGGCACCCACATTTGTAAAAGATCTCCTAAAAAAGCTTAAGCCACACATCGATCCCCACACAGTAATAGTGGGAGACTTTAACACCCCACTCTCACTGAAGGATAAGTCATTGAAACAGAAACTAAGCCGAGAAATAACATCATTAACCAATGCCATGGGTCAAATGGATCTAACAGACATCTATAGAACCTTTCACCCAAACAAGAAAGAATACACCTTCTTCTCTGCACCCCATGGAACCTTCTCCAAAATTGATCACATCGTAGGTCACAAAGCAAGCCTCAGTAGATACAAGAGGATTGAAATAATACCTTGTATCCTATCAGATCACCATGCTCTTAGGCTGCAATTCAACAACAACAGAAATAACAAAAAGCCTACACGTACATGGAAACTAAACAACTATCTGCTAAATGACACATGGGTCAGGGAAGAAATAAAGAAAGAAATCAAGGAGTTTCTGAAATTCAATGAAAATGAAGAAACAACATACCCAGATTTGTGGGATACATTGAAAGCAGTGCTAAGAGGAAAATTCATAGCACTAAGTGCCTTTAAAAAGAAATTGGAAACATCGCACATAAGCATCTTAACAACACAACAGGAAGCCCTAGAAAAAAAGGAAGCAGAAACACCCAAGAGGAGTAGACACCTGGAAATAATCAAACTCAGGGCTGAAATTAACAAATTAGAAACTAAGAAAACAGTCCAAAGAATCAACAAAACCAAAAGCTGGTTCTTTGAGAAAATCAACAAGATAGACAGACCATTAGCTAAACTAACTAAAAGGCAGAGAGACAGTATTGAAATCAACAAAATCAGAAATGAAAAGGGAGACATAACAACAGACACTGAAGAAATTCAAAGAATCATAAGATCCTACTTTGAAGGCATATACTCCACAAAATTTGAAAATCTAAGGGAAATGGACGATTTTCTTGATCAATTTCACTTGCCAAAGTTGAATGAAGAACAGATAAACAGGCTAAATAGTCCCATTTCCCCTACAGAAATAGAAGCAATCATCGATGGTCTCCCAACCAAAAAAGCCCAGGGCCAGATGGTTTCAGTGCAGAATTCTACCAGACCTTCAAGGGCGAGCTAATACTGATATTCTTCAAGCTACTCCAAAAGATAGAAATGGATGGAAAATTACCAAATTCATTCTATTAGGCCATAGTCTCATTGATACCTAAACCTCATAAAGACTCAACAAAGAAAGAGAGTTTCAGACCAATTTCTCTTATGAACATAGATGCAAAAGTACTAAATAAAATACTTGCAAAACGAATACAGGAGCACATCAAAGATATCATTCATCATGACCAAGTAGGCTTCATTCCAGGCATGCAGGGATGGTTTAATATATGGAAATCCATCAATGTAATCCACCATATAAACAAACTGAAAATAAAAAACCACATGATCATCTCCTTGGATGCAGAGAAAGCATTTGATAAAATTCAACACCCATTCATGTTTAAAGTTTTAGAGAGATTGGGGATACAAGGCACTTTCCTCAACATAATAAAGGCTATATACAGCAAGCCAGTAGCCAAAATCAAAGTAAATGGTGAGATACTCAAGGAAATTTCTCTAAAATCGGGAACAAGGCAAGGCTGCCCACTCTCTCCATATCTCTTCAATATAGTACTCAAAGTTCTAGCCAGAGCAATAAGACAACAAAAGGAGATCAAGGGTATTCAAATGGGAAAGGAGGAAGTCAAATTATCCCTATTTGCAGATGATATGATAGTGTACATAAGTGACCCTCAAAATTCCACCAGAGAACTCCTAAAGCTGATAAACACCTTCAGCAAATTGGCTGGATACAAAATTAACTCAAAAAAGTCTGTAGCCTTCCTATACACAAATGACAAGCTTGCAGAGGAAGAAATTAGGAAACCACACCCTTCACATTAGCCACAAGCAATATAAAATATCTAGGAGTTACCCTAACTAAGCAAGTGAAGGACCTGTATGAAAAAAATTTCAAAACTCTGAGGAAAGAGATTGAAGATGACCTGAGAAGATGGCATGATCTTCCTTGCTCATGGATAGGGAGAATTAACATAGTAAAAATGGCCATCCTACCAAAAGCAATCTACAGATTCAATGCAATCCCTATCAAAATACCTACACAATTTTTTAAAGACATTGAAAGTTCTTTTCTGAACTTCATATGGAAAAACAAAAAACCCAGAATAGCTAAAACAATCTTGTACAATAAAAGGTGCTCCGGAGGAATCTCCATACCTGATCTCAAACTGTACTATAAAGCAATAGTAATTAAAACAGCATGGTACTGGCACAGCAACAGGCTGGTTGATCAGTAGAATCGAATCGAAGACCCAGATATGAATCCACACACATATGGTCACTTGATTTTTGACAAAGAAGCCAAATCCATTCAATGGAAAAAGGATAGCATCTTCAACAAATGGTGCTGGTCTAACTGGAGGTCTATGTGTAAAAAAAAAAAACTGGACCCATATTTGTCACCTTGCACAAAACTCAAATCCAAGTGGATTAAAGACCTCAACATAAAACCAGAGACACTAAGCCACATAGAGGAAAAAGTGGGAAAGAGCCTGGAACATATTGGCACAAGAGACAACTTCCTGAACAGAACATCAACGGCCCAGGCCTTAATGTCAACCATTAATAAATGGGACCTCATGAGGCTGAGAAGCTTCTGTAAGGCAGGAGACACTGTCAAGAGAACAAAGCGACAGCCTACACACTGGGAAAAAATCTTCACCAACCCTACATCTGACAAAGGTCTAATATCCAAAATATATAAAGAACTCAAGAAATTAAACACCACCAAACCGAAAAACCCAATAGAGAAATGGGGCTTGGAACTAAACAGAGAATTCTCAACAGAGGGAGTATCAAATGGCTGAGAAACACTTAAAGAAATGCTCAACCTCCTTAGTCATCAGGGAAATGCAAATCAAAACAACTCTGAGATTCCATCTTATACCCATCAGAATGGCTAAGATCAAAAACTCAAGTGACACCACATGCTGGCGAGGATGTGGGGAGAGAGGAACACTCCTTCATTGCTGGTGGGAATGCAAACTAGTACAGCCACTTTGGAAATCTATCTGGTGCTATCCCAGAAAAATGGGAATAGGGCTTCCTCAAGACCCAGCTATTCCACTCCTTGGAATATACCCAGAAGATGCTCCAGCACACAACAAGAGAATTTGCTCAACCATGTTCATAGCAGCCTTATTCATTAAAGCCAGAACATGGAAACAGCCTAAGTGTCCCTCCATAGAAGAGTGGATAAAGAAACTGTGGTACATATACACTATGGAATACTACTCAGCTATTAAAAACAAGGAATTCCCAAAATTTGTGGATAAATGGATTGAGCTAGAAATGATCATAATGAGTGAGTTAACCCAAGAAGCAGAAAGAATCAAATGGTATATACTCACTTATATCTGCATACTAGCCCAAGGGGCATGTCCCACGAAAAGCCTTCACTTACCAGGAAACTGGGACAGAGGGGAGGACATCCTATTGGGACTCTAAATGAGAGACGCATGGGAGAATAGCAAAATAAAAGGATACAGAGGGTCCTAGAAATCTACAAGTAGAACAATATGATAGGCAGATTTGGGCCCAGGGGTCCGCTCAAACTAAGGCACCAGCCAAGGACAATACAGGAGGTAAACTTTAAACCCCTTCCCAGATCTAGCCAATGGTCAGAATATTCTCCACAGTTGAGTGGAGAGTGTGATATGACTTTCTCACGTACTCTGGTGCCTCACATTTGACCATGTCCCCTGGAGGGGGAGACCTGGTGGCACTCAGAGGAAGGACAGCAGGTAGCCAAGAAGAGACTTGCTACCCTATGAGAATATACAGGGGGAGGTAATCCCCCTCAGGAACAGTCATAGGGGAGGGGAATAATGGGAAAATGGTGGGGGGAGGAATGGGAGGATACAAGGGATGGGATAAACATTGAGATGTAACAAGAATAAATTAATTTAAAAAAAAGAAAAAAAAAAGAAAAGTCAAATATTTTCAAAAGGAAATGAAGCATTCATTATATTTTTCAATAACGTATAGGCAAGGGCTATGCTTCAGATCTACTTGTATAGTTCTAAAGGCTAAGGGGTTAGTGTCAAGAACTGCAGTAGAAGTAATTTATAAATCACTTACTTATTTTTATAAATTTATTTTGTAATTTTATTTGGCAGAGCAGTCACTAGGTTAATGATATCCTATGTGTGCCATAATTTACTGAAGAAAAGCAAATCAACTCTTCCAATAATTATCGAAATATATTTATAGTCATTCTGTGATTTCCAATTTCTATGACTGGAGCTTATTTTAAGTCATCAATATCACTATCTCATATTAGATCCATGAAACAAGATTTTTCTCTGCAAGCAGAGGAGCCTGCGTTGAGATAAGGAAGATGAATGAAAGCAGGAGACCATTGAGAGAGGGCCTTATTCACAGCTGGTTATGTATAGACATACAAGAACCTCTGGCTTCTGCCCTACAGAAAGCAGGAGTCAGTTAAAAACAGTAATGATGTCCAGAACCAATGCATCTTAAGAACAGAGTCTTCATTCCACAGCAAACCAAGACCTACCCCATGCAGAACCCTCTTCTCATCTAAGCACCATGATCTGCACATGATGTTACTTAGAGAGTAAACCTCCAAAGGTCATGGTGTGCTAGAAATCTTCTCAAAGAAAGAGTTGGTAGAAAATGTTGCATTAGGGTTTCAGACATCATTGCAAGGGGGACTATACATCAACGGCCATTGAAATATCTTCCAACAATCACACTGCATTAATTTTACTGCTATTAAGTTTTTGCCAACAGATGAAATAATATCAATATTTTAGCAAGTTTTGCACTTTGTTTTGTGAATATCTACTAAAATCTCAAATACCAAGTTGGCAATGGTTCAGACAATAAAGTAAATCACTTCACAAAAGAGAGGCTTTCTGTTTTGCTGTGATAGCAAGACTATTTTCAGGCTGGATGTTGTTCCTTATGCATATGAGCTCCATGCTCCACAGTGTCTTCTATGGTTCTAAGCATCAAAAGTCAAGAGTAAAGGGAGGAAGAAGAAACAAAATCCGCAGAAACACATTCCCAAAAGCTCCTGTGGAGGTGTCACCAAACTCTATCAACTTTATCTAAGAGTTAGAGTGCTATATGTAAAAGAATTTAAAAGGGAGCTCTTATCATTAGTTGATTAATTATAGCTTGTTTTTGCAACTCGATGGAGTAATATCTAGATATCTAGAACATCTGCTCATTGTTTGTGTATAACAATGGCCCTATCAAGGAAGAGGAAGGAGGCAACTGCTGAGTGAGGTCTACCACATGACATCATCATCATCATCATCATCATCATCATCATCATCATCATCATCATCATCATTTTGTATATATTATTAGGACTATTTTGTTACTGGTCTGTTAGTGTCAGTATCTTTGAGGAAACACTTTTGGGTTAGAAATTTTGTTATGGTAAAGATTATGCTTATATGGACATTCAGTGTACACGATACTGTTAAAAGGCCAAAGCCTAATGAAACCCACATGAGTTGACAGTGTTAGACTTCATTAAAGATCTCCATGGTTCTCAAGCTCAAACCACTTCAAATTCTTGTAATGACCTGGATTTCTACACATGAGTGCATTCTTTAAAGTGCTCTTCTCACAGCTCACTTTTGGTGTTATGCTTATGATTGAACTCAACACAGAATGATGCTCACTGAAGACTGATGCAACCCGTCACTCTGTCTTTGTACATCATATTTTTAAGCCTTATACCAAAATGCACATCACTTTAGATAAAAGATAAAAGAATTCAAATAATAATATCCAGAATCATACCTAGCACAGGAATTTTTATGTGTGTAAGAAATAAATGTAATAATGTTTATGAGATTCCTTTAACTCAAATTTGGGCACAGAATTACTGATCCATCAGTGTTATATGGAATGGAAGCATGAATGAGACTCAGAACTGGGAGAAGTACCTTTTATTTTTGATAACTAGTCTAATACATAGAGAAAGTTGTAAGCATAAATACTTCTAACTAAGATAAAGGAAGGAATTTGCAATTATTACCTACACATTTTTAAAACACACAGATTTCAGTTGGATGATGATATGGTAGTTTTGATTAGTAAGATACTGCTTAGTAAAAACCTAAACTAATATGTATATTTCTGCTTTCAGTTGTATTTTCCTATGAATATATATAATTTCAAAGAATATTCAGTGAATCTGTGTTTAAATAAAATACACAAATTTTAAAGTACATTTACCCATGTTATTATAAATTGATTTACATTAAGTTATCATTTATTAAATATCAGGTGCTCTGATAAGCAACTTAAATGCATTTTCCCATTTACTTGTAAGGTATTAGTGTTCACAGAGTTTCAGATGCCGAGAAGATGAAGCAACTAAATTCCTGTGTCTGAGTTCAGAGTCATATGATAGTTGAATTAATCAGATGATGGAGATGAAAATGCCATTGGTCGGCATCAACATCACAAAGGAGCAGCACACAGATTCTGGATGAAGTAGCTTCAGTTTCAGACAGCACTTCACAGCAGTTGTTGCCCTAGGATCTAGACCCTCAAGTTGTCTCTAAATAATTCATTATCTATTAAGCAGAAAGATCTGCAAGGAGGATTCTCCAAAGGTTGAGTGATACATGTCGGTCTTCTTTTTGTCATGTTCACCAATCATAGAGCTTCCTAGTCCAGTGTCTCTGAAAAGAGATCCTGATATATTTAGCCATAAGAAGTTCACTGTGGGGAGGGTGGCATTCAGAATCCACAACCAAGAGATTTGAGGAAGGCATGATAGACAAGGAAGATATTGAACTCTGAAGTGATTTTGCAGCAGAGGCATTTGAAGATTCCCCAAAAAGGTTTGGAACAGGAAAGACTACATTTGTCTGGAGATAAGGCAAATACCTAAGACTTTGTGTTCCTACACTGATTAGTCTTTATTCACAGGATGCTCAGAGTAGGTAGCATTGAGTAAGCAAGGCTGTTCCTTATACTTTCAGAGATTCTTACATTCATGATTCAGCTGTGAGACACGGCTAGTCAATTGTGCTACAGTTGAGCAAAAAACAACCTTGATCTTCAAAGGTGGGAAGCGAGCAGAGAAATAGCATTCCTTAGGCAAGTGGCCAATAGTAGTTGTCAAAAAAGGGTACACATGCTGCTAAAAAATAAAACAAGGAACATGCTTTTCAAAAACATGGATGACAACTATACTTATTTATATATCAGTTAGAAATTGAAGGCAAAATTTGTAAAGATATCTTCTATTTGTTGATTGGAATAAATGCATTTCAGATGCCTCTGCTAACCAGAGTGATTCACAGACCTTTGCCAAAAAAAAATGACATTCTTCACAGAGATAGAAAAAATAAAATAAAATTTGTATGAAGTCATAAAAATCCTCAGTTATAAAAACAACCCTGCACAAAGAGAATGAAACCGAAGATATAATAACTGACCCAAAATATCCTACAAAGTTATAATAACTAAAACAGCAAGGTAGTAGCATGACAGACAGCATGTGAACCAATCAGACAGAAGGCAGGACCCAGAAATAAATTAAGGAGCACAAGCTGTTTTTAGTCAAAGATAGTAACATGCACTGGATAAAAAGTTTTGTCAATAAAGTAGATATCCATACTTAGAAAAATGAGACCTGACATACCCTCAAGCGCCATATTTAAAAACAATTCAGAAAGAAATAAAGACTTAACTATATGGCCAGAAACCATGAAATCACTAAGAAAAAGCTGAGGTGAACTGCTTGAGGAGATATCTTGGGGTAAATATTTTTGAATAGTATCTCAAAAGTTCAGACCACAAAAGCAAAATTAGCAAATAGGATTATATTCAACTGAAAGTACACATAGCACATGAAACCATCAAGACAATAATGAGATAACCTTTATAATGGGAGGTGATGTTCAAAATATTTATCAAAGTAGGAATTAATACTCAAATATATATTTAAGGAACTAAAAATAAGTTCCCTGAAAAGTAATCATTATTATCACATATCTATAAACTCTGAGACCCACAGTAGCAACTTGCCCAGAACACATACTGGTGCAATTGTGCCACAAATGTTATGAAAGTAAACAGTTACTTTTAAAAAATTGGGTTTCATGTTTAGTCCATGGTAATCATACCTGACACTGCTAATGTGGTTAGAGCCGGAGACCAGTAGTTCATGGGTCTAAAAGAAAACATTCTACTACGAGTTTGATAAATGAACACAGCAATAAAATGACGCTCAATGACATCTTGCTATGCGCGTAGATCAGAGAAACTATTTCTTGCATTGTATGGGAATTATCACAGAGACCAAATGCACAAATGGCAATACGCAGAGAGTGAAAGACTTTGGAGCACTCACTACTAAGTGGGATATCTTTACCAAACCCCTCCCCGCATGACACAGGAATTTATGCAGAAAAAGGGAGAAATACTGAGTCAAAGGTAATGCGTGACTCCAAAGAAACACTGTCTTCCAGAATTGATGTACATATGAACTAACACAGATTCTAGCAACACTTATAACACCTGCATAGGTTCAAGCACTGAGAGAGTGAAGTTAACTAACTTAGGAGACTGCCCCTAATCAAGGAGCTATTTGCAGATTATTATTTACAAAGGGAAACTCAGTTTTTTCCAAGGGAGTGTCACGAGGTATAAAAACTATACTTCATTCCCAGTAATTGTCCAACAAAAACAAAGTCATGATTTGTGGTTTGTGTGTGTTGGGGAGTGTATGTGGTATATGTGTGTGTGTTTGTGTATGTGTTTGTAGTATGTGGTATACATGTGGGGGGTGTGGAGAGTGTGTGCCATGTGTATGTAGTGCATGTGTGTGTGGTATGTGGTTTGTATGTAGTATGTGTGTGTGCTGTGTTTGGCATGTATGTGGTGTGTGTGTGTTGAGTGTATGTATGATGTGTGTGTGGCAGGTATGTGTGTTGTGTGCGGTGTGTATGGTATGTGTGGATTATGTGTCTGGTATGTGTGTATATTGTATATGGTGTGTGGTGTCCGTGTGTGTGTGTACGATGTGTGTGGTGTGTATGTGTGGTGTGTATGGTATCTCTCTATAATGTATGTGATGTGTGATGTGTGTGTGTGGTGGGCTTGTGAGTTATGTGTGTGGTATGTGTGTATATGATGTTTATGGTGTGTGTATGTGGCATGCATATGTGGTATGTGTGTAGATGTGTGAGGTATTTATGATGTGTGTAGTGTGTGTGACGTGCATGTACATGTGGTGTGTGTGGTATGTATTGTTATGTTTGTGTATGTACGATGTGTGTGTGGTGTGTGGTGTGGTGTATATGTGTATGGTGTGTATGTGTGTGTGTGTGTGTGTGTGTGTGTGTGTGGTGTGGTGTATATGTGTATGGTGTGTATGTATGGTGTATATGTGTATGGTGTGTATGTGTGTGTGTGTGTGTGTGTGTGTGTGTGTGGTGTGGTGTATATGTGTATGGTGTGTATGTATGGTGTATATGTGTATGGTGTGTATGTATGTGTGTGTGTGTGTGTGTGTGTGGTGTGGTGTATATGTGTATGGTGTGTATGTGTGGTGTATATGTGTATGGTGTGTGTGTATGTGTGTGTGTGCTGGGTGCATGTATCTGAGCTAGATCCTTCTATTGCTTACTGAGACTACTTTAGTAATAAATAGATTAGTGTGAATATCTATTTTGAGATTCAGATTACACTTAGTTCAGGTACATATCCTGTTTGTTATTGCACAATCATGTAGCAGTACTGTTTTCAAATTTTATAACTCATAGTAGCTGTGATAATTGGCACTCCCACAAGCAGTGTATGAAGATGCCCTTTTTCTATTTCCTCACCAGAATTTGCTACTTTAGTCTTTTTTCATAATAGCCACTCTCCATCTCATTACAGTTTTGACTTTCATTTCTCAGATGACCAGTGATATTGAGCAGTTTTTCAAATACTTGTTGGATTTTTATTAATTAAATTTGTTTTCAGACTGTTTTGAACATGTACAAAACTCTCAGTCTCACCCACCCTACTTATTTGTTTATATTTCTTCAGGAGAATCTCTCTTTTACATTCATATTTGAGCATTTTGTTTTGTGACACATGAAGATGAACTAGGGCTGGCTGTGTGACCACAGTTACATGTTGGATCTGGATAGATCTCTCTATCTTCATGTGGGAAATGCTTTTCAGGTCATTTATCCATTTAATTTTTAATGGCTTATTTATTTAATCTATTTTCCATGCAATATATTTTGATCATGGATTTTACTTTTCCTCAACCCCCCCCCAGGCCTAAAATCTATGTATTTGGTATTTATGTTTTTAAATCTGAGTCACTTCATTTACAAGCTCCAGTCATTTTTATGCAAATGTCATGACTAGGATAGATAATTTTCAATGTGCACCAGATAAACTATGGTTGACAATTATTAATTATTAACAATATTACTACTATTATTGTTGTCGTTGAAAACACTACTTCAAAATAGTAAAAAAGAAAAAAGAAAAAAGAAAAAGAAAGAAGGAAAGAAAAACAAGAAAGAGAAAGAAAGAAAAAAGAAAAGAAAAGACTTCTGAACATTCCCAGCACCAAGTGGTTGTGGAGATGCCGGATAGTCCTATCTGTTCATTTTACATTGAATGCCTGTCGTGATATGCCGCACTGTATCCTACGAATTTGTAAAATTATTACATGTCAATTAAAGTTTAATTAATGAGAAAGAGGTAAAGATGAGAACTACAAGTAATTGGAATTCACTCTGCTGTCTTTGTCTACAGAGAGTGAAGACTGAGCAGCTCCAGAGACTATGAGAGAGGTTTCAGCTGGTTACATAAAAGCAACATCTGTCCCTACACTGAGAGCAGGAAGCAACAATGTACCACGGTTTCTGTCAGCCCGTGGAGGTAAGCCTTTATGTTCACGTATGTCTGGGTAGTACTACACACTGCTCCTATTGGAACTTCATATCCAACTTCTGCTGACTATAGACAGTTGTAATAGCTGTTAAAAAATAATCTCTGGACACAAAGAATCAACACGTGCCTTCCTCTGGTTTTTACACAGCTTGTAAATCCTACATCATAAGAACAAACAGAACTGAAAACAATACAGATGTTGCTACCTCAAATCTACAGAGACTAAGAGCCTCCTGGGTTAGAAGGTTGACTATTTTGTTTATGTTGCACGCAGTAATCTTGAGTTTTTAAGCTAATTGTGTCCTTTTTCTGGATTAGGAACTCTTGCTGCATGGAATGTGTATTTAACATTGTTTTGGACAACACGGTGTGGATGCTTATGGTTGTATAGTACAACTCTAATTTTCTTTTATTTATTACACTAAAAATGTTCTAACCCTCATTGTTAAGGCCAAGCAGCCATATTGATTCAAGCATTACTCTCATACTGTTAATTCTTCAACATCCTACAGCCAGCACCTTCAACCTCAGCGACAGAATTTTAAAGTATATGTTTGCCTTTGAGCAGTATAAGGTACATATACTGCATAATAATACAGATATGTATAGAATTCTTAACACTGGTACAGATCAAGTATCATAGCTTAGAGCTTCTATTTCTCAAAGAAATATAAACACAGCGGCCAGTAAGGTGACTCAACAGGTAAAGATGCTTTCTGTACAAGCCTGGCAATATGAGTTTGAACCTTGAAACCCAAGCAACAGTGGAAGGAGAAAACTGGCTTTACAAAGATGCTCTCTGACATCCATGTCAAACACCCTCCATACACACAACATGCATACATAGTATAAAAATAAATTATGAATTTTTAAGCTACAAATATGAAAGCGTCGGTGTTATGTAATTTTACAACCAGCAAGAATTTTTTTAATCTTTAAATATCAGTCAGCAGCACTCTCTTTGAACTTTTAAAAGCAGTTACAATGTTTATTTTTCTAACCACCTTATGATCACACTATCAGGCTCCAAGCACAGGTAGCAATTACTTGCTGGGCACCATGAATGTCAAAAAAATAAAAATAAAAATAAAAAATAAGCCCCACAAGAAAGAAAATTTACCAGCCGGTTCCCAGCTGCCAGCTTCTGGATCGGAGACTGGCGTACAGCACCCGCTTCTTAGCTGATAACTGGATAGATAGCATCAGAGCTGCACGCAAGTTGTATTATGGAAGCAGATCCTGCTCCTCTATAAACTCTCCAAGATTAAATATTTAATTTTATCCACTAGAGCAATGGTGTAAATGATATAACATGCTTCAAATTTTAATTCCCAAGGAAACCCAGGGCCTACAGAGTGGAGGTTAGTAATAGAAGAAAAAGGTTGAGTTTTTTTTTTTTTTTTTTTTTTTTTATTAATTTATTCTTGTTACATCTCAATGTTTATCCCATCCCTTGTATCCTCCCATTCCTCCCCCCCCCCCCATTTTCCCATTATTCCCCTCCCCTATGACTGTTCCTGAGGGGGATTACGTCCCCCTATATATTCTCATAGGGTATCAAGTCTCTTCTTGGCTACTTGCTGTCCTTCCTCTGAGTGCCACCAGGTCTCCCCCTCCAGGGGACATGGCCAAATGTGAGGCACCAGAGTATGTGAGAAAGTCGTATCACACTCTCCACTCAACTGTGGAGAATATTCTGACCATTGGCTAGATCTGGGAAGGGGTTTAAAGTTTACCTCCTGTATTGTCCTTGGCTGGTGCCTTAGTTTGAGCGGGACCCCTGGGCCCAAATCTGCCTATCATATTGTTCTACTTGTAGATTTCTAGGACCCTCTGGATCCTTTTATTTTGCTATTCTCCCATGCGTCTCTCATTTAGAGTCCCAATAGGATGCCTTCCCCTCTGTCCCAGTTTCCTGGTAAGTGAAGGCTTTCGTGGGACATGCCCCTTGGGCTAGTATGCAGATATACTCCTTGGAATATACCCAGAAGATGCTCCAGCACACAACAAGAAAATTTGCTCAACCATGTTCATAGCGGCCTTATTCATAATAGCCAGAACATGGAAACAGCCTAAGTGTCCCTCAGTAGAAGAGTGGATAAAGAAACTGTGGTACATATACACTATGGAATACTACTCAGCTATTAAAAACAAGGAATTCCCGAAATTTGTGGATAAATGGATTGAGCTAGAAATGATCATAATGAGTGAGTTAACCCAGAAGCAGAAAGAATCAAATGGTATATACTCACTTATATCTGCATAAAAGGTTGAGTTTTAGAATGGAGATGCGTTAATCATTAGAAGAGAGACACCCAGGCTTTTCAGCAAGACAACGTCAGTGAACTAGAGGTTATGGTTCTAGATGCGCTGGAGACTGAGGCAGAAGGACTGCAAGTTCAAGTACAACCTGTGCCACTTCTCAAGCCCTTGTCTCAAAGTAAAACTAAAGTCATAGTAGCACCTGTGGGAAGTGGATGTCACAGGCCTCATGCAGCAAGCCTGCCTTTTCTTCTCCCTGATCTGTTGTAGGTGTGACTCACAGTAGTTTGCAATGCATAGCCACTGTGCAGGTGCTATGGAGCATCTCTATGAAAGCAGCTTTGCAACTAATGTTTAACACTCTCTCCTCAAACTCCAGTAACTGAAACCCTTCTAACCATGGTAAAAATGAATTCTTAGGTCTCCATTATTACAAGAAACTTCATAAACATAGACCCTGATGTTGAAACCCACAGACCTTAAGGACACAGAAAACAGGAATGCCTGTGTACAGTATGTACATGCCTGTGTACAGTATGTACATGCCTATGTACAATATTTAATGTTGGCTTTGCTAACATGTATTTACTATCACACACTCCCTGGATCAATAATCTGGGCATTGATTAAGTAGGTCTTTTTTCCAGGGTCGCATAACCTGGAAATGTAGAATGGTGTGGCTCACAGCTGCTGTTCAAGGTCTTCTTCAAACTCAGAGGTTTGTTGGCAGATCTTTACAGCTAAAGGACTTAGTCCTTCATGTTTGGCTAAAAGTTTTCTGCTATTTAGCCTTCTTCGTGGATGTAGCACACAGCTAAATTCTGCTGAAATAGCCGAGCTCAATAGTCTTTATCAGAACAATGTCTTATGAACTTTGACTCATATCATAGACAAGACAAGAGATGCATGATCCTCTCTTGCAAGCTGTGTTAGCTGGAAACAACTGAGGAGTTCACCAGTTCTCAAGAGGAGGAGGCTACAGAACACAGTGGCTCATTGAGATTTGCCTAGAATGAAAATACAGTCCCTGTGCTTTTCTTTTCTTTTTATTTTGCATCTCAACAGAAGAAAGCTTTAGGCAGAATTGCTGTTCATTCCATTTGGTGACAGATGCAATAAGGGCTTTGTCTTAGATACTGCATAAGAAAAATAAATATGTAACTATCAGCATGAACAACAGATAAAGGAAATCCCAGCCCAAATATTTGGCACAGTAGCAAATACTTGCTGGATCCAGAAAGTGCCAGTGACACCAAAGGATAATTCATTCCCTTTTAGTACTACATACCCAGAGGAGGATGTTTAGAAATAAGATCGGAGAACAAACCGCAAGCTGACATGTATGAGCATCTTCTAAAGAGTTTATGAAGCTACTGATCCATGAGGTCCTGTCTATCTAACATCTATCTACCTGACTGTCTGCCAGCCTATCTGTCTGTCTGTCTGTCTGCCTGCCCATCAACTTCTAAGTTCAGATTGTTTAAGCCCTATAACATCTGGAAATTTATCCAGAGACTATGTACACAAATGATTTTGAAAGATGTAGTATCTTTAGTCTCAGGGATCAATATCACTCCCTATAGCACCTTTTATGCTGTACCTAGGATCTTCTTTTGTACACTGTTCACCTCCTCTATAACTGTGGCAATCAGCTGGTCATAGGTATAACTGTAGGGCCGTCTTTGTGTGTCACTTTCTGTCCAAGGACTTGTGGACTAGTGATATTTGGGATGGCTTTAAGAATCAATTTAGATGTTCTGAAAATTCTGTTGAGTTAAAAAAAAAATCTCTGGGAAATTTCTGATCCATGAAAATTAAGTTCTAGGGACAGATTGCCAGAAACAATCAAATCAGTTGTGTTGTCTTCTTATTCCGTCCCTGGGGCTTGGAAGATTATGGTATTGAGTTCTGACTGGCTATTAGCATGAAACAATTTTTCATACACCTGGATGGGATTTGCTCCTAGTTGCTTTTCAGAGTACTTCATAGTCTGTGGTGTTACTTCCTAAAATAAATTATACAGACAAAATCCTTAATAAGGTATTGCTTTGTTTTTCACAGCCCAGAGGAAAACAACTAGTATAAGAAATAGCTTTGGAAAGCAGACTCAGCCTCCATTTATTGGGCTGAACATCAGATCAGTCGGACAGCAATAAATAATCCCTTGTTGTTAATAGTGGAAACCATGACAACCTGAGATATTTGAGAACATATGACTGAGAAATTCATTAGAGTTAATTTTGAGAAGTGCAAGTGAAAGATGAGATATTAGATTATAAGGTAACATGGATTGCCGGATGAAGTGCAAACAGTGAAGATAAAAAAAAATGTGTGAAGTTGTCTTGTTTTATTAAAAATGGAAAATGACCACCTCAACACAACCAGACATCACCTCCACCATGTACTTCAACAGAAGATTCATGAAAGCAGAGATAGTATATACCAAAGTAATCATAAAATTAAAAATATAGAAAGTTAAATAGTGTATACACTCAGACAGAAAAAATCCACCTGAAAGGTAGAAAACTGAGATCAGTGTCTATAATGAAGAAGATGAGCCTGCACATGCATCCCATATCTGTGTCAGTTCTTAGCTCAGTGCTCACTTACTGCAGCAGAAACTGTTTTAGAGAGGGGAAACAAAAAAAAAAAAAAAAAAAAAAAAAAAAAAAAAAAACCCACAGTGTGTTTAAGCACAATCAAGGTTCTTCCTCCAGGAGAAATTTCATCTCCTCACCAGAAAAACTACATCTTTCAATAATCTAACACATTGGCCATTCCAGTTTTGACTGATACATACTTTATTACAAGGTTTAGTAGCTTTTAATACCTGAGACTGAAATGTGGCTATGAGCTTAGATAGTGTGTTTACAGAGGCTATTACCAACTGAATCCCAAAATTATAATGGACAAGCCAGCTAATCTGATAATTTCTCCATCTCTGGGCTGCATAATGAGCATGTGGAAACACAGCACCTAGAATAATTCTCACTCATTCCCTGAGCTATGAACAAGAAACTCTATATCAACAAGTATGATGTGGAAGGAGAGGTGGGTGGATCTCTGTGAGTCCAAGGCCAACCTGGTCTACAAAGCAAGTCCAGAAAAGCCAGTGCTACACAGATAAACCTTGCCTCAAAAACATAAACAAACAAACAAACAAACAAACAAACAAACCAAATAGTGATGTCTGTGGTGTTTGCATCTACTTTGAAGCTGTACAATTCCACATGTAGTCATGATGGCAGACATGCTGTCAAGAAATAATTCATATCAAGAGTATGAACTATCCTAGCACATTCAAATTTCACCTGTCTGATGGAGAAAGTATCTCATACAGTGACGTTTTTGTGAGGGATCTGGTTTGTTTTCCCAAAGAACTATAACAGATGGTGCCCCTAGTGGTTGACTTGTGAATAGTACAACCCATAGCAAAAGTTCTGGATTGGCTGAGACTCACCTGAGTGGTATCCTAGAACACATTATTATGCCTTCAAAATACAACCAAAGAGTACTTTGACGGAGGTTTTGTAATGAATTCACCTTAATGCATAGCACAACTCCAGGAGCAGATTACCCTATTAGTTTGTATCACTCCATTGTTGTTGCTCGGGCAGTCAGGTTCTTCATGCCCTCTGTGAAATCTGTGTGACCCCTCAACAGTGTCACTAATTCCGTCTTTCCATCTCAAAACTTTTCTAAACTGGCAACTTCCCTGTTTTCATCAGAAAGCTTCTCTGCTCTCCCAGTGGACAAGCGTTTGCAATAAGGTAACTACACAAAGGTGTTATTCTTCATCAATGGGAAAAGGGGAACATAAAGATAAGTATCTCTCTCCTCTCCCCCTTTGAGTTCCATTCTACCCAGCTCAAATATCCAGAGAGCTCAAGCTATTTATCTAGTTTAAAAAGAAAAGAGCAGATGGATAATGTATCCTCAGGTTAGCCTTCCAGCCTATCTTGCTATTTTATTTTCCTTATCTTTCTGTGTCTTTCATAACAATCAGAGAAGTTTTATGCCTGCCCCTCTGTTTTAAAACAAATTCTCAAATACATACTCCCAATTTGCAGATGGAATAAACTAGCAATAGTAGTGTACAAAGAAAAGAAAACTAATGAAACTTTCAAAGTTGGACTTGAGATGAACTGATAAGTTTTATTTTCAGGATCTATCAAATCAAAGTTATATCACACAAATGCAAACAGTAGAAATTCAAGAACAATGCTCTTTTTTATTTAATTAATTTATTCAGACTACATCTGAATTGTTATCCTAGCCCTTGTATCCTCCCATTCCCCCCTCCCTCCTGCTTTCACCCTATTCCCCTCCCCTAGGTCTGTGACAGAGTGGGACCTCCTTCCCCACTATATGGTCATAGGCTATCAAGTCTTATCTTGGTAGCCTGCTTATTCTTTGAGTGCCACCAGGCCTCTCCACCAAGGGGAAGTGGTCAAATATGGGACATCAGTCTCTGCTCTGTACTCAACTGTGGAGAATGTCCTGACCATTGGCTAGATCTCAGAAGGGGTTTGACGTTTACTGCACATATTGTCCTTGGTTGGTGCAGTAGTTTGAGCAGAACCCCTGTACCCTGATCTACCTGTCATGATGTTCTTCTTGAAATAAGAAGAAAAATATTCTTAGGATATATTATTTGATATAACCTAAAAGTATGGTGCTTACCAATGGATATTTCCTATCTGTTCCCAAGATTTTTCTATGTATGTACAAACACTGCTTAGGTGGTTTGAATAAGAATGGACCACATAGGCTCATAGTATGTGAATGAATGTCTGATTCCCAGGGGTGAGTTTGTTTTGGAAGGACTAGAAAATGTGTCCTTATTGAAGGAGATGAGTCACTGGGATTTGGCTTGGAGGTTTCAAAAGCCCAAGCTATTCCCAGTTAGCTTGCTCACTTTCTGCCTCGTAGTTGTCCTCAATATGTAAGCACTCAATATGTAAGCACTGCTCCTGTGCCCACCTGCTATGCTGCTTCCCAGTGTGATTGTCATGGATAGTAATGTTTTGAAACAATAAACTTCCTTCTATTAAGTAGACTTGGTCATGGTGTCTTAGCACAGCACTAAAGAATTGCCTAATGCAGCTGCCCACAGTCCATGTCTTTGCAACAGAGCTCATGTAAACTTCTGGCTTTATATCTCTAAAGTCCCCATGCTCATTTCAAGCTGCATTTAATACCTTAGCTTTGTTACACTGATGCCCCAAACAATGTGGTGACAATATTTCTAACATTCTCTGCATATGTTGCTGGTTCAAAATTTTGGTGGCCTTTTAAATTTCAGAATTAGGTACATGAGCATTTATGAAGATATATGTGTTGATTGCATACTAAATGCCAGACAATCTACCCAGGGGACTAGGAATAAGATTCTGAGGCATCATAATTCTCACCTACACTTTTAACATTGGATGATGTGACTCCTAACATCTCCAGCTTGATGTGGCCAACAAATTATTTGTTCACAGGAAAATAAATCTATGAGTCTTTCTGTTAACTTCTTTGCTAAGTGTGAATCATTCTCTGTCTTCACCGGACGTGTGTTAAACCCATGCTTAACTCATAAGGTATATCTGCTCAATAGGGGACCTATCCTGAGTTTCCTTCAGGCAGTATTCTCTTCCTCTGCTCTGTACTAATTTATAATCTTACACATTTATCTTACTCTTGCTGTGCATGCAAGTACAGGAACAAGACTTTAGAGTCACCCAGAAGCATTATCTGTACTACTAAATTTAAACCTACTTACCAGGTTTATAGTATGCTGTTATAATATACCAGAGACAATCTTGAACATATTATCTTGTGTCTATATGAAGATGCTCATTTTATCTTCCTAAAGCATCCTTTAACACAATGTTCCAGATCCTAGACCAGATCAAAGCTCTCTGTACTTCAGATAAAGCTTCTCTCCTCTCTTGGTTGCATAAAGTGACAGTACCATTAGCCTAATTTGTTCCTTTCTTTCTACCTCTCAGCACCAATACTCCAATAGAAAATAAGCTCTGGTTAAAAAGGGTTTTGCATGGTTGATGGAGCTTCATTTGGCCATCATTGATGGCTGAGTACATGCCTCATCTAATGTGTTTGTGTGTTTTTGTGTGTGTGTATATGTACATATATACACACACATATATATGCACACATATTATATATATATATATACAAACACATGTAATTTTTAAACTGTATTCTTTGACTTTCTGACTACAGCTTCCATCATATGAGGCTGATCCTCACTGTCTTAAGTTTCGTTTGTTCCTCATACCTGTGGAGCTTCTCTGTTTCACCAGGTGATCGTGTGGGGTTATACCCCATGCACCATCCACATGCTCTTTACAGGACAAGTAAACTCAAACCCATTGATCACCAAAGTCTGGAAAAGGACGTCTCTAACCCTAACTCCACCCAGAAGGCAGAAGTCACATGCTAAGCTTTATATTCTAACTATCCAGAGTAAACAGGCCAAGTTCTCTGAATGATTCTTTTAATCTGATATTAAGTTTACAAGGGACAAACTCTTCTCCCTCTTAGCAGGATGCATGAATCATTCAGCCCATGTAAGGATTTTCAAGAACCCTTTGTTTTCTGTGAGACTCTGAATAACAGCCTGGACTTTATGTGGGTAACAGGCTAATCATGACAGCTGTTTTTCAATCCCTATCTTGTACATGACAGTGATGGTCATACATTTAACTGTATATATGAGGATGTTCAACAGTTCGAAATCTATTCTCCTAATCACTCAGAACTCAGTTTTAGAACTTCCAGTCAAGACCATTTTAGCACAATGTGATGCATGCATAAACACATATTTGATTTGTTTGGAAAAATCAGCAATATACATGTGGCTCAGCAACTTGCTCTTTTCATTTGACATGTCTTTATATAGACACACACACAGATATATATATATATATATATATATATATATATATAGATATATATATATATATATGGATGTCAACAGATATACCTCTTAATATATAAACACGTGACTCCATTAAAAATTCTTCTGAATTTCAAGGAATATTGCTTTATCTAATAATTATAATAAATGCCACTGATGAAACTAAACTCACCTATTAACTGAGTTTGAATGCAGTATGATGTGAATAATAGAAGAGAAAGTTCCAGAAGGTTGGCTCCAAAAAGAAAGAAATGATAAGTCACAGAAGGCCAATTTTTACCAGAGAGAGAGAGAAGATAAGGCTACACCATGAAATATAATAAGACTGACATTTTAAATTCTGAATTACAACACTTACTGTTAGTGAACCATTCAGGCCTTCCTCCAGTTAGCCATGCCCCTTTCTCACAAGGATGTAGCCACATCCACACTCTCAGTCTCTCAGATGTTGCTCCCACTATCTGGAATGCTCTTTCCTGAAACAACTTACACATATTTTTATGTATTCAGGTACTTTCACATTCTTCAAATCTCAGCTGAAATCTATATTTACAGTCGTATAATATAGCTTATCTTCTTTCTTTAGTTGATTTTTCCAATATATTTTATGACTTCCAGTTTTGTTTTTCACATGCATGACATCTTTACCTCTGCCTAAATTCCTATGGCCCAGCGTGGCCTCTGCATGCACACGAGTCCCTCTTCTGAATGTACCCCACCTAGTCTTGAGTAGCTATAGTCTTTCTTAGGAAACAAATAGGAGTCTTTTCTTTATCTTTTAAATTATTTATTTTATGACAAATTGCTTTAATTTTTAAAAGTAGTTTATTTTGTGTATATGGGTGTTCTGTCTGCATGTATGTCTGTGTACTACATGCATGCAGTGTCCAAAAAGGCCAAGGAAAGCATCAGATCTCATGGAAATTGAGTTACAGACAATTACGCACTGATATCTGGGTGCTAGTAATTGAACTCTGGTCTTCTGGAAGACCAATCAGTGCTCTTAACCACCATGCCATCTCTTCAGCCCACATATCCTATCCACTTTACGGAGGAGACTGTTGGAACAGCGAGAACTGTCAAGATTTAAAAGTTCATAAACGTACTGACAGGGAAATAATCTCTGTATAATGAGCTGAGAAAATTCCTTCGATTTCTTTAGAGGATTGAGAACAAAATATTCCTTCTACTCTTTCTTCCAACTTAACACATAGATATTAGTCTCTGTGATTTGTATTTCCTATATCCTTTTTTCTTAGAGTGCTAATTCTCTTGGCTTGCTACACAAATTGTCTCTACATTGGCTAAGGCCTTTATAAAGGTGACAGTAATGACAAGAAGAGGTCAACTGAAAGAAGAGTTTGTTACTTGTATTTCATGAGAAACAGTCATAACACACCATGACAGGGCACATGGTGAAACCTCTGCACATGGTGAAGCCTCGGCGTCTGTCAATAGCAGGAGGAAGGAAGAAGCACAGACGAGATCCTATTCTCTCAGTGTGGGAAGTATAAAGATCCTTTCTATCAAGGTGTTTATAATGTGTGTGTGTGTGTGTGTGTGTGTGTGTGTGTGTGTGTGTGTGTTTGTGTGTGCATGTCTATGTGTGTGTGTACGTCAGGAAACTGTATCTGTGTAGGGTGTGTGTTATGTGTTGTGTGTGTGTGTGTGTGTTTGTGTGTATCAGGAAGCTGTATATGTGTAGTGTGTGTGTTTATGTGGAAACAGGAAAAATATAAAGACTTTTGGCCTTAAGCTCAGGCTTGTAGTTCACACATAGTAAGACTTTAATTATAATGCATATCACAATTAATAATAGGATATATATATATATATATATATATATATATATATATATATATAGAGAGAGAGAGAGAGAGAATGCCAAATGAGAATCACTTTAATCGTTAAACATTAAATATCTCATATGTTCAAACCCTGAAAGTTCCAAGGACTAAACTGTGGTCCTGTCATACCTTCAAGACTCGAAGGCCCTGTACCAGCCTCAAGCCCAGGCATGCTATGTCTGCCCTTTTCCCCTTTGTTAAATGATTCTATATCATGGACTTATATCCCCAGAATCCCTGCTCACAGACATGCATTAAGTTTCAACAAGGAAATGGCTATGCGTAGTTATGAGATAAGTAAGCAGTAACACTAGCTTTAACTGCCTATGGATCTGGGGAGTAAGTATTTGTGGATAATGGATAAGGATGGTGAAGAAGAGAATGCAATCACATGCTTAAAGCAACTAAGGCCTTGGAGATTGGGTAACAGATAATCAGCCTCCTCTGGCTGTGACACAGAATGTGTGAGAGTACCTTCATCTAGTAAAGTCTGGGAAGTTTTCACTGCATCTATCTGGCCATGTATTTTAAAGACACAAATTAATTGTAAATAAACAAAATAGCTCCCAAATCATAGACTCCATTTTGTGTTGACCAAGCACTCCCAGAGTGTGGTTGATATGCCAGTAAAATGACATCCATTGGATAAAACTGATATCCCCTCTCCCAGCAGGTATCAACTGAAGATTGCTTCTTCCTTAGGGGTTCACTCCCCCTTCTTCCTGGTGAGAATTTTCCAGGTTTGAACTTGTCACAGACTACCACAGCCTCTGTATGTGTCACTTCTATTGTGCCTGAATGACATTACTTGCTTCAAATCATTGCCTGTGGCTTTTAGCAGTCTTTCTACCTCCTCTTCCACATAGATCCATGAGCTCTGAGGGGAGGGATCTGATAAAAAACATCTAATGTAGGGCTGAGTGCTCCAAAGTATCTCATTCTCTGCACATTGTCCAGTCATGGGTCTCTCTGTTAATTAGCATCTGCTGCAAGCTTGTCTGATGAGGACTGAATGATGTTCTGATTTATGGATACAGCAAAATGTCAGCAGGAGCCATTCCTATTGTTATGTTTGTTTGGATTTGTTTGTTTGGGGTTTTTGTTTGTTTTGCTTGCTTTTTAGCAGAGTAATAGTATTATGTTTTCTCCAAAGCTTATGGTGTATGTAGTACCACATTCTAGGCCACCTTAACAGTGATAGGTATGCATTCCATATCATAGAGTAGGCCTTCAACTCAACCAAAAAGTGGTGGTCTACTACAACTGTCATCACTGCTGGATAGTAGATCTTGCAGGCAGGTTGCTGTTGTAGATTACAGGGTTTGTAGCTGGGTGATATTGATGATTGCTTCTCTCTTCCAGGAGCATGCAAAGTTCTTTCCAGCATTGTAAAGTCCAGCCAGTAAGCATGAATCTTGTAATAGTGTACACCAGCTTTATTTCTCCATTTACAATGGTGTAACTTGTGATGTAAGCTATAGGTCTTTATGTTTGGAGTGGTCTATGTGTCCTTTTTGGCCAATGACTCAACTAGATGTAACCCATTCCTAGCATTGAGGTTTTGCTTGGTAGCATAGGATATTTAGTTGGAGTATTGTCTCCTCTGTTAAATGGTGACTCCTTTTGAGTTCCTTTCATATACGTATATATTTTAGAAAATATCTAAGTCAGTATGTTTACATGTGCCTTCTAAAACATACTTTTTTTTGTTATAGGGAGAGACAACAGTGGTTTTTAAAGAAAAACTTATCCATAAATCTATTGGAAACCTAGCACGATTTGTAAGTGAATTAGTCACTTGAATGTCAGCTTGTGGCTTATTAAAGAAAAGGCAAATCACAGTTAAATTTAGGTATGAGTTGGGTGTGGAGGGAAGATGGAAAGGAAGGAAGAAGATGGGGAACAGTTCTTTAGTTTGCACAACTGAAATTGTATTGTTTACTTCTGTTGTTCTGGGGATCATACCTGAGCCTTTGAGCATGCTAGCAAAGCACCCAACCACATAGTTGCATTCCCAGCCCTTTCCTTGTGAGACTTTTATTTGTTTGGCACAGTCTTTGTGCAGATATCCCAAGCAGCAATTTGTATAAGTTGATTATACACCATCTCTCCAACAAGAGTAATGTCTTTATATCTTGAGTAGAAAATTTCCCTCTTGTCATAACTTAACGAGGGAAATGAAAGGCAGATACAGACTTATGTGAAGTATAAGATATAAGAACTTTTTATTTCAAACTTGCATAGAAAAAGAAAATCAGATTTAGTTAAATAAAAGGAATTTTAAATCGTCTTCAAAGAAATAAATCAACCACTCAGTTGCACAGCAGGGAGAACTGTCTTCCCCCTCAAAAAAATCTGCATTGAAATGTAAAGCCGTCTAGAATGTCAACTCCTGAAAGCTATACAAAAATACTGTGTCTTTCGGGAAAATACAAAGTCTGCACTGTGCTAAGACAATCTATATGCTATAGTTACAAAAGGAAAATTTAAAAGCACAGTTTGTTTCTATTCTTTGTGGGTATCCTGCACAGATTTAATCCCTTCCGCCAATTATTTCTAATTGAGCCCCTAATCTTTTTCTTTTCAGTTGATGTCCCCTCTACACACACACACACACACACACACACACACACACACACACACACACGCACACACATAATCTGCCAACTGAAGTTCCATCTCAGTGTTCTCATTTCTTCCTTTCCCTCAGGCAGAGAAATCAAGGTCTTCCTACCACCTCCCTTGTCCAAACATCCTCATATCCACTACTTTTCTAATAAATTATTGTGGTACCATGGTTTTTTATTCTGCTTTACTCATGGACGTATGGTGATCCCTTTAAAATATAGAACAGATCACCTCTCTCCTCTCTCAGAATCCACCAGAGCTCCCCCTTCCACACTGTCAGCCAGTCCTGTCTTTGGTAGCTCCTCTTCGTCCTATCTGATATTTTGCTTCTATTCCAGCCACATTGGGTATATTTTTATTTTCAAGCCCATCTGCCCTGCTTCTCTCTCTCTGAGACTTCATGTTGACTTACTTTTACTGGAAGGATACCCTCCTAACTACCCAAGGGCCTCACTCTTCTACACTTTTTTGTTTTTTTCAAATCTCCTATCATTGTGAAAATGTCTCTTGATGACATTGTGGAGATTGCTTTGCACAGGACTCAGAGCTGATAAAAATCCTCTACATACTACATTTTAAGTCTTTTTATTTTCTAATAAAAATAAACTCTGGGGGCTGGAGAGACAGCTCAGAGGTTAAGAGCACTGGTTGTTCTTCGAAAAGTCCTGAGTTCAATTGCCAGCCACCACATGGTGGCCCACAACCATCTATAATAAGATCTGGTGCCCTCTGCTGGTCTGCGGGTATACGTGAGGACAGAAAGAATAAACAAATTAATTGAAAAAAAAAAAAAAAAAAAAAAAAAAACCAAAAAAACAAAAATAAAATAAACTGTGATGAAAGGGCTTTTCATGCATTCTTTCCTTCAAAACAATTCCTAAAGAATGACTATATGTCATGATTAGTGTATAATTAATAAACTTGACATATCAAGCAATAGTCAAGTAGGCAGAATCAGGCACTTCCACACTACAATTTTTTACCTCAAACATGGCACTGTTGTCTATTCTTAATTTTATCTTGACTCTTTGCAAAATTTTTATTTTTAATAAAATCTGTGATTGTTCAGATGAACCACATGCATCATTTTTAATACTCTTGTTTATAAATGCGTGCGCTCAACTTAACAATCAGTCTTTTTCCTCAAATCATTGTTCTTGGGTCAGGTTACTTTCTTTAATTATTAAATTAACTTGTTTGTTTACTTAAAATGTTTTTATACATTATTTTAATCCTATCCTTCTCCTCCCAGATCATCACCATGTCTCTACCAACCCAACTTCAACGTCATATTCTCTTTCACCAGGCTCACTCTCTTCTTTCTTTCAAAGCAGAAAAGAAACAACCAAGAAACAAAATGAACACAACTTAATTATAACACCCAATAATTTGAAAAATAACAAAATAAAACAAAAAGCTGACACACACACATAAACACACAACAACAGCAACAGCAACAAAAACATAAAGTCTATTTTGTATTTGTCAATTGCTTCATGGCATTGGGCCTGCCCTGAAATGTACTTAATATAGCTAATGAGTCTCTGTTGGAGAAAACTGATTTCTCTGTTGCCAGTGGCTATTAATTGCAAATAATGTCTTGGTTACAGGTAGGTCCAAGTAGGTCCAAGTAGTACAGGTAGGACCCCCTCTCTGTGCTGGGTCTGTCTTATATAGTGTTTTTCTTTTTAAATTTTAGATAACGTTTTAGGTTCCCTTTTTAAAATAAAGATCTGTGTGTATCTGGGAATTATTTTGTTTATTCCTATAAATTTTTCACAAAGGAAAGCAAATTAAATTTCATATGAGGATCTCAAGTATTTATAACAAGAAAAAGTAGCTTATTTTTTCTAATTTTAGAAATTGCTAAACATAAAGAATATTGTTGAAATTGACTCATGATAAGATTGTATTTTAATAGGCAAATTTTGGTACAGAACTAGATTATAATACCCTCTGTACTTTGAAAAGAATTTGAAAAGGTAATATCCCAATAAGTAAATATTAGGATGCCTAATTTTGGAGGTGAGTAATCAGAAAATAGAGATGCAGCTCCAAGTATTCTGAGCATTGTGGCATAGGTGGGTTCTACAGATCTCACCACTCGGAACTTGAAGATGTTCTATTATTTTATCTTGTCAATGCAGACATCTAGTAGGGCTCCAGATCTTGAAACTTCTGAACATAGATAGCACATGCAAATAAAAGGGCACAGTGAGAGGACAGGAAAAGCAGTAAAGAAAAAGAGGAGGGGTCATGACAGGGTAAAGCAAAGGAAAATATGTGCCATGGAAACAGAGAAGGAACTAGGGGAAGGCAGTGTATGAAGGAGTAGATAGGAACACAGCACAATGATACATATGTATAAAAACGCCACAGTGAAAACTGTTTCTTTGTAGCCAGCCAAAACTTTAATGTAAAGAAGATAATTGAGTTACTAGAGGACGTAGCATTTCATAATATAAGTGCTTATAAAACTTTTCTCCTTTATGTGAACAAGATGGGAGTTACAGAGATTGAGGTGTGGGAAGTGTACAGAGGGATACTCACAGGACACTAAGCTTCTCTTATACAGGAGGAGAAAAACGTTCTTTCTTTTCTAAGATCTATTGCACATGACAGTAAGTATGCTCAGTAAGAGTATGTCAGATTTATGAAAATGAATTTCAAATAGTCTCATCACAAAAAATGACATGTATTTGAGGTATATTGCTATGTAGTGAAGTGATGGATATGTTAATTAACTTGATCTAATTGCCCCAAAGTGTATTCATAAATCACGGTATCACTTTATACCCCATAATATATACACTTAGTTAATTTACAATAAAATTAAAAATTAATTTTCTTGATCTATCTAAAGCCTCATTCAGAAACAGCCATGCTGAGTCGAATCACCAAATTGAATTAATTCCTTTACCAAGCTCTAAATGTTCCACAAAATAATTGATACCCTATTTCCTGTTTCACTTTCATTGCCTTAAGTGTTACATTTTTTATTTGACTCTAACACAGTTCTTAATGCACTCAATCTTCCGTGTCAAAAATGTGAACATGAAGAATGAGCCACTTCCATACTATCAATGTAAAATAATTTTCCCCACATTAGTGTGACTAAGAACAAAATATGATGGTGCATCCCAGAGGGATGGGAATTGGCAGGCGAGAATTATAAAGCCAAATTTAAAGTGGATGTGGCCCCCTAAATTAGATGAGGAGCTTTATAATCAAATAGGTTTTATCTTTTTACTAGTTTTCTGTTAGTACAAATCCCCTCAGTCAGTGGTAGTAGACAACAATTTCACAATCATTTGTTTTATAGAGTAAGGAGAGAGTATAGCTCCACTCTTTACTGTGTGACTATCCAAGCTCCCCAGAACCATCTGTTGAAGCATTTTGGCAACATTATAAAGCTTCAACAGACCACACTGGTAATCTACTAGGTGATCCACCCTATTTTCATTGACTGCATTAATTATGGCCCTTTTTAATTCCTTGAGCATATTTATAATGGTGAACGTGACGTTCCTAAACTCAACACTTTGGTTTTTTTAATTTGTCTATAATGCACACTTATGTATAAGTCTTTATTATTATATAGGATAATTTTGTTTTCTTGTAAGAGCCACAAATTTTTGTGCATTAATGTTCAATTTTTCCAAATTCTTAATAACTTCATTCTAGTTTTACCATTCATCATGGTACTTTGGGACTTTGAAATTCCACTTATTTTCACTGAAGTTATTATTATTAGTTCTCAATATCAGTGTGTGTGTGTGTGTATATATATATATATATATATATATATATATATATATATATATATATATATATATATATATCATAGTCTATTTCCTATTTCTGCTTCTTTTGCTTTGCTTTGTTTTAGTTTTAGGGGTTTTTTTGTTTTCTTCTCTAACTTTGATTTGGATTTTTTAGTTCATTGACATCTAACATGATTTTGACAAAGAATTACACATGTCAACTTACTCTTGCTTTTAAGCCACTTTATATTCTTTCTACTTCATTTCTTACTACTTTTATTTAATTGAAATGTTATATTTTCTAATTTAACATCTTAAATATTTTAATGATTATATCACTATATTTTTATTTTCCCCCTTGGTGGTAGCTCTGTAACAATGCATGCATCTTTTTTTTCAAGGTAATCTGTTTCCATTTCCATTAACTTAATTTAAGCATGGTCATATAGCCATTGTGGCTATACAGTATACTGGTCATATTAGCCTATGTCACCCAGACATACCATGGCCACCTCAGCTTGTGCAACTGTACTCCATGCCATCACCTGGTTTAAAATCACCTAGGAACCCATTTGTCAGAATGTGTCCCTCTTCTCTACACAACACAGAGTAACAATGTGGAAATGTTACTCACAAACTTTACTTTTTGTATTATTATACCTTTAAGTAATTTTAATGTTTTTAATTCAAATAGAATTACATGGTTTCCCTCTCTCTGTCTTTCATCCAGCCTCTCCAAGCTACCTTCCTTCAAACGCCTGCCATGTCCCTCCCCTACTCTCAAGTAGATAGCCTCCCTACCCTTAAATATTGTTGTTACATGCACATAGAGTATGTGTACATATAACATATATTATAGAAATTATATATGATATATTTTGCCTAGGTTTGGAACCCTGTGAATTTTTCCTCATCTATGTTTACAGGTCAATTGATACTGCCTTTGTTCCAGTTATACAACCATTTCAAGAAAAGACAAAAAATATTTGAAAAGAGGTATTCTGTAAATCACCATCTACACAGTTTCTGGTTCTTCTGTGAATTTGAATTACTATCTAATTTTACTTCATTCTCCTAGTACACCTGTTTTCTCATTCATATACTCCCTGAGTTACTCTGAGTCGTAGTGTAGCACAGCAGTAGATTACTCACCTAATATGTGCAAGAGTGTGGCGTGATACTTAATTTCCTGTCCCAAAGTACAGAAGAAGCTTCTTGAGTACTTCACATGATATTTTTCATTTTAGTTTTATATTTTTCTGGTCGTTTGTTTATTTTCTTGATTTTTAAAAAAAATTTTATTATGTTTTTTAACATATACATTTATATTATTACACATGAATAAAATAAACTACATATAGCAGGAAGAACCAGGAGACAATCAGGAATTATATAAATGTTACATTCATCGTGATTTGGCTATTTGTATTTGGCAAACTTGAAGTAAACATCCTTCCTATCTTTTTGGGTCTAAATTTCTGAATGGAGATTAATATCTATCATATCTCTGTTAACTTAAAACATCTATCTTGACCTAAAAACATATTAACCCCTCACCTACTAAGCTTAATTGACAGACTAAACTATCTTGTCTTCAAACCCATCCGAGTCTTGAGAAGGGATAAAACTTAATTAACTGAGTGAACTCGGAGTACAGGTTAGCAGCTTCCAAAATGAGAAAATTACTGAGACAGTTTACTGCCTGAACAGTCACCCAACACTCTCTAAACATTGGATCATCATCTTCAGCCTTCTGGTCCAATATATATGACAGACATATTTGTGAGGCAGGAACTATTGAGGACTTGCTTACCTTGTCTTGGCAGAGTTTGGCCATCGATTTTGCCTGCATTTAAACTTGCTCATTTTTAGGCAGAATTCTGTCTGTGGCAGAAATGAGGACATTTTGCCCAGTGGCTTGTTTGGCACATTTGAAGCCAACTCCATAAGGAGGTTACTTAATGTTTCTATCAATGGTTTGTGTTTGAGAGGCTAGTGGCATCCCATCTTCTTTGTGTGAGTTAATTATTGCCCCTTTAACTTTTTGAACATATTTATGATTATTGTTTTGAAGTTTTTTTATTCTAGTACCTGATCCGGGTTCAGTAGCACATGCTTGTAAATCCAGCATTCTGGGAGACAGAAGCAGGAGAGTCTCTGTGAGTTCCACACCAGGCTGGTCTACAAAGTGAGTCCAGGACAGCCTAGGCTACCTAGTGAAACACTGTCTTAAAAAACCAAAAAAACAAAACAAAACAAGCAAACAAAAACTAGCATCTGGTTCCTCCTATCTGTTCTTTCTGGGCTCCGGTTCACATATGACTTATACTTTGCTATCTCTTTATATCTGTCATATTTTTATTAAACATTATACATGTTGAGTAATTGCCACCATTTTTAATGCTGATATCACATCTATAAGAGCAGTGCTTTAGTCCTTTGCTTATTCACTTATTTATTTATGTAATAACTTTCTTCGACTACTTTAGTCAGATTACAGTTCTGTTCACCCACAGCCTGAATGCTCTGTTGCCAATCATCATAAGACACAGCTTTGCACATTAGAACAGTGATCTTGGAATAGCAATGGTCTCATACGTCTTTGTTTTCACAGGTGTCCATTTGACCTCTTTGTTAAGCCTTCTGTCTCCATGGGTATTTCCAATAGCTTTAATGATGTTGATATTGTTTTCATGGTGCCTTTGGCATAACTCGTCCCACATGGGGCAATTAAATATGGTATATTTTTAAGGCCAGGATCATATGGGTTTTATAAACTATTTTCTTAGCTATCACTTATTTTACGTAAGGTAGCTCTTCTTGATTTCATCTATTTTTATAAAGCTGAATATTTCATCTTATGTTTCACCATCAAGGTTCGCTGATATTGATGGATTCTCAGGCATACATTTTTTTCCTAATTTTGTTTCCAATAAGCAAAACTTTGTCATCCTTATGGCCTGTGACTTCACCTAAGAAAATGTAAGAGAGCCAGACTCCAGAGCCAAAGAGAGGGCTAGTTCAGTGTTGTTGAGTAGCAGGGAGAGAGAGGAAAGGAAGTGGTTTCTGGACTTTTCAGACACCCTTCCAAACATGTAACCTTGCCTGCCCTACATGAAACCTGGGTTAAGGGTGAAATTGCACTTGGAGTCCATCATGCTGAGCTCGGGGATTATACTAAGGAAAGCACGGCATTGTCTGGTTTCACCCACTCTTCTTTTTGCAAACTGTAGTGAATGAATGTCCTTTGAAAGCATGACTTTGACCAATTATGATAGCTTCATGAGAGGCCAGGTGCTCCAGGCTCCTTTTGCCATTGCACTAAATGTGCCATTTAATATACATTTTTGGCTGTTTCCTCCCCTTTTATTATTACCTTGTGGTTGATATATTTATCACAGTTATGGTACAACCATTGAAATATATTACATCATGATGATGTCCAGATTCCCAAGTCTTGCAGATATGGCTGCTTCTATAAATGCCTAAAATCGCTAGAGCTTAAGTGCTGAGTTGGAGAAACTTGGGATTGAGAGATAAAAAATGCTCTGACAAGCCATTTTCTTATTTTTTATACATTGAAGTTATATAAATTAAGTACTAAAAAATATCCTGCAGAGTGACAATCTTTAACCCCAGCCTGCTACTGTGTAAACCTAGCTGACAAATACCTAGGATAACATTCACAAGAATGGTTGTCTTTATCATGCAAAGAAATAGAGATTGGCCTGATAACGACAGCCTTATTTTCTAACAAGTTATATCACCCTCTATCCAAATTGGAGAATAATGTGTATATTTACCCAGCTAGGATTTTGCAAGTGATGTTTTGTGGTGAATTCTTATAAAATCAGCTTGTGTTTCCTTGGAGTATGCTTTCCCAGACTGCTTGCTTCATTGGTTGGTTCTTAAGCCAATGCAATGCATCATTTTGATGAACAAATTGTGCTAAAAATAGAGTGTTGCACCCTCTGCTTGCTGCAAATGTAACAGAGTTTGTCATTTGTATTAGTAGAAAGTAAGCCTACTGAATTGTAAATCCAAACACTTCGGCCAAAAATAACTTAAAAGTGCATGTCTGCTCAAATAGGCAATTAAAATTACACAAAAACAAAGACAAGTGTGTCAAATGATGCATTAGTTCTGGAAGTGCTGAGGGGTGATACACTCTCATGCATGAAAGGCATACTACTCATCATACTCAGGACAATGGCATTGTCACAAAGTTGGCACAAGGAGTATTATCTAAAACTGGATTGCTGTTTATTTTAAGTGATACTGTCATATGTTGCAAGGATGTGTGAATGAGAACATTTCAATTGCAAAGAGTCAGTGCACACAGTCTCTATGTAGTCTAACAGAAGAGAGGGATTTTTTTTTTTTTAAGGCAAAACAATCTTTTATAAGTTGACCCTATGTCTTCCACAGGATAGCTGAGAAGGAAAAGGAGCTTTCTTTGCTTTTCATGTGGAGGTTCCTTAAAAAGATGAAAATAAAAATCAGTTTTCTCTAATGGAGTGACACTGGATATATCAACCGCGGCTAAGGGCCAGCCTCATGCCACAGGACTACTTGGCCAACTCAGAAGAGATTCCATGACTTTTTATTATTATGGATTGGTGTTATGTCTTTTGAGGTTTTGTTTTGTGTTCTTGATTATTTTCTTTGATTATTGTTTAAGAGTGAGGGGGGATGTGAAGTTTGGTAGGGAGGTAAGGAGGCTCTGAGATGACTGAGGGAGGAGAAAGAAAATGCTCAAAAATATTGTACGATATTAATTGGATGTATGGCCCAGTCTATGAGATGAAACCCATATATGACACGGCTATGGTAACTAAGAATCTGAGACTATGTAAGCCATATTATTATTATCAATATTATTATTCTGCTAAAGTAATATGGTAGTCAAATGACTCCTAATAAGAATACCCACAGATCAGAATATCATTCAACCCTCATCTGAAAAGTGACTTCTTGTAGTAGACAGGAATTAATACAGAGACTCACAATTGGACAGTGTGTAGAGAGAGAAAGACTTTGAACCAGTCAGTCCTAAATGGATTATATTCCTTAAAGCCCCTCAGGGCTCAGGAAGATATGCAGAATAGAAGACAGAAAGATCATAAGCACAACAGGTATTGGATGACACCAAGGAAACAGCATCTTCCAGACACAAGGACTGACACATATAAACTCACAGATTGTGACACCATGCAAAGGACCTGCACAAATTCACACTGAACCTTATGAAGGGGAAATGGACACAAAATCCCACCCATAATTACCCAACTGCAATGGAAACTTCTGGGAAATGGAAACTCTGTTTTTCTCTAGTGAAGTGTCATTGGGTATATCACACATACTCCAGAGCATGCCACTTACCCAGAAGTAGCTATCCAACACATATGAGCTCCACAATGTGTATGTGTGTGTGTGTACTTTTTATTTTGTTTTATTGGTTTTCTGTCATTTCTTTGTTTGTCTTATGGGGGTTAGTTTCGAGAGAGAAAGAGAACATGATGACGGGTGGGTAGGGAAATGTGGATGATCTGGGAGAAATTGGGAGAGGGAAAGAATATGGTAGCATACATTGTATATGAAACATTTTAAAATATTTTAAAAAAAATATAGAGAAGATTATAAATGATATGCATGAAAATTTTTAAGTAATACCAATATCTAAAAGTAGTTCTTCTACATAATCCAGCTATACTACCCTAGGGCTTGTACCAAGAGAATCCTATATCCTGCTATAGAAGTATTTACTTATTATCCATGTTAACTACTGGTGCATTCAGAAAAGTCATGAAATGGACGCAACGTGGACGTATACCAAAAGATTAATGAATGATGAAATGTTGTATATTTATATAATGGGATTTTATTCAGCTGTTAATAAGAATGAAATTATGAAACTTGCAGGTAAAAGGATGGAACTAGAAACAACCATTCTGAATGAGGTAAGGTAACCAAACAGAAAAAAAAGTAATATATTTTTGTTATTTGTGGGTATTGTGCCTGAATTTTCAGATATAGTGTTCATGTGCTGGAGTAATGGTGCCACAGGACTAGAAGGAGGTTGGTTAACCTTTGGTTTAACTTGAGGCCCATGCCACAAGAGGGAGCTCATGTCCTACACTGTCTGGATGGCCAGGAACAGGAGATGGATAGCACAGACACTATGGTAGAACCCAAAAAATGACTGGCAAAAAAAAAAAAAAAAAAAAAAAAAAAAAAAAAAAATCAATAAAATGATTTCTAGTGATATTGTGCTACACTTGGTAGGAAGGTTGCCTTGTCTGGTTGTCATCAGTGAACTTTCTTCCAGCAGCATGTGCGGGCAGGTGTGAAAACTCGCAGACAGACATTTTGGGGGAGAGAGAGACAGAGAGACAGAGAGAGAGAGAGGGAGGGAGGGAGGGAGAGAGACTGTTTCCATGTAGATTGGGAAACCCCCTAGAAGAGTGGAAGGAAAGATTGATGGAGTCAGAGGGGATGGAAGACACCAGGAGAACATGGTCCTCTGAATCAAGTAATTAGGGCAGGCCAGGAGCACATGGTCTCAAAGAGAATAAAGAAGCAAACATGGGGCCTGCATGCATCTGTACCAAGTCTTCTACATATATGTTATAGCTGTTAGCTTGGTGTTTTGGGGGGACTCCTAATGGTAGGATGAGTGTGGCTCTTACTCCAGTCTCAATATGAGGCCTTTTTCCTAGTTGTATTATATTTTATTTTGTGGTGTTTGGTTATTATCTTTTGAAGGGCTGCTCTTTCCAAAGAGAAATGGAGGGAGGGTCTGGGGGATAGAAGAGATGGTGGTATCTTGGAGGAGTGAAGGCAGGGAAGTCTATGGTCAAGATGTATTTATTGCATGAGAAAAGAATCTAATCTCAATCAAACTTAAAAGCAACAAATAAACACAGAACAGTCTCCGAAGGTCAATTTGATTAGATTTGAAATTACCTCATATACACAACACTGGCCTGCCTGCTGAGGTGTTTCCAGAGAAATTTAACAGAAGGAAAAAGAGTGTCAGCATCTTATGAGCTCTGGTTCTGGATTGAGTAAAAGGAAGAACTATCAAGGAAGCCAGCAGAGCACCACATTCATCTCTCTCTGCTTTCTGACTACAGATATAGTATGAACAGCTGGCTCACGTCTTCCCATCATAATTGACTGTATTTCTTCTTTAACAGCGAACCACAGTTAATTTGCTTTTGGCAGGCATTTGGTCACATTAATGAGAAAAGTAACTAAAATGCCATCATTTGCATCCTACATGTTATTCTTCACTGGGACAAAAAAAAATGAATAAACATTTGTTTAATTGTTACTGGTTGAATTTAAATATAGCCTCACCAGTCACTACTGTGTACTAACAGGTTTTATGTGCTGTGCCTGTGACAACTCCTCTGACTTATGTTGCATTGCCCTCCTCCTCCTTCAGCTCCAACTGTTGACACTCTGCTTATCTTTAAGCATAACAATTCTTTTAAAGGACTATGCACTTCATGTTGCCCAAGGACTTTCCTTGGAAGTCACTTTTTTCCCATTGAAGATGCTGTTTTCCTTTTCTTCTTTTATTCAACAAATAGTCACAAGGCACCCCCACATACCATAAAGTATCATGAGGACCTGAGTTAATGCTGTTCACTTTTTAGTAGGAGAGACAGAATTTAGACAATAAAATTACCTAAATTTATTAATAAAATACAAGATGAGGACAGAAACCACAGTAAGGTAATCAGGAGGGGAAACATGAGAAGTGATAAAAAGTAGTCATGGCATCCAACCTGTCATTGACATGGAAGGAATCATTAACAGTGTTTTGTGGTACAACACAATGATGAAATTAATAATAATAATAATAATAATAATAATAATAATAATAATAATAATAAATGTATATGGATCCATTCATTAAGTCATTCATCCTACATACATCCAAGGAAATTATCCTTACTCTAGGCAATACATGAAACACTCAGCAAAGTGGAAAATATTCTGTTAGTCAAACTACAAAATTATAAGTTAGTTACGTAAATAACACTCCAATAAAGGTTATAAAGGATGAGTGAGATGATACAGAACTCATAATGTGATGACTAAAGCTAACCATGGAGTAAGAGATGATTTACCACTGAAAATTAACTTTAAAAGATATCTGTGATTTGGACAGCAGCTGGAAGGTAAAGGATGGTTTTTGTTCAGAGGACGGAAAAGCATGTGTATCATTAGTCTTGTTACAGAGCATTAAAGAAGGTATTATGTTCTCAATAAACAGAAATCATTTTAGTGTTTGTCACATGAACTTGACAAGTCCATTTAATATTTCTAATTTTTAAAGGAAGGATATGAACAAAGGACCTCAGCACATTCTCCACGGTTGTGTGGAGAGCAGGGACTGACTCTCACATGAACTCTGATCCCCCCTATTTGACCACTTCCCCTTGGTGGGGAGGCCTGGAGGCACTCAGAGGAAGGATAATTAGGCTACCAGGATGTGACCTGATAGCCTGTAATCATAGGGTAGGGGGAGAGGTCCCCTTCTGTCACAGACCTAGGGGAGCAGAATAGGGTGAAAGAGGGAGAAATGGAAGAAAGGGAAGATACATGTGAGGGGATAACAATTGAGATGTAATCTGAATAAATTATTTAAAATAAATAAATTGGACTCATACAAAAATATTTAATAGGCTTAGCTTTGGATAACAGCCTGTTAATTACTGACAGAAGTAAGAGTAGTAGATATGTATAGAATTAATGAATAGATCTCTTCATCCTCCCATCTTTTGTGGTTACTGAAATTGGATTTTTAATAAAATCTAAGCTAGATTAGGGTATTAATAGTAACTACGATCCTCTCAGATGGAGCAGGTCATACAAGAAAGCTTAATTTCACGTACAGAGCATCTGCAACACAGAGAAGTGTTCCCTCAAAGGAGGTCTCAGTACCTGTAGCTCTCTCATAATCATTGAGCATTGCAATTTTGTATTATATGGGCCTTAATACTTACAGCATCCTGCCTTCAGCCTGTTTAAAACCAGTATTCTGAGATAGCCTTAGTCTGTAAAAAGGAACCACAGAGAATACACACAATCTCAAAACAGAATGAAATGTGGAAAGGTAACCCAAATATGAAATAATGATGAAAACTATGTTTTCAAGCCTAACCTGATATTAGTATGGATTTCAATAGGGGAACAGAAAAGGTAGAGCCCACTAGAATAGACCACAAAGAGGTCATAGGAACCTGCTCTAGAAAGGAAGTCAAAATAAAGAGTGATGGGTTTAAGCAAAGACCACAGAGCTGGAGTCAATAGGATAGATACTGGCTCAGCTGGCACAATAGAGGGAAGATGAGAAAAGTCTATGTAAATCACATATCCTCTTTATGGGGTTAAAATTCAGGGCAACTTAAAAAAATATGCATCTCATCCCTCCCTACCACCTCCTAAACCATCCCTTCCCAGAAGTAGGAAGAGTACTGAAGGGAAGATGTCTGGTTGTTCTCTTCTCCCAAATTAATTTTCCTCACCCCCATATGTCAATCGTTATGCACAGCCTGTTCTAAATTTTGATCGTGTGCATTATTGATGAGCTCTTAAAAAGAGATGAGAACAATGATCTCCCACTCTCTTTCCAAGAGAAAAATCTTCATGCACAAAAGAATTGACAATTTAACTCCCAGGAACCCTCTCTAGAGCCAACTGATCACATTTATGGCTTTCTTTTCCCCTCTGTTACCTTATTGGATAACTGCCTTTGTAAACCTACTGTGTGTAAAGCACCTCACTAGAAAAAAATATATTTATTTGCCTTTGTTAAGTTTATATTGGTTTCCATGAAGACGCCCAGCTATGAAAACTGTTTTCTTTGCTAATCACAGTTCTAAACGATGATCTACTCACATTTCAGACTGGACACGTCTAATCCTTTTGGGAGAAAATTTTATATCCCAATGTATCTCTTTTGGATGAACAGAGGTATTTTTATTTCTCAGTGTTATTTCATTTTAGAAATTCCATGTTAAAGTTGGGTGGTTAATTTTTAAAAAATACAATTCTCTGTGTTTGACTTGAACATTCATAATTAGAATTCAATTTCTGTATTGCCAACATAGTAAATTAAATGAAAATGATTTATGAAGACCACATGCTGAAAGCCAGCCTATTTTTACAGATCCTCTCGGTTAATTGGCAAGCATGACCATTTTAATTGCAAGCGGACAAAAAAAAAAATTATGCTCACACACACACACACACACACACACACACACACACACACACACACACAAACTTGGCTTAGTTCAAAGAAGTAAACAGTAATTAATTCACTTAAAATTAATTTTCTCAACTCAGTGGAGGTGTTTAAGTTCTTTTATTTTAACTTGCTCATGACACATTTTGACATTTATAAAGCACTTACTTCTTATTGTAGAAGCAGAATGTGTTTACAGTAGAAAGACTGAGTAAAAAATATAAAAAGAATGAGAGATTAGAAGAAAAGTAGGAAGAAGAAAAAATAAATAAGGGGGCAGGAAAAAAGAGAGAGGGGAAAGGAAGCAAGGGGAGGTGGGCAGGAGGAGGAGGAGGAGGAGGAGGAGGAGGAGGAGGAGGAGGACCCTGTGCTTATCACCATTACTACCCAAATGCACTTACTAACAACATTTTCTGTATTCTAATAAGTTTTTCAATGAAACCTTAAATTTTCTAAATAAATTGTAATCATATGCTAAAACACTAGCTTATAACTAGATTATCTCCATCAATAAAATACAAACATACAGTAATATTTTCATAATTGATGTTAATTAAAAATTAAGGTTATTGGATACAAAATCATGATATTTGTGATACATTTAAATATTAACATCTACACTCTTTCAAACATATAGTGTGCTATTGTGGGTTTTTTTTTTCCTCCTACAGGTGGGAAACACATTGAGCCCAAGTTCGTAGCAGGTCTCTATATCTCACAAATAAGTTAACTGCATCTGCATCTTTATCTCTGGAACTGTATCTGGGTGCCCATGATAAACAGGATAGAACTATCCAGGAGTAAAACTTCTCAGTTTAAAAGGTAATACATTTTGAACTTGTATGCACGTGTGTGTGTGTGTGTGTGTGTGTGTGTGTGTGTGTGTGTGTGTGATAATGGATGTGTGCAGAAACACCTTCTTGTGTGTGTTCATGAACTAGTGCACTTGTATTATGCCACAGAATCCCTGTAAAGGTTAGAAGACAACCATGGGTATCTGTTCTTGCTTTTCTTCAGTTTATGATCACCTTTAATATTAAGGGTATTAATGCTCTATTACACTGTAAAACTATCTAGCTGACCTTTTGCAGTCACATGATATTTACCTCTGAACCAACTGGGAAAACTATTTTTCAATGTCCTGTGTAATGTATGATGGATGAACTATCTATGTCTTTATTAGCAAACCACTATTAATAGATGGAGTTGTAGAAAGAAATGCTGAGTTAGTTTATTTGTATTGTTAGTGTGGTAGTGAACATGTGGGCCAAATGTAGAACTCTGCAGTTCAAAGAACCAGTGATCTCCTTCATTATCTTGCTTGTAACATATGGGTGGCTGTAACTTGTTACTTTCTATATGTTCTCACTACCTTAACCAGGGAACATTACTTTATATATCTTCTCCAGTGGAATATGTCTATAAGCTCATATTACTATCACTATGAGTTTGTTAGATCCAGTGCTGTTTAAATATAATGAACCAGTGCCATTAAATCAAATTTTAAGTACCAGCAGCCATTCCTAGGAATAAATTAGTCCTATTCTTTCTAGCAAGTCATCTCTTCTGACCATATCTGTGATCTCATTTCTGACCCCGATTAAGACAATTCAGACTTTATGGGTTTTTAAAAGCATTTCTACGGATGCATCATTATCATCTCTGGATAATTTGAAAGGCTTATGAGACACAAATATCAGTCTGGGTAACATGTTCAGAGATGGTCTGATTCCCTCATTTAAAGAATTGGCCTGCTGTTGACCTGATATGACTCTGATTGGCTAGATCTGCTATTTAGACCATTTATTTTATTATTTCTAATCAATTTCCATTTTATTGTCACAATAATATCCAAATATTGGCTGGTTGCCTCCCAACTCAGGGCCAGCATATTTCATAATAAAACATGGTAATGGATTAAGCCTCAACAACTGGCAGCCCAGGGAAGTCAAAGGAACTATAGAATTATCTTTGCTACACTGCAATCTGCGCTCTGCTCCAGAAAGGCCTTCGTGCCTCATTAGACACTTATTTTCTACTTGGCACTGCCTTAGAAACTAGAATGAAAGAGGCCAGGACTCTGAGTTACATGCCCTACTTCCCACCAATGAATGTCTACCATCTAGAAGATTGGAAGGTAAAGAAGTTTCTGTGTTTCATATAGTAGTGTTTCTGATCCTATGGGTCACAATCCCCTTAGGGGTCACATCAGATATCCTGCATATCAGATATTTACATTCTTATTCATAATAGTAGCAAAATTACAGTTAGGACATAGCAACAAAATAAGTTTATGGTTGGGGCTCACCACAACTAGAGAACTTGCATTAAAGTGTCACAGTATTAGGAAAGTTGAGAGCCACTGCCATATAGGATCTTGATGTCCAACCAGTAAAGAGATCTCACACACACACACACACACACACACACACACACACACACACACACACAAAACACATACAAACACACACATACACACACTTTCACAAACACATACACACATGCACACACACATACACACAAACATATGCACACATACTTACACACACATATGCACACACATACACACATATATACACACATATACATATCCATCCCTTTTTATCATGATTATTGAGTAGTTATGATCATGATCTTGGGAAGTTGTGCTAAATGATGTCATTTTATGTAATCTTTAAAATCATAGGAGATACATAGTTTTACAACCACCATTTCATACACAACTTAAAACATGAAGTTATTCTGTCAGTCATTCAAAATCATGAGGTCAATTTCATGAGGTCCATTTATTAATTGTTGATTATGTAGCCTGAGCTATTGCTGTTCTGTTTAGGAAGTTGTCTCCTGTGCCAATGAGTTCTAGGCTCTTCTCCACTTTCTCTTCTAACAGATTTAGTGTCTGATTTTATGTTGAGGTTGAAAAGCTTCGATAAGGCAAAGGACACTGTCAACAGAACAAAATGACAGCCTATGGACTGGGAAAAGATCTTCACCAAACCTACATCTGACAAAGGGCTAATATCCAAAATATATAAAGAATTCAAGAAATTAAACACCACCAAACCAAATAGTCCAATTAAAAATAGGGTACAGAACTAAAGAGAGAATTCTCAACAGAAGAATATTGAATGGCAGAGAAACACTTAAAGAAATGCTCAACCTCCCTAGTCACCGGGGAAATGAAAATCAAACAACTCTGAGATTCCATCTTACACCTATCAGAATGGTTAAGATAAAAAATGCAAGTGACAGTACATGCTGGAGAGGATGTGGAGGAAGGGGACCACTCCTCCATTGCTAGTGGGAGTGCAAACTTGTACAACCATTTTGGAAATCAGTCTGGCGCTTTCTCAGAAAATTTGGACTAGTGTTACTTGAAGACACTGCCATATCACTCCTGGGAATATACTCGAAAGATGCTCCATCATACAATAAGGGCATTTGCTCAACTTTCTTCAGAGCACGTTTATTCATAATAGCCAGGATTTGGAAACAACCTAGATGTCCCTTAACCAAAGAATGGATAAAGAAACTGGTACATTTACACAATGGAATACTACTCAGCTATTAAAAACAAGGAAATCTTGAAATTTACAGGCAAATGGATAGAATTAGAAAAGATCATCTTGAGTGAGGTAACCCAGACCCTGAAAGACACATACAATATAAACTCACTTATAAATGGATATTAGACAAAGACTCCACCTAAGGAGGAGTAGATCAAGACAGATGCTGGAAGAACCCAGAGGGTTCAGGAGTCCCATGAGGAACCAACAAGGCTAGTGATCTGGATGCAGGGGGCCTGAACAAATTGTTGTACTAACAAAGGAAAAAAACATTCAGCAAACCTAGACCCCATGTTCAATCTAGCCAATGAACAGTTCATTCCCTACGGCTGTGGGGAGAGCAGGGACTGCCTCTGACATGAACTCTGGTGCCCCCTATTTGATCACTTCCACTTGGTGGGAAGGTTCAGCTGAGCACAGAGGAAAGGGAAGCAGGCTATCCAGATGAGACCTGATAGGCTGTGGTCATATGGTGGGGGAGGAGGTCCCTTTCTGCGGGAGGTCTAGGGGGTGGGAATAGGGTATAAGAGGGAGGAAGGGTGGGAACTGGAAGATACAAGTGAGGGGATAACATTCAGCATGTAATCTGAATAAATTATAATAAATTAAATGTTTAAAAATATCATAGAGGTCTTGGTTCCATAATTTTGTCTAGGCACTCCTATTACAGAAACTATCCTGTTAAATAATGTATAAATATAGAGTAGTTAACCAATAAGTAATGAACCATAAAACAGTATTTATAATGTATAAAACATAATCATCACTCTTTATATAGAGAAAAATACAGAAGACAGAAAGTGCCAGGTATGGTGGAGCACACCATAATTGCTGCCCCTGTGAAGCAGAAGCAGAAGGATATCTGTGAGTTTGACGCTACTCTAATTTACATAGTGAATTCTAGGACAGTAAGAGCTAACATAGGGAAACATGTATCTTGCAAAACAATTATAATAAAATGAACACAATTTAAAGAAACGATAGAAGATCTGCGGCATGATTATAAAAGCTAATTCGTGTATTATAAAGTGTTTATTAGTAAGTTAAAAACTATGTATTATGATTGCATGTGTAAGTGGTGTATGTAAGGAGCACTATGCGTCCATGGAGGTCAAAGGAGAAGTTATAAACTTTGTTCTTTCTTACATTTCTGTGGGTTCTAGGAATCAAATACAAGGTTCTGGGATTGTGTGGTAAGCACCTTTACCCTTTGAGCTTTCCCAGTCCTGTTAGTTTAAGGGGAAAAAATACAGCATCAACCAAGTTGTAAATTCATTCATAGACCAAAGTAATGCAGAATATCCTTCATTTTTTTGATGCTTTTACTTTTAGGGATTTTTGTTTTGTTTTGTTTTGTTGTTGTTGTTGTTTTGTTTTGTTTTGCCTTATGAACTTTAGAACTGAGAGTATTATCCCAGAGAAATATCCAGGGATGTGCACTGAGATTATCATAAGGATGACCTGCACAGTACTGCTTCAAATGATAAGTAATAGACCATTGTCAAAACTTGGGAGTAACTAAGTAAAAAGCATACAACTAATTGGACGCCGATTATTGCCAGAAAGTGAAATGATGAAAGAATATGAGTTATGCTTATAATTGATAATTGAAAAACTAAGAGTCACATGTAAAGAATTTTTTGACTTATTTCTCATTTACAGAGAGAGAGAGAGAGAGAGAGAGAGAGAGAGAGAGAGAGAGAGAGAGGAAGGAAGAAAGGAAGGAAGGAAGGAAGGAAGGAAGGAAGGAAGGAAGGAAGGAAAGACTGAAATCTAAGGTCAGAAACCGAAATGCCTGAAGTAAAACATCATGAAAAACTTCTTGACATTGGTCTTGGTAAAGATTTCTATGACATGATTATGAGCACAGAGAAGTCTAAAATAGACAAGTAGGAACTACATCAAACTAAAGAGTTTCCACTGAGCACAGAATATAATCACAGAGTAAATATAAGAATGGAAGAAAATATTAGCACATCACAACCAGGATATGAGGATGATATCCATAACAGCAAAGGAATTCTTAGCACATACAGTAGTAGTAAACCAGCCAACCAAGTAATAAACTTCCAAAAAGCCAAGCTTAAACATGAGAAAAGGAACAGAGTAGACATTTTCGCAGGAAAACACTATTCACGGGGAAAAAAAAAGGAATCTCAGATGGCCAACTGGTATGTGAAAAGTGTCCCCAAATTATTAGTTGTCTGGGAAATTTAAAACAAAATATGATGCTATATCATCTCATACTTGTTCTCAAAACAAAGGCCAAGGATTAGACATTTGTGTGGATGTGGAAAAGGGAAATCTTTGTGTAATTTAATGAGAACATTTCACGCAGAGAGTAAAAACGAGAACCACCGTATGCGTCAAAAATTTTCCTCCCAGACTCCTGCTAAAGCTATTGAAATCAGAAACTCTAAGTGAAATGGCTAGATGCTCATGTTCATTGCAAAATCATTCAACATACAAAAGGATAAAAGCCAGCAAACAGAATTCAATAGCTGTGTGAATAATGAAATTTATGTAGTGTGCATACATACAGAATTTAAGCCGACAAGGAAGAAATACTGCGAGGGGTGACATGAACTTATGAGTGGCCTCAGAAGACATTGTGTTATGTGAAACAAGATAGACATGGAAAGGCAAATAGTACAAGAGCCACTTATAGTGACCAACTTAAAACTGTTAAATTCTTTGATACAGAGAGGAGAGTGGTGGCTTCCAAGGGCTAGAGGGCAACTGAGAAATATCAGCTGAAAGACACAAAATCATGATTACGGAAGATAAAACAAATGGATCCTCAGCTGGTAGTGTGGTTTAGGAAGGAAATAGGCATTTAAGAGGTGAGGCCTCATTAAAAGAAAGGGTCAATGGGAGCACGCCTCTGGAGATCATGTCTGTCTCAAGTCCCTGGTTTGCTCTCTGTTGCCTGTGTGCTTTGAGTGGACCAGGCTAGTCCACCACATACTCTTGCTACCATGATGTTCTTGGCCCCCAACAAGTTCTCAGTCCATGGAGTCAATGGCTATGTTCTGAGATCTCTGAAACCGCAAACGAAAATAAACCATTCCAGTGTATAGCAGGTATTTTCTCACAATGATGACAAAACTAACTCACCAATATTGATACTATGTTAAATGTCCTTATCATAAATTAGTAGTAAATGAGAAAATAAGACAAACTTTGAAATGTGGTGAATATGTTTATAGCATTGAGGACTGTGGTGGATCCCCCATGTCCACCCTCTGCCATAGTCTCAGGCATTTGAGTACATGGTCTCCAGTTTGGGATGCTATCTGGAAAGGCTTAGGAGACTGACCACAGTTGAAACAAATATGTCACTAGAGTTTTCTGGCATCTATAAAGATTACCCTATGACTCTTTTTTTCTTATTTAGTTGGGTACTATGGAAAGTTGTATTGGGTGATATTTTTTTTTCAAACAAATAGTATCCCTTTCTGAAAGAAAAAAAAAAGGAATAACCCTCACCTACTTCTAGTTTACTCTGTTTCGTGTTTTCAATTCAAAATGTGAGCTCTCAGCTTCTGTTCCTGCCACTATAACAGCAGCAACAGAAAAGTAACTAATACAAGGATGATGTTCATGTCATAGGGTTATTTTTATCTCTAAGCTCATCCAGTTGTAGTAGATATATGCAACTTTTATATGTCAATCATACTTCAATTAAATGCTTTAAAATAAAAGTCTGTGGTAACATGAAGTAAACAGGCTAAAAATATGAGATAATCAACCTATACAACATATACACATAGCAAAATAGAAATGTAGGCTCGTAGTATGTTAACTATTGCAGGTGTATGATAGACTTATGACATTTGCTTATTTATGTTCTACAGCAGCTAACCATTCTACAATAGTGTTTATAACTGTTAAAGCTAGAAAGTTATATGAGACATAATTATAAAACAAGTCTCTGTGTGCCAATTCTGAAGTGATCTAAATGGCCATCTCTTACAAGTGAGGCATGTTGTTGTGGAAAGAGCAGGGTGAGTTATTTATGTCTCCTTTATCTGTAGAGGCTGGCCAGCCGTCTGTTTGGGGTGGGGCAGTTCTCCATCTGGGGTGGCTAATTAGTGAGGATAGCTGCAATCTGCAACACTGCTGCTTTGCTCAAGTGAGAATCATCCCTTTGCTGTAGAGAGAGCCAGCTGCTTTTAGGAACAAACGTTTCAAGCTTATCTTTTTAAACAATTGGAGTTGGTGAATTTTAGATCTCATCTATCAAACAGGCTACCACACTGATAAATTGGAGACAGAAAAGTGGAGAAAAGAAAGAAAGGAGCCAGGAACTGAAGAAGGGAAGGGGTGAGCACAATTTGGTTGAATTCTCAGATTACACGGTACCTACAGGAGAAGGAATTATTAAAACTATCTAGATCAACTTCACCATTCAGATAAAGTCTGTCTGAAAGAAAAGGCACATAGATTCAATAAAGCAATTGGCTTAGTCAATGTTCTATTGCTGTGAAGAGACATCATGACTGTGGTCCAGGCCCATCTCCAGTGACACTCTACCTCCAAGAAGACTCCTCCTGTTCCAGCAAGGCCACACCTCTTAATCCTTCTAAGTGCTCACACTCCCTGATGACTAAGAGTTCAAATATGTGAGCCAAAGGGTGCCATTCTTATTCAAACCACCATAGTAACAAAGCAAACTAAGATGGAGCTAACCTAGAAAACACCTGATTTAGTTTTGCACTGTTTTCAGTGCCATGGACCTCAAGGATTTCTACTAAAACAACAATGGATTTCCTGAAAGTGAAGACTTTAAATTAGAAGGAAAAAAGAGGAAGAAAAAAATCAATATAGAAGACAGGCAACTTCAAAGAAAACCAAGACTGAAAAATCCCCTTATACCACAGACTTAAGACTACAAACTGGAGAGGAAGCCTGCTCACAGTGTTCTATGTGTATCTCAAAGCTTCTAGGCAGCCATTGGCTTTTTGTTCAGCTCTAACCTACACAAAGGGATGCCATGGAAAGAAGAGAGAACTTAAGAGTCCATCAGACTCATTTGATATGTGCTGATGCATGAGCCTAGCTTGGTGAACCAATGAGTTCATAAGGTTACATGCAGAAAAGAGTATACTCAGACATATCACCGAAAGGCATGGCTGATTACTCAGAGAAGTTAAATTACTGGACACCTCTGGCCAAGTGACACTAGCACCTATGTTACTGAGACTCTCTGCAAAGTAATTGCTTTAAGCTTATATAGGCTCAAGGAGGGTTCCTTGAGTCCCCTGAGCCTTCTTCACTCCTCCTTGTAGGAATTCTAATATGTCCAGTCTTGGGAGGGTGTCATGCAGCTCATCACTAATGCTGAGAGTAAAGGCAGCAGGAACTATGTCCAACACAGAGGCAACAACCACATAGCAAATCTTACCTTTCTACTTGACCTAAGTGGATACATGCCTGGGTTCCAGCTTCTCTCCTCTTTGAAACTGGAGACAATAATCATTTAGCAAGCTACGTAAACATATTAAAGAAAACGTATGTGCAGGTGTGTCCTAAGTGGAACTTCAGATAAAAAGGGAAGTATGTGTGTGTGTGTGTGTGTGCATGCATGTATGTGGGTATCTGTATGTGTGTTTATGTGTGTCTGTGTATGTTTGTGTGTGTGTTTTTGTGCACTTGTGTCTGTGTATATGTGTGTGTATGTCTGTGTGTGTCTTTGTATGTGTCTGTATGTGTGCATGTATGTACATGTGCTCCTAGTCAGTCACACTGATTTGCCCAGGCTAGAACTTTTAAGCCTGTTGCATGCAAGTGCGTATTCAACATTTAGTGAACAATTCTAAACTATTTTGTGTTCTGTGTATGAAGTGTTAACTCACGAACCCAAATGTTCACCATGCCAAGGTATGGGTAATGGTGTGAGTTTATGTGAACCTTTGCCTCTAAACAAGAGCCAACTGCTTTGGCTTAAGTTACACTCACTTTACTTTCCTCCCTCACCCAAGCCTGGGCTTAGTCCCTTGCATTGTGTTCTCTGTTCTTTGGAGCTTGCCTTTGGTTTTGTCGTTTGAACATTGAGATTTAGGTTCATGGTGTGTGGGCTTGTGGTTGAACCAATTCAGGTCCTATATCAGGAACAAGTGTTCTCCTTTCTAACAAAGCTGGTGTTAATCACTGTCTTAGTTATACTTTCAATGTGTGTGTGTGTGTGTGAGAGAGAGAGAGAGAGAGAGAGAGAGAGAGAGAGAGAGAGAGAGAGAGAGAGAGAGAGAGAGAGAGACAGAGACAGAGACAGAGACAGAGACAGAGACAGAGACAGAGACAGAGACAGAGAGACAGACAGACAGAGAGAGAGAGAGAGAGAGAGAGAGACGGGGGGCGGGGAGCATGGGGGGGGAGAAAATGCATGCTGTGGAAGGCAAATGAAGGGCAAAGGACAATGTTGTGGAATTGGTTTTCTCTTTTACCCTTTTATGAGTTCCAGGATTAAAATCAGGAAAGTAGGCTTGTCCCACAAGTGTCTTTACATATTCAGTCATTTTTTCTGGCCTCATGGTATTTTATTATCTTATTTTTACCAATGAACTCTTTGGTTCTGAGGCTCATCTCTTAGCTCCTTCTCTTCTGGGGTTAGAAAACAACACTTCTCTGTTAGTCTTCTCACCCATATAAAGGGACAATCACGAACTACTCTGATGAATTAGCATTTCATACACAGGGCATAGAACAGTGTCCGATACATGACGGCTCACCAAATAGTATCTGTGCTCATGTATTTTACAGGTTGCAGCCTAAATAATTCAGCATGACTCACTGAGACACACACACATACACACACACACACACACACACACACATCACTCTCTCCCTCTGTCTTTCTCTGTGTGTCTCTGTCTCTGTCTCTGTCTCTGTCTCTGTCTCTCTCTCTCTCTCTCTCTCTCTCTCTCTCTCTCTCTCTCTCACACACACACACACACACACACAGACACACACACACACATGCTTTTAGAGTTATTATAGGTGCAAATGGCAGCACAAGTGCTTCACTTGCTATGAATTATAAAAATATTTGGCATATCAAAGCCTCCAAATTGCTGGGCCAAGATGAGTGGTTTTTCCATGGCCCATCAGCAAGAATGATTTTGACACTTGGCAATGTATAAGGGGCAATAACATCAAAACAGAATGAAATTTTGGGTCTGAATCAGTTGGAATTAAATCACACCTTTAGTACTAAGCAATATAACTGTGACAAGGTTGATTTCCTAAATCTTAGTCTTCTGGTCTATAAACTAGGGCTAGTGTCAGCAGGGCAGTTGTATAGGCTTACTACAGTGCTGCAGTGCTGTATCATGTACCCTATTGCTCTTTGAGAAGACAAAGCAATGCTTATGAAAGGAAATATTAATGATATATTGGTACTCTTTTTTATTTTTATTTAAGTAATTTATTCAGATATCTACTGATATTTTTTATTCAATTCTTATCTTCTAAGTTTCCTACTTGAGGCTCAGCGGAAAGCAGACTTCAGGACATTTGCTTCCAGACAACTGAACCCTGAGGACCCTCATCTGATCCCCTTCTGTCAACAAGAATAAATATTCTGTAATCTCTTTGGAGAGTGCTGGTAACATGGCCAACTGTTCCCAGGGATGACTCAGATGCTGCTCTGAAACATAACAAGCCTGTGCATGGAGGGGCTGTAGAGCTCTCAGGTCTGAGTCACCAAGATGCCACAGCCTCCAAGCCCTGATGTTCCCAAGTAACTTCACAACTCCATACAGAGATGTCTACACCTCATACAGAGGACACCTGAGGACTTAATCTTACTGAGTCACCACTCACATCTGCATGTACTTCTGCTCATCTGGTCACCTGTAACCAGCGCAAGTCCAAAAGTCTCCTCTCTAGCAAAGCCTTCCCAGATGATTGTGCTCAGTGCCAAGGACCCTTTCCACTGAGCGTCCTACCCTTCACCTACCCACATCAGTTTTACACTTCTGGAACTAAACATCACTGAATAAGAATGCTTGCAAAACCAGGAAGGATGAAGGTGCACGGCTTTAATCTCAGCACTCGTGAGGCAGAGGCAGGTGGATCTGGATCGCTGTGAGTTCAAGGCCAGCCTGGTCTATAAAGCAAGTCCAGGACAGCCAAGGCTACACAGAGAAACCCTGTCTCAAAAAACAAAACAAAACAAAAGAACGCTTGCAAAATGGGGTCATGTTGAATATACAAAACTGTTTTAATTTCTAAGTCTGTTAAAAGAAATATTGGAACATTATCCCTTCCATATTCTCTCAAACTGTGATATCCCCATTGAGTGTTAAAAAGACAATAAAGGGACATGAGCACATCAAATATTTCCAAGTTTGTAATATGTAAAAGTAGAACCTGCCCCACAGCAACTTGCAACCATGTCAATTCCCTTCCATATACCTTAAAATCAGTGTGTTGTGCAAAAGTTAAGCTCATATTTTTGAATTTTTATTGAATACTATAAAAGGTAATAAGAAATATTTAATATAGTCATTTATATTGATTTTCTACACTAAACACCAGCTGACACTGAGGATTGTAGAACATCTTAACTTCTTTTTTTTTTTTTTCCTCGTGTCTAAAGGATACTTTATTTCTTCCTGTTCCTATAATATTATTATATTAACTGTTCAGAGTGTTAACACTGATCAATGGAGCTCTAGTTTATTGATCTAACTATAAAAACGTTACACTATACAATCTTATCATAGTTCCGAGCTTAAGAGTTTAAATTTCCTTTGTTTGTCTTTTTCTTTTCTTTTTTTTAAATTTTTTTTATTAATTTATTCTTGTTACATCTCAATGTTTATCCCATCCCTTGTATCTTCCCATTCCTCCCCCCCCCCCATTTTCCCATTATTCCCCTCCCCTATGACTGTTCCTGAGGGGGATCACCTCCCCCTATATATTCTCATAGGGTATCAAGTCTCTTCTTGGCTACCTGCTGTCCTTCCTCTGAGTGCCACCAGGTCTCCCCCTCCAGGGGACATGGTCAAATGTGAGGCACCAGAGTACGTGAGAAAGTCATATCACACTCTCCATTCAACTGTGGAGAATATTCTGACCATTTCTTAACTTCTTGTGAATTTGAATATCTTACTAGAATCTGAGATTAGCTCCAAGTAACTGAGGAGCAATCATTAACCTCCTCCACTCCTAATTGCATTATCTCTGTTTTGCTAATATTGATTCTAAGATACAGGACAGCTCACTGGTAAAACACTTAAACAGATTGCACATGGTCTGGGGTTTGATCCCCAGTACTACAAAAGCAAGCACAAAATTGTATCTATCCTGTAATGTCAAACTTTAGAGTCAACTACTGTTTAAAAAAAAGTGAGAGAGATAGAAAAAACACAGATCTGCTGTTACTTTTAATCCAGAAGCAGGCACAGTTCTTACTGGAGCTTTTTGCCATTTCTCTCTGTAGCAACCCTCCATCTATTTTCCCAGACACGGAACTGCTCCTTGCCCAAGCCATCTCCTCATACCTAATCACAGCAGAAATCTCTTGTTGGAAGCTTGACTGTAGCTCACTCCATCTGATCTATTTTAAGTGCAGCATCACAGCTTTTTTCTTCCTTAGATAGCACCATTGTAATACCTTTTCTGTGCTTTTAAAAACCTTTTAGGGTTGGTGAGCTCTTACAACTTCAAGGCTAATTTCTCCCTCATCCTGGGTGGATTCTTTATTTTCTACTCATTTCTTCAGTGAGATGAGCTTCTGAAGGTTTTCACCAGTATACAATGGTATTTATTCTCTCCGCTCTGTCATCCCAGGGAATCGAATGTGCAAAACACGGTGTGTGTGTGTGTGTGTGTGTGTGTGTGTGTGTGTGTGTGTGTGTGTGTGTGTGTTAATAAGACAGGACCCCGGGATAAGGATAGTTGAAATCTCTGTTCTCTAATAAGGGAGATGCTGAGCCAGGAGTACAGCGAATCGAATAGGGAGTGTGAAACAGCTGGAAAAGGCTGGAAGGACTCTAAGTCATGGCTGACCTTCTATAATCGGTGGAACGTTCTGTCATGTTGCTCCTAGACTTGGCCCTTCACTTGCTTTTTGTCTGTGCTCCATCTACTCATCTAGTAATAGTCCGCTGCTCTGGTAAACTAAGACAGGATGGTTTTCGTGCTTCCTCAAAAACAGATCCTGAAGCAGGGATTTCACAGAAAAGGCCTAATTAGTCCTAGGATCATGTGTAAACCTGGGAGGAGAATTTAAAAAAGAGAGCAATCAAGTGTTAATATATTATCTAATAAATGTCCATGCTTTGTAACTAGCACGTAATCCAAAAGAAACAGCATTATTTGAAAACAGGATGGAATACACCATTTAGATGTTCCACATGTAGAGCCAGGAAATGGAGGCATCTACAGCACTGTGCCACTCAGCATTTCAAGTGTGCATTCCCCCTGGATTCAGACAGAGCAATCTGCGCTATTAGAAGTCCTCAGAAAGGGGAGCACATTTGGGTCATCCACATTCTTCCTTTGGAACTCTGGTTTTTATGGAGGCGAAAGAAGATGTATTAGTAACGGAATTCTCTGCAGGAGTCAGCTGGAACTCTAATGGGCATACTTCCTCTGCCTCATAGCACATGTATGCCTATGAGCATGTGAATGTCTTCAATCTCAGTTTCCCAGTTTTCAAAGGAAGTGGGTAGGTATCATTAATGTGTTTGGGTTTTTTTAAACAGTCAACATCATTTCTCCCCAATAAAAACTTTGAATAGAGTAGAACGGTCCACATTGCAGTACAGGCAGGGAGTCTCAGCTGATAAATATCTGAGAAACCCACTACTCCAGAAAACAACAACAACAACATCAACAATGCTTTGCACTACTGGTCACTATCTGAATCCTGGCACCTTGCACTGCCCCTGAAAATGTTCCATGTTCCATGTTCCATGATGTTAGTGGTATTCTGTGCTGTTTAGTGTCAACCCAGTCATCTACCACAGAAGGAAAGACATCACTGGCAGATTTTATAATATGATCTCATTCATACATTCTGTTTGGGTTGGTGATTGACAATCAAGCTATACTGCTGCTTGGCATGATAGGTATGCTTCTAAACTACAAACATATAACTAATTTTACCTAGATGACAAAGAATGTTTGCTGAGGTTTGGGGAATGGAGAGTTTGTGGATAATTTAAAATGCCCTGTTAATTAATTGTCCATCTTTAATTTATTTTGTTAGGTATTTGTATTACTTTGTTAGATAAGTATTAATATGCTAGTTGTCGTTATTATTTTTTAATATTTTATTAATTTATTCATATTACATCTCAATGGTTATTCCATCCCTTGTATCCTCCCATTCCTCTCTCCCTCCCATTTTTCCCTTACTCCCCTCCCCTATGACTATGACTGAGGAGGACCTCCTCCACCTGTATATGCTCATAGGGTATCAAGTCTCTTCTTTGTAGCCTGCTATGTTTCCTCTGAGTGACACCAGGCCTCCCCATCCAGGGGACATGGTGAAATATGGGGCACCAGAGTTCATGCGAAAGTCAGACCCCACTCTCCACTCAACTGTGGAGAATGTCTTGTCCATTGGCTAGATCTGGGTCTTCACTTACCAGGAAAGTGGGACAGATGGGAGGACATCCCATTGGGACTCTAGCTGAGAGAAGCATGGGAGAATGGGGAAGTAGAAGGACCCAGAGGGTCCTAGAAACCTACAAAAAGAACATTATGATAGGCAGATTTGGGCTCAGGGGTCCTGCTCAAACTATGGCACCAGCCAAGGACAATACGTTCAGTAAACATCATTATTATTGTTGGATATTGGATATCTTTTCTGAAAGCCACAGCAAGATCATACTTGAGTCATGAATCAAGCCCAAGTTTTTATTTTGTTTGTTTGTTTGGTCTCAAGTCCACATCACACTACTTACTACTGTAAATGGGATACTATATCCCAAGTAGCATGTGAATATATTACAGTACAATTTAAAGAACCAATTTCCAAATTCCTGGAAATATCGAGTCCACTGATTGTCAACACAGAGGCCATAGGAGATGACTTACCACATGTAAAGAATTGTAATGAATATGTACTGAATTGAGTTATTAAACTTTGCTTTTGAAGTTCTGCCTGGAAAGAACCAAAGCATTTGTGAAAATTGGTTGTTGTTGTTGTTGATTTCAGTAAAGAAAGTCACAAATACTTTACTTCAGAATTAGCCTTTTACTGGAGAATTAGCTTCAGAATTTCTTTCATTCATCCATTCAATATGCTTGGCATACACCCTATTCAAACTATTGTTCTACACATATCAAGGATATTAAGGATAAAGCAGTAACAAAGATATGATTTATTGCACATTTATAATGACAGAAAATACTACAAGCATTCCACTATGTATAAATTGTAAATATACGAGTTGTTAATATTTATATGTAATAAGTTGATAATAGTAGAGGGGAAGTTATTTCTTACTAAGAATAAAGGAAGCTCCTGGACCATAGACTATTGGGTCTCATTAACAATAGAGATGCAATCTGTATAAATTATAATAAATTAAAATTTTTAAATAGAAAGCTCTTGGACACTACAGTCTTTGTAATGGTTCCTAGAATGTAGCTTTGTATTCTGACATCTTAAGCACAATATTTCCAAATGTGTGACCATTGATAAATGGCACAGCAGGAGATTTAATAGTGACACATGTTCAGGCTCAGAAGGAGCTAGTATAGGTGGACTGCATCTTTTTTTAAGGTTGTGTTTTATGTATAAGGATGTGTGTAAGTGTGGGTATCTGCTGAAGTCAGAAGAGGGTGTCAGATTCTCTGGAGCTGGATTAATACAGGCAGTTGTGAGCTGCCAGAAATGATCTTAGAGATCCAAATTCCAGTCCTCTTCAATAGCCACAAGAACTCTTACCCACTGAGCTTTCTCTCCAGCTCCCTTGAACGCATGTAGAAGATACTCCAAATAATACCAAGGCTTCTAGCTTCTAGGCATGGAGGGGGTGGGTGACTAAAGATTGACATTTAAAAGAGCCAGACAGTTATCTATGCCCTTCAGAGATAAACTGAGGGATAGCTCAAACAAGAAAAAGTAGAAGATAATTTATTTCCTGTTTGTTATGTGCCAGGGTCTATGGTAAGGGATTTGTGTGAATTAGTTCATTTAGACATCATTTCCCATGGAAAATGTTATGCTGTTATTATCCCTCCTTCATAGATGAGAAAACAAAGTTAGAGGAATAAATAATATTCCATTGTCTTCAGAATTCATAAGTCGAGAACTTTTGGGTAAAACTGAAGTCATTTTCTGCTGTTCACAGATCTCTCCTCTGTGTTAAAGATGGGAGAGTTTGGGAAGAGAAGTACTTGGGGGACTAAAGTGAGTCTCCCTTATCCATAGATGATTCCACCTCAGATCATGCTAGCGGAGCTTTAGACTGCCTTCCTGCCTTTCTTACACAGCCCAGACCTACCTGCCCAGGGATCTTATTGGCCAGAGTGGGCTGGGTCCATGCATGCATCGGGTAAAGACCAAACAGGCATGCCCACAGGCCAATCTGATGGTGGGCAGTTCTCAGCTGAAGTCTGACTCATACCTAAGCTTTGCACTTTCCAGTGTGTACATAGAGTCCATGTCTTTCCTTCTTAGTGGGCCCCTTATCACAGGATGTGGCCATGGCTTCCAGCTGATTTTGGAGAGTAAGACTAATAAAATATTTTTGCCTTTCTTTCTAGTTTTACTAACAGATTCACCTTGCCAGTGAATTAGCATCCTTAATCCTCAATTCTTCTCTGTACTTATGCAGTCAAGAACTTTCATCTCTTTTTACTTAGAGAATTTGTATTACAGTTCCTTATGGGCATGTCCAAACTTAAAGCATCACTCCTCTTGCCCCCTGAAGCCAAGATTAAGTAAAATCAGAGCAGCATGAACAGAACCCTAATCTAACAACCCAGAGGGCCCCATGGAAGGGACAGGCAGGTGGGACATACAGTACACACTAAGACAAATGAAATAGGTTTTGTTCTAGACTGGATGCAGATGGGCAACCCATTTTGCAATGTTCCTCATAATGCCAAGCAATTTTTAATTGTTTGATTTTGAGCATTTTATTTAATATTTTCATACCAGACACGGCCACAGATTTTTTAAAAAAAGAAACTGTATACAAGGAGAGATGTTTGAATTAGAAAATTCCCAAGGGTTTGCCTATTGTATATTGGCAGAGATTGTATTTTTATTTAATCTTCCAACACCTCTGTCCTCATCCAGCACGTAAATTTCTTAAAGAGCAGCATCTGATCTCTGGTGAACTTTCAATGGCAGATGCTTCGGAACACATGCTCTTACCATTTCACCATTTAATGTTTAGTCTGACTTTACCAGTGTGAAATTTGACTCAATGCTCTATTCTAGTTTGCTTTCTCACTCTGTGATGTACACAATGACCAAAAGCAACTGTGGGAACCAGGCCCGACTGGGCTGCCTGCCTGTCTTGCTGTTGCATGCCCTGTTTTTAGCAGCTTCCGTGTCTGTGCTTATGTTGGTTAGCTAGTCATGGTTACTACTCTGAGAAAGCACCCCTCCCTTCCTTGGGACTTTTCCTCATGTGTGCAATCACCTCTTGAGGGATTTCCCCTGCAAGTGGCATTCCTGCTTTGCTGCCTATAAAAAGGCTCTTTGGATGCTGAATAAAGGCTGCTGCTCTCTTAGCACAAAGAACCCGCTGTTTTATTGTGTGTTAAATCCGCAGTCCCTAGCCCTTGACTCCATACTGTGGTTGTGCAGGCACCACAAGCAACTTGGGGAGAAAGGCTTATTTGCCTCACACACTACAGTCCACCATCCAAAGAAGCTAGGGCATGAATCTAGAGGCAGGAACTGAAGCAGAGACCATGGAAGAACACTGCTTGCTAGCTCGTTTTCTATCTTTCTTATACAGCCCAGGCCAACATGCCTGGGGATCTTATTAATCAGAGTGGGCCGGGCCCAGCCCATGCATACTAATCATCCATAAAACAACAACAACAACAACAACAGCGTTGCCTAGGCACGTCTACCAGCCAATGTGAGGGTGGAAACTTCTCAGTTGAGGTTTGCCCTTCCTAGGTGTGTCTAGATCTGTGTCAAGTTAACAAAAACTATGACAATTCTAATTCCATTACTCCCCAAGGGCAAAGGTATCAGTCTAGCTGATCACCCATTTCTACTAGGCTTTCATATATAGCATCTTCCTAAAAATAATTAATGAAAACTCAAAGAATGTGCTTGACACCTTGCTGGCCATCTCAAACCCCAAATCTTATAAATATTCCCTTCTCCAATGATGCTACTATACATAGATCCTACTTTAATCAGAATACTGTAATGGACAGCCTCTAAAAATGTTAAGGCTATTTGTCCTATTTCTATATCCTACCTGCATATATCACATCATATGTCTTTAGATTATATGTTGTGGTAGGAAAAGAAACAGGCCACAAATACCCATCTCCTAGTTTTTCTATTGAAAGTACATTGGGCTACATGGCAAACGGTAACTTCAACTAAAGACGGCAGTAACATTGCCAATCAGTTGCACCTAAAAATACAGGAAGATTGCACTATGGATATGTTTCAGAGGGTGAGAGTACTACTTGCACAAGCGTGACGATCTAAGTTCAAATCCTAATCAGCCACATAAAAAGACAAGACAGACCTTGTCTCAAAGAAAAAGGCAGAGAGTGATAAATCAGGACTCTCAACATCATCCTCTGATGTCCACGGGCAAGCAGGAACATCTGTTCACCTTTTTCCTGCCACACATGAGCATATATCACACATTACTCCTCTACATGTATGTGTGTGTATTATATCTAGTGTGTGTGTATATATATATATATATATATATATTATATGCATATATTACACATAGAGAAAGACAGACTGAGAGGGGGTGTCAAGAATTACCTTAATATGACCAATTAATCTTTATATTAAATAATTGGAAGGCACATAAGAGGAAGTTTTCTACCTTGTCCCATTGAGGGTGACAGAGAGGAAGGAACAAAAGCCAAGAAATATGACAAAGCTCCACAACCTGGTCAGGTAAGGACAATGCCCTCTAGAGCACAAAGAATGGACTGCCTCGCTGGTGATTGCATCAAGTTCAGCAAGAAGACTTGTGTTGAACTTAACTTGTGACTCCATCAGTGACACCAAGAGAGTGTCCCCATCAGGGTGCTGTATGTAGTCTAGTAGAGGCAGTGTGTACTCAGAACAGAGCCCTCACCTCCCTCATCCAGACTATCCTAAGGAAATTAAATTATAGCTACAGAACACCTATCAGCTCTCAATAAACTGCGAGTCAATTAAAATATCTAAGTTGTTTTCAAATGAACAATTTTTAAGATTCTACTCCGTTGTAGCAGTAAAATTAATTAGTATTGATTGAAGAGGTATAGATGTTTAGATAAATATCTGAAACCCAAACCAATTCTATATAATAGCTGTGTGGCTGTGGTTAATTTTCTTAATTTTCTAAACCCCTCCATACCACTCCTAGGCATAAACCCAAAAGATACTCCATCATACAACAAGGACACATGCTAAACTATGTTCATAGCAGCTTTATTTGTCATAGCTAAAATCTGGAAGCAACCTAGATGTCCCTCAATCTAAGAATGGGTAAAGAAACTGTGTATATTTACACAATGGAATAGTACTCAGCTATTAAAAACAAGGAAATCTTGAAACTTGCAGACAAACGGATAGAACTAGGAACCATCATCCTGAGTGAGGTAACCCAGACCCAGAAGGACACACATAGTATATACTCACTTATAAGTGGATATTAGCCACTTAATACAGGATAACCATATTACAATACACAGACTTAAGCTAAATAACAAGGAGGACCCTGGGAACAATACATAATTGTCATTCAGAAGGACAAATAGAACAGAAGCAGTTGAAGAGAAGGAACAGGAAGGGAGCCTACCACAGAGGTACTCTGAAAGACTCCACCCACAAGAGATCCAAGCAGATGCTGAGACTCACAGCCAAACTCCTGGGTGGACCACATGGAGTCTTATGGAAGAGTTGGGGAATAGAGGGACCTGGAGTGATCAGGAGCTCCACAAGGAGACCAATGAAACCAACACATCTGGGCAGAGGAGGGGGTTGCTGCAGAGACTGATGCCTGGTGAAGATCTAGACCCTCTCTGCTCAGATGTAGTTGATGGGCAGCACAGTCTCCTTGTGGGTCCCATAATATGGGGAGCAGGGACTACTTCTGACATGGACTCCAGTGCCCACATGTTGATCACTTTGCCCTGGTGGGGAAACCTTGCCAGGCCACAGAGGAAGAGGATACAGGCAGACCAGATTAGATTTAATAGTCTGAGGTCAGATATTAGGGGAGGAGGGCTCACCTTTCTAAGGACTAGGGGAGGGAGTGAAAGGGTGTGAGGGAGAGAAGGTGGGATCAGGATTTAAAAAAAATAATGCCCTCTGAAGAAAATAATACCATCGATGTGCTATTGGGACTCTGTGAGACCTTTCATATATAATTCTTATCACAATGTATGTATGACTGTATGTGTTGACAATGTGTTAGCTATTTGGTAATGATATTGGCTAGGATGCCAAAGATGTTGGAGAGCCATAAACACACAATGTCACATTAAATCTCTGAGGGGCAATTATAGAAAAGCTAAATGAGGATAAGGCAGTATTCTAGGGATAAATGACATTCAGATTGTGTTAGATTCATTTTTTAATCTCAGCATTATTCATTCATAAAATGTTGCCACCTCCCCCAAGAGACAGATTATTCGATCTCAGTGGACTTTTATAATCACCTAAAAGTACATAATTTATACATATGACTCTCTCATTGAAGTCCACTGTCCTGTCCAATTAATGCACACCAATGAAAATAATGAAATAAAATGAATAAGGATGAGTGTTTCCAAAAATAAGTTACATCTTGAGATATACCTCTATCATTGTCTCCCTCAGTCTAACTGGTCTGAAGCGAAGCACCACTGGCTGCTATAATGCAGAAAATAGGAAATGTACTCAATGTGTTAGATGATCCACATAAACAGATTTCCAGGCAGGATATTTAATCTCTCTGCCTCCTCCTAGATGTCTATGGTAAAGCACAAAAGGATGGAGAAATGCAAAAAGAACATTGTTAAATATTAAAGGGGCCTGGATTTCTGGGTAAGTATGCATCTTCACTCTCATTTCATGGTCTTCTTTGGAAAGAAAAAAGAACATAACTATAAACTTAGAATTAAGTTTAATTCTAAGCTCAAGAAATGACTGCAGGATAAAGAAAGAATCTCTCACACAATCAAGGGACTACCATGTAAGATAAAATCAAGCATTTGATAATCCTTTGCAATTTCTATTAAGAAGATTTAAGATGACACTTCACACATATGAGAGCCTTAGGTATCCACCATGATCCTTTCTATTACACACAGGAGTGCTAGGAGCTGAATTCTGTATTGTGTGACAATCACAAAGAAAGTCCAAAGCAGCACTAACACCACCCGGGAGAAACCTGTGCTTGTGGCTTTTGTTGAATGGAGTGTGTTATAAATTGACACGCTAAACACACACACACACAAGAGAGAGAGAGAGAGAGAGAGAGAGAGAGAGAGAGAGAGAGAAGGCTCAATGGTTAAGAGCACTGACTTTTCTACTAGAGGACCCAGGCCTGATCCTCAGCATTCACATGGCTACTCACAGCCATCTATTACCCCAATCCCATGGGATCCCATACCCTCTCCTGGCCTCTGTAGGCACCAGGCTAATTTTTATACACATTAAAAACAAATACGTGTACAAAGTTTTTAATGTGACTACAGAGTAGAGTGAACAGAGCTTTGGTCTGGAGAGCGTTTGAAAACAGTAAGTGGTTAAACTACTGAATTGCACACATCGGCCACATTATGTAGGAAGTGGCCATATGAGGGGTCTGTGGGAAGATCATTCTCAAATAAGATATATAATTGAACATGAATCAAAAAGACAGGGGTGTGTAGCCCACCAGTTTTTGTTGTTGTTACTATAGTTGTTGTTGTTGGTGGTGGTGGTGGTGGTAATAGTGGTGGTGGTGGTGGCAGCTTGCTTTGATTTGGTTCTTGTTTTCAGAGTTGTCGAAATCAGTTCTTTCTATACTCCCAGTGTCCTCTTTTCGGATGGGAACATCTATCATGGTTTGTGTGTGTCTGGTTAAACCACTCTATTGCCAACACTGGGAGACAGGCAGACAAGCTGTTTTAGAATAAAGCTAAACCGATAAAAAGATGGCTTAAGAAACCAGACCGAGAAGCCTAACCTACCACTGGACTTCACTTGTCATTCTACAATTCTGGATCTTTGAGCACTAGTCTAAAGCCTTAAAGGACAAAAGTTGGAAAGAGGGTCTTAGGTCACTGGGTGATAGAATGAGCCTAATTTACCTGGAGAATGGAAGTGTATTGTTGGGATCAGAAAGAAGACTACGGCAAACTTCATTTTCCCAAGATGGCCAGGAAAATATTTTTAATACGAAATGCTCTTATAAAATCTTGCATTTATCCCAGTAAGCATGAACTCCCTTATTCTCAAATATGATGAATGAAATACCAAAGGAATAATATGACAAAACTTATGAGGTTAGTTCAGAAAAGGCTTGTTGTCCCCACCTTGCTTAAAACCCATCTTTAAAGCCCTGAGCCATCACATGAGAAACATGGCTAATGTCCTGCTGCTATACTAAAATGACAGTGAGGAGACTGGACACAGTCAGAAAAAGTTGCTCCAGCTTCAGCATTTCCAGTCCACTCCGGTTTCCACCTTCTTCCCATGACATTCACCTGCACTTGGATGAGACTACCTGCTCCACCCAGCCAGCAGCATTCCTATCTGCAGCTGCTTGACAAACTCAGTTGAAAACACCATGCAAAAACAGCAACTTCCACAAACATGAAGGATTAAAATGCAATGGTTGCCATGCAAGAGATTTCCAATTCCAGTGGAAGTAATGTAGCCAAACGATTTAAGGTGACTGAGCATCATGGAGGCCAAAGAAAGAAACTGAAGAAGAAAATATTTCTTCTTGGATATGGCTGCAGGAGGGAAAAAATAAGAATAGGAGAAAACCCTGAGAAATGAATGCTTCTTCTGTCTATGTTGAGCATGAAAAGGAAAAGCCTTAATAGAAAAAACAGAACTGAAGATTAGATGGCACTAGCCTTGGAAGTTCTTTCTTGCCCTGTTCTCACCATGGTTTTCTTTTTTTAATATTTATTTATTTATATGTATACAGTGCTCTGTATACATGCAAGGGCATCAGATCACATTATAGACGGTTGTGAAGCACCATGTGGTTGCTGGGAATTGAACTCAGGACCTCTGGAAGAGCAGCCGGTGCCCTTAAACTCTGAGCCATCTCTCCAGCCTGCCATGGTCTTAAGCCTGCTCTAAACCTAGTGATTGAAGGACAGCATTACACACTCCACAACTGAGACATGATGTAGGCCCTTCACAGAGTTTCCGTTACTAATCACAGAATTCCCTCTAAGTGAATGTCGTTCTCATGTCATTGGTGAACAAAGAAACTTTAGAGATGCTACATACTTTGAAAATAGTTACATAACTGGTAACCAATGTACTTGTCATTTTAACTTAGTCTAGTGTTACCCCAAGGGCCAGAGTGAAGACTATAGCCAGCTCTTTACTGGCAAACCTAGTCCAATGGAGACTGAAAAGGCTTCTGATGATTTAAGCCCTGATCTTCTCTAAACCCCTCCCTCTTCCATATGGCATCTTCCAGATGGCTGGAAGCTTGAGAGAGTGATCTGTGGCAATCAGTTTTCGCTCTCCCCAGCAATGCCAGTTCGTGTATTACTTTCCCATAATGCCTCTGGATTCCAAGAGAACTGCCTTCTGTAGGTGCAAATTAAGCCTGGGAAAGTTAAGCTAAAAATTCTAAAAATGAACCACCGAAAAGTATGTTTAACACAGGAACCAGGTTCCAGATTGTGTCCTGTTTACAAAAGCACATATTGTGCTAATAGTAAAACTGAGTTCTACTTTCATAATGATGGCCTAAAATGAATACCACCCACCTACACCCCCACACTACCCGCACTCACATTCCATCAAAGCAATTAAATCTTAAATAACCTTGATCTAAATGACACTGGCAAATGGAATTGTAGGCACATGTTTGTGAGGTTTGTTTACCAGTTTCCTCACACTGCTTTACCAATCAAAATCAAAGAACTAGCTCACCCACGTATGCAGTCTGGACTCTTAAGTTCTAACTTACAAGACAAATGTGTTTTCATAGTGATCTGGGACAAACCACTTGGATAAAACAAGTGCCATCCATTACCAGAAGCCAATACTTCAAATGCACTCCAAGACTTCCAGGTTCTGTACGAAGTTACCAGTTGTTGAGTGATAACAGGATAGTATGGTCAGATAATTCAAGGAAATACAGAAGTTTGTTTTAATCTGTCTGTATTTTACGCTGCATATCGGCATTTAAAAAATTTTTTAAAATCTATATCCAAAAGCTGCAATTCTTTTTAAGTGTACTTTTAAATCCAGGTGTCCCAAATCAAAGTGTCTACAGGATTTTAACTCCACACAGTACCTGTTACTTTCCTTTCAGAATATAATTTTTCAAACACAGCATTATAGCAAGTAGCATTCTCAACCATTTACATGGAACTCTATTAGGTCAATTAGCAAAACAATTGTAAAGACGCTACGTTTAATGCATGCAACTGACTTGGCTATCTGGCTTTGATTATTAGAAAGTAAGAAACAATAGAGATGAAGCAAATGAAATGAAGATACAAAATAGGATTTTTTTTAAAAAGCACACAGACTTGATAGATGTTAAGCTAGTGAATCACTTATGAATAGAAGTTCTTTTTTTTAAAAATGGCTTAAAGTAAGGCATTTAATTTCCACAAGCTTCAACATCTTTTTGTGTGTAAAACAGGTATAAAAATAGTTATTGTGTGGGAGTGGCTATAGCAATATAGTCAAGTATAGTGTGTAAATTGCCTTCCACAGTGCTGATAGCGAATGACTGGTACTCTCCCATTGTGTTTACAGTAATCTCTTACTTGAGCAATTTTATATTGTTTCTGATAACAAAATCTAGTAGAATAGCTGAACATGAGCACACAAGTTCTAGTTACTGCCATTCTAATTCAGTTTTATCTCACTACAAAAATACAGTAAGGACCACAGAGAACAAGCAGTCCTGATAGACCTGCATAACTTAGTCTGGGCTTGGATCACTCCAAACCATCATAACATAAATATCTTAAATAAAGAAGCATGCTCTTCCCATTTACCTGAAGTCAAACTTTCTGTTTTCAATTGGCCAAGCTCAAAATTATAATGCAACTTGAAAATCCCATATATGGAATTTTGTCTCTACATGCCCGTTTTCATACTAAAAGAACTATTTATACTTAATAAATCAAAAGCCAGTTCTTCATTCTTTATACCCCACAAGTAGTCAGCAGTGTTCTGAATTTATATAGTTTCCTCAGTGAGTATTTAATAGTGGATTCGAGCAGTTACTAGAACAGAGAAACACTATGGACTCAATGTATCTGTCTCAAGCTTATATATTGAAACCAGGCAGCCAAGGTGGTAGAGTTTGAGGATGAAGGCCCCAGAAGATAATTAGATTTAGGTGGGATTAAGACTGAGGTTCTTGTGATGACACTAGTGAGTTTCTAGGAAGTGAAACTAGGAAACTTCCTCTTCTCCACTCTGTAAGGACACAGTGAGGTGTCTATCAATTGCACAGGAAAGAGCCATCAATAGTGTCATATTGACCTTGAACTTCTAACCTTTAGAGCCATCAGAAACACTAGTTCTTTGTTTTTTTTAAATTACCCATGCTATGGGTATTCTCTTTTTATACCCTGAGCTGACTATGATAAATGATGAAAGTTTGAAATGCTAGCAGTTAAAATCTTGAAGATATTTTTCTTTTCTGATTTTTTTCCCTTTGGAATTCAGACACAGTCATGTTTGGAACTACCTCTTTTTAGCTAGTGTTATGGGGACTACAGAAAACAATTATAGACAGACATCTCCTTCCTGGTTTTATCTTACAGAACATTTACCCAAAAAGCATTGAAACTTAAATCCCAAAAGAATCATATCTCAAAAACTTGATATTTACCATTATAGGGACTTACAGTTCCACATACAAAGTTTACTAGATGATTAATAAAAGGAAGTGTATATTTGAACATTCATAGTTACCCACAGTCTGATTTTATGTTTCTACATCCAAAGAGTAGATTCCAGTATTAAGAAAGGCAATGGCTACAGTAATGTGTATGCTTGAAACCCAAAACATGATTACTATTTCATGAGTCTATAAAGAGGAAAGAAAAGAATGGATAGTTTAGCATAACAAGGGTGTGTTCTGAAGTCATTCAGCTTGGGAACATATAATTCAATAAAGAGGGATTTTAAAATTGCAATGAAAGTTTCTATACTGAGATAATACCCACATAGGAGCTTTCAGACTCTAGTAAGAACATTCACAAGGCAGTCTACTGGGCATTATAAAAAGACATAGAACAAATATTTCTGGGTTATTTTGTTCCAGAACAAACCTGGTTAATTTAACAGCAAAACTTGGAGTGATATGGAAGAAATTAATGCATTCCACCCACCAAATGGCAACCTATCAACCATCAAAGTGAGGGAAAGTTTTTAACTATTAAATTAAGATGAGTAAGGCATATCAAACATAAAAGGCGGTATAAGAAATATATACCAAAAAAAAGAAAAAGAAATATATACCAAGATAGTCATGGGAATGCTTGTGCTACCTAATAATAATGCAGGTATAAGAGATTTAAAAGCAGTATCTGAATGACTCATAAACTTGACTATTAGCATCCAAATTCTTCCAATGCCTGGGTTTCACATATTGGGCTTCAGTATGATGTCATCTGAGAGATCCTTTGAAAACTGCTACTCTTTCCAGTCTACCATCAGGAAGTGTAGGCTGACTCTGTGTCATTTTCCTGTGCACTTTGAGATATGCAGTGCCTAGAAGATAACACGCTCATTTTCATGCTCACAGCATGAACATGCTCAAGACTCCTCTAACAGCTGATGCTAAAGTCATCAAGTCTATGGCAAGAAATCCCTCTTTCGTTGGCAAACACTAAGATTCCTCTCATATTAGGATTCATGTAAAATACCAAATGGAAGCCAGTCTGCAGACTCCAGCCTGTAACCCTAACTACTCAGGAAGCTGAGGCAGAAAGATTACAAGTTCAAAGCCTATTTGGCTTACAATTACTGCCAAGTCCAAACTTGGCAATTTAGTGAGACCATATCTCTCAAGAAAAAGTAAAAATAAAAAGGGATCCAAAAATAAGAAAGTCAATCTTTTAGGCTTTTAGGTATTTGGTACTTTAATTGGTGATTTACCTTGTTCTTATAATTGCTCACAGATACTTGTTCCTTTTACTGAATTAGGCATAGTCTCATAGGTCACAGACAGAATAGGAAAGACGATACATGGAGCTCCTCTCAAAACCTCCAAACCATAATGTTCCTGGTATCACTAAAGCATCTCGCTGGCAGTACAGTTTGTTTGATCAAAGTGCTACCTCCTTCTGATAAACTATTCAAACTGTCAAGTAAGCATCTTGCAGGTTCACATCCTAATACCAAGTACGTGAGTTTATACTAACCAGTTGTCGTATGCTCCTCAGGGATACCAGGACATTCCAGGGCAGAAGAAACTTACCATGAATCGTAAAGCCACTCATGAGAGTCAGGAGACATCACTTCAAGTCATGTGTCTATCACAAGTTGTATGGCACTTAAAGCTATTACTTTATCCCTTTGATATTTGGGATTATTTTAGTAGTAAAATAAGAGAAATAACGATCTCAAAATAGATTTAAAGGAATGTTGAAATGATAGTCATAATTTAGCAAAGTCTCAAGAAATAGTGATAAGCTACTTCACATGCATCATGGGAATCATTGTCTAAATACTAGATGATTGCCCCATCTGATGTTTAAATTTCCACAAATCTCACAAACATATATCCTGTAGTCACCCTACTGATGCATAAAAATGCTTTACTCTGAGACCAGGAAAACTGGTACCTAATACAACACCATATGTAAATTGTGCACTGTGGCAAAGACAGTAATAACAAACAAAAACCCATAACTATAGGGATAGCTTTATGAGCTAAAATTCACAATAAGTGTTACAATACTGAGCTATATAAAATATGCAAGAAAGATCTGCTGTTGTGAGAAAGTAAAATTAAGCTAGAAAATGTGGGGATATATTTCATTTTTAATGTGAAGATGCTTAACACACCCCACAGGGAAAGAGATAATTTTGGTGTAAATGTGCTTAAGCTTTTCAGACTAGTTAATCACCAGGAGGTTAGAAATATAGCCAAATAAAATATAATAAATGGTAAAAAGCCTCTGAGCACAACATGAGAATGGAAGAGAAAAATATTCATATTGAGAACCAAATTGTATCCTTGTGTTTCTAAGGAGAGGTTGAAAACTATAATTTTAGGCACACACACTTAACAAAATATCTTACTACAAATTAATTCATAGAATATGAGGAACTTTGAACTCAAACCATGCAGAAAATGTGTAGCACTTGACAACTGTTTCAGTAGCAGCCAATGCTAATGCATAGCAATCCTTGGGAGCAATGAGGTTGCCATGGCTGAAGGTCACTCTGCAGTAGACTTTGTCAGTTGAACCACAAATGCTACATGGTACATTGCCGAGGGCACCCAAATTTCCTGTATCTTAAGAAACGATGGAGAAAATAAAATTCAAGTTTACAATAACAATGAAATTTGGTCTGGTAACAGTGTTTGCAACCAAGCCTGGCAACCATCATTCAATCCCTGAACCTATGTGGTGGAAGGAGTAAACGAACTTCCACAAGTTGACCTCTGATCTCTGCACATGCACAAAAGCAAATAATTGTAAATAAATAAATAAATGTCTTTTAAGAAAACTAAAGTCCCTCAGAAATTATTTTTAAAAAAATAATGGTAAGTGACAACTTTCATGGGACATGCCCCTTGGGCTAGTATCCAATTATGAGTGAGTATATACCATTTGAGTCTTTTTGCTTCTCGGTTAACTCACTCATTATGATCATCTCTAGTGCCATCCATTTGTCCACAAATTTCAGGGATTCCTTGTTTTTAATAGCTAAGTAGTATTCCATAGTGTAAATGTATCACAGTTTCTTTATCCATTCTTCCACTGAGGGACACTTAGGCTGTTTCCAGGTTCTGGCTATTATGAATAAGGCTGCTATGAACATGGTTGAGCAAATGTTCTTGTTGTGTGCTGGAGCATCTTCTGGGTATATTCCAGCTACTGCAGGAAACATGTGTTTAGCAATTTAATTTTAACTTTTTTATACAGTGTATATATCTATGAATGGCTCTCCACCATGAATAACAGCTCTGCCATGTTATTTGTTTTTGGCTGTGCTCATAATAATAAAAATCAAGAATTAATGTTTAAAAAAGGATAGAATGGGATGACAATTTGCAAACAAGACCAAATTTTCTCTTAGGTTCCCATTGGCTGGAGTTAATGAATGCAGCTCAGGAAACAGCTATTTTGAAAATCCACAGAGGTGTTGTTCTCAGTCCCATCCTATACTTTCCCACGGTCCTGGAGAGAAGCCGACCCCTCAGGAAGAACTGACCCTTAGGATTAGCAGATGAGAAGCTAAATTTTGTGGGAAGGTTTTCCACAGCTGACTGCTCAGAATTCAGAAAGGTGGGAGAGATGTCACTTTTTTCACTAAGCATTAGCACACATATTATCCAGGTGTGACACCCGTCATCTTATTGTCACTGCAGAAAGGTTGTAGGAGTATTTGAAAAGCATATTTCATGAGAGCAGGTGCCACCATATGTAACAGTGTGCCTTGGTGTTTGACTGATCTTTCAGCAATTATTATTTATTCTGTTTTCTTGTTTTACTCAACAGTGATTTTATTTGTATTTCTTTAGTGTGTAAACAATTTGGGAATAAATAATAGGCAAATATACTATGTAAAATTTAAAGACTTTAAAAGATTATTTGTGTGAAGAGAGATGGCCTTACCAAGTATTCTCCTTTAGGTAATATATTGATCAGAGCTTCAAAGAAATCTAGTTTGGATTGGTGCCTATGTGAACCTTAAAAAATACATGAAATATTGCTTCATTGTTTTGTAGTTTATAACTTTGGAGGTATAAACACATTACTAAAATGTCACCTATATGAATAACTACCATACTACTTTAGAGAGTCTATTCATTCTGGGATACTTAAGAGACAGAAAATCGTAAAAACGTTTTTATATGTAATTACAGAATTAAAAGATATTAAAAATTCACATATCAATGATAGCACCAGGCAAGGTTGGAATCCCAACTCTCCCACTGAAAATAAGCCTGTGGAAAAGTTAATATTTTTGAGTAGTGCAATTTTTTCAGGCAAAGACAAGAGAGCCATTGGTATGGCAGTAGCACTTTCACTTCTGTGAGTAACTTAGCACATGATGATACACTGCTTTCACTGGTCTCCATTTTGAATCTTAGAATTTTCCTAACTGGAGTATAGTGTTTTCACTGTTGTATTTTACTCTGCCAGATAGGTAACTGTGTAGTCATGCATGAGCACAGTTTGAATTTCCTCAGAGGCATACCGATAACATTTTAATGGGGTCAATAGGAACAGAAGGGTGTGATGTAACACTGCCTTCCTTGGCTAATGCTACTGAAGTGGATTACCTTGAGTCTAGTGGCTTAGAACCCTTTAGTTCTTTTACTAAGAAGGCTAAGTGGGCAAGCAGGCCAACACTCATTCTAGTGACTTTAGGAAATCATCATTTTCCTTGCCTGGAAACTTCGTGTGCACCTTAGCTACAGTATGTCCCATGTTACTTCTGCCTCAGGCCCTACCTCCTTATATGGTTCGTCGGTCTCCCTGTTTCACTGGCAACGAGCTTGGCAATCACTTTGAGCACCTCCCAGTTACTCAAGACATAAGTCCATTGGCTTTTTTATATCTGCAGAGGCATCCTTACAGTGTAATTATATTATTCCAAGAATATGAGCATTAGATCAGAGAAGTCTTCTGCCTACGGCAGACCAGCAGCACATGTGAGTCCATTCATTGTTAGGACAATAAACTTCATGAACGCATATATAAGAGTCCACCTCTCCTTTCTACTTTCTCAGTGTGTATCATAGCAACAATAATGGCAGATGTTGAACAAAGCCAGTTGACTTTATCGAACACTACATATGTACTTAGTTTTTTTTATCACAACCTCACATATGAGCGATTGGACCATTCTCTCTTGTGTGCTGCACAGCATGTCCACTGAATGCAGACCCTCCAGATAAGCACAGAAAATAGTTACATTACCTTTCAATTCATTAAACAAAGTCAATCAGAGAAGTTTAATTTTGTCCCTACATCTATAATAGAGTTTCCCCTATAATTTATTTGAATTTATTTGAGTCTTGGAACAATGCTGGCAAAGGCAGGTGGAGCCCTGTGAGTTACATAGCAAAACTTAGGCCACCCAGAGCTACTATATCAATGAAACTACATTTTTCAGATGACAGAGGGTGAAGATTTATTTCCTCATATGAAAATAGAAGGAGAAAGAAATTCTTTGTAAATTAACATTTCAGAAAGTCACCCTTTACTAACAAGTGGCTCTTTAAGAAAATATATTATCCATTTATTCTGCTTTCCCTTTATACATTTCACTAGATCATACACAATATCACAGCCCTTTAATTTTCCATGTCCAATTAGCATTCATGGTTTGGAATTTAATCTCTAAAAAATAATTCGTTTCATATGTATTTTCCATGTCATTTCAAAGTTATTGCTTGTGAACTGGGTGTCTCTTTTGCTTTGGAGCATGGGATTCCTACTGTCCATGACCATTCTATCAGAGCTGAAACTGAAACTTCAAAAAGGTCTTCTAGTACTATGAACCTAATCAACTTCCTCTGGCTAGTTGAACAGGTCATAATTCCATATTACGCTGCTGTTGGTTACCCCCTCTCCAATATACAAGTGCCACTGTTGCATCCTTGGGTGTATTTTTCTGTGATGGATAGTGCTTGCTGTGTTGGCTACTGTTACAGTTCATATAGTTTGCAGCTGAGCAGAACTGTTAATTACCTTCTTTCCAGCTCAATTCCTCCAAGTCTTGTATGCAAAATGTGTGGAGTCTTCAGCAATAGGACCTAACCTTCAAGTTTCGGAGGGCAACCAAAAACAATGGCACTAGCCTATTTTGTTTTTGGAGTCTCTCGTATAACAAACAACTCAGAGGCAGTGGGGGTTTGTTAGATAGTCTGTGTTTCTTGGAAAAACATTTAAATTATTTATATATTGAAATTATTTATATATTTACATATACATAAACTTAGATGTACCATATATTTTTAACTAAAAACAAACCAATATGCCTTCAAAAAAAAGTCTCCTGGACTCAGACTGTTGATGCGTGCTTTTAATCCCAGCAGCACTGACGAGGGAGAGGTAGGTCTGGGGCCATCCTGGTCTACAAAGAAAGTTCCAGATTAACCAGAGTTGCATAGTGAGACACTGTCTTAAAAATGAAAGAGAAGGAAAGAATAATTTTTTAAAAAGTGTCCCAAACTTGACTGTTGCAGAACACAGGCAACACATTTTTATATAATAAATATTTATTACATATATATGTCATATAAAACAGATGCTGTAAAATAATAAGTCTTAAAATGACCACCAAGACTGTTACACAGGTCATTTGGAAGAACAGGGACTTAACCCTAATCATTTGATTCTATACCCAGAAAGTGATTGACAGGCAGAAATATCTTTTCTGGTATACCTAGAGATTTGTGCATTTATAGACTAGCAGAAGATAATTGCTACTCTTAGATCTCCCTAGACCTTAGTTGTCTGAGACATAGTCCCATGATTCTTTAAATGTGCTTTTGTGAACTGAATTAACAGGCCGCTTGTCTCTGTGCTGCGGTTTTGATCTTGTTAACCAGGATTAAATCATCCTCCCTGTTCTAGTTTTCTATCTATTGCCAAGATAAACACCATGACCAAAAGCAACTTAGGGAAGGAAAGGTATTGTTTCAGTCTGTTCTTTCAGATTCCAGCCCATCCTTAAGGGACGTCAGAGGAAGGGCTCAAGCTGAAACTGATTGCAGAGACCACAAAGGAAAGCTGATCACTACGGAGTTAGGCTTTTTATATAGCCATGTCCACCTGCCTAGGATTGATACCACCCACAGTGGGCTCAGCTCTTCTACAAAAAGTAGCAGTCAAGACAACGCCTGATAAACATGCCCACAGACTGGTATAATTAAGACAATTCTTCACTTGTCCCAGGTGACTCAAGTTTGCGTCATATTGGAAAAAAAACAAAACAAAACCTAACCAGAACCATCTTCCATTACTGGGGTATTCTGTAAGGCTTCCATGGAGAGACCTGAGTGTGTAGCTCACTGGGAGAGCACATTGGTAGGATGCACAAGGCTCTGGGTTTGATTACTGGCACCAAAGAAGAATTGTACTGGCAATATCATAAAAGCTTCTCACAATACTTGCTAACCAACCTAAGGCCAGATTCTACAAACCCTTCACCTTGTCTACTGGAGGAAAATAAACTCAGTGCCTGATTTGACGCTAAGTGACCTTCACTCTAGATTATTTTCCCTTCCACATCTGATTAACATAGTGCATTATACAAATACAGCATATAGAATTTCAGGAAAATGTGGATGGTTACAAAAGCATCAGTCACTTTACTATGGAGAACTTTGACCTCACATACCTCAAAACAGAACAGTCTTTCATAATCACCCCTGGTAAATATGACTTTCCTCTAACTGCCACATCATTTTAACATTTCAAATAAATCCTCATTACAAATTATTTACAAAGCACACATAAGCAGCTGCTGTGGAAGTGCCCTGTGTATGTCATGGTGTAAGATTCAGGACTGACCATGAACTCTGGCTACGAAAAGCTTCATATAAAAATGGAGTTGGATCAGAGGCTCCATAGCAGTGTACTTCACAATTGTGTTTCTTTGTGGAGTGAGTCTCCTGTGTGGAGAGCTATAAACCCAAAGCAGCTTCAGGGATAAATAGAAAGATTAGGTCAAATTCACCATTCTTATAAATGATAAAATGATGCTGGGTACCAACCAAGGGCAAGCTAAAAATATTCTATTACATTTTCCTGCAGAATTTCCATTAAAAGGTACAGGAGAAAAATTTATCTATCCACAAAGGAATCTAGCCGTGAAAGAAAATATAGAAGCTCTGTGTAGAGCACAGGCCTTGAAATATCTGACCCTCACGTCTCTGATCTTCAAAAGTAGGAATATGATGAGGACAGGGAAATCCTGCTGAGAAAAAGGAAAAGGAGAAGAAAAGTCTTCTGTGGCACCACTTGAGCAGACTCATCCTAGGGACCAAAAGAACATCCATGGTGATGGTCCAACATCTGAAGGACGAGATGGGACAGCAGCCTGTTGGGCTCATTTTATGTAAATATTTCCCTCAGAATAAGGCATGAAGTCCGTTTTCTCTCCCTTATCTCCATCTCATTTTCATCTTCCTCACTCTCCTTTGCCTCAGATACACAAATTCTTAAACTTATTTCAAAAAAATAATTTTCCATAAAGATAAAAAATTAAGAAAGACACATGGCTACAAAGTTAAAGGGTCACAAAAGTGAAAACACTGAGATCTTTTTTGTAAGCCATGAGTCTGTTCTAATTCCCAAGGCGCCATGATTGTGTGTGTGTGTGTGTGTGTGTGTGTGTGTGTGTGTGTGTGTGTTTGCCTATTTGTTTATTTTGTTTCATTGTGTTGTGTTGTTCTGAAAATAGGAGAAACATTGATTGGATGGAACATACATGTGGCAAGAGATGGAACCACATGTTTGATAATTAAATGAAGCCGGGACACTCCAGGGTTCACATATTAGCCCTGATATTCAACAGCTGTGAACTGCTCACCTTCTGTAACCTAGGCTTTGCTTGGGTACAATGAGGACAGATACTTACAAGTTTGTGAGTGGCTACCAATGGTATCCCAGCACTGAGATGAATATAATTGCTGTACAGTAAAATGCTGCTTTGTAAAAGAAACACAATCTGCTTGCCCCCACATTCTATCTCAAAAAGCAGAAGTTCAGGACTTGCTGGATTACTCGTCTGTTCTTAGCTTTAGCTTCCTAAGCCAGAACTGTAGGCACAGGTGGAGAAACCAACAGATTGGATACCTAGCCCAGAACCTACCTTTTCTTCTTGATTTTTCTTCTTTCCCCTTCTGTTTTCATTCTCGCCTCTTTCCCAAACATCTATGCTGAGTAACTACTACATGTGAAAATGAAAATACAACAGATACTTTGGGAATATTGGGATGGTCTCAGTCTAGAACAGCGGTTCTCACCTTTCCTCATGCTACGACCCTCAGATTGTGGTAACTTCCAGCCATAAAACTATTTTTTTTGCTATTTCATAATTATAATTTTACTCCTATTATAAGTTGTAATGTAAATATCTGATAGGCAGGTTTTTCTGATTTGTGACCCCCATGAAAGGAGTCACAACCCACAGGTTGAGAACCACTGGTCTGGGAGCAGAAAAATAAGTCGGCAGTTGCTGTTAGATTGGAACTGAGTATTAGGACAGGCGTGTTCTCAGTCGTTACCAAAGCTTCAGATAAGGAGGTGAAAGAATAAAAAAGTCTGGGAAGCATGTCGAGCAGTGATGGTTCAGGTGAGCCCCATAGACATAAAAGATATAGAACATAAAATAAGTTCTGTAAAGCCACAGGTACCCGACTTGGCTTATCAAGGTTCAGCACCTTAACTCTCAGAGGCAGGGCAGTCTTCCTAGATCCAGTAGCTAAGTATAAAAACACATAAAATGTCTTTTTGAAAGCCAGATATGGTTCTGTGGTTATAGTCTCAGCACTTTAAAGCTCAGGAGGAGACTGTGAGTTCAAGGCCAGCCTGAGCCACCTGGTGAATTCAAAGTCAGCCTAAACTATATGATAAAATTCTTAAAAAAAAAAAAAAAAAAAGAGTCGCTTAATTCGGGGATTTAGTGAGTCCACAGAAGGTCTTATTTAGAGTGGCTGCCTCTGCTGTAGAATGAGATTGACCTACATTTCACTTGAGAGCTGAATCAGGCAGAAGGCAGTACATAATGAGTCTAATAATAAAATTAACTTCACTTCCATCTAAGGAACTACTGACATTCTTTAACACTGTTTTCGTTTCTTTTCTGAAAAGATCAAAATTCTTTCTTTTATTTGCCAGCCTAATCTCTTATATAGAGGTTAATAATATATAAGTATTTTTAAGCCACGACCACAACAGCTTTTGTTTTGTTCATTGTCTTATTTACAGAAACCCAAAACACTGTGTAAACACAGTAGCAACTCAATAAACTCTCGGGGTTCAACCATATACATCCCCTCTGTCAAAAGACCATAAACCTGACACAATTTCCTTCTCTCTACGTGCCCTGCCACTTTGCAGTTCCCATGAGTCTTGCTTCAGAGCTCTGCCAATGCCAAGGGCTGTATCTTTTACCCATGGTGTTCAGAAGAAACTCTTCTCAACTGGAATCTACCTGGCAGCACCATCAGCCGGAACTGTTGCTGATGTCACTGAATCCATGTGATTCTTCATGTGTAACCCCAGGCAGTCCATCACTCCATAGAAGAACCGTGAACACAAAAGAGAGAAAGCAGTGATGAGCTGGGAGCTGTGCTGGATCACAGCATGTGAGCAGTGACAGCCGGGACATCCTGAGGGTCCTGGACAGGAGTCTAATCTCAGACAGGTTAGAATCGGGACAGCAAAGGCACAGTTGCATCTGATGTAAACGTGAGCCCTCCTTCCGACTACTAAGAACCGCTTAAAAAATAATTTTTGATTATTCCTTCAAAGAAGATTTAGTGAAACAGGCACATTCAGATAGCGTTAATAAAAGGACAGTTTCAAATCAAAGTACTTAATGTACTATATCAAAAGTAAATAAATTCAATAGCCTTTGGTCAAGATAGTCTGTTTGTATATGTTTTAAGAGTCGTGTGAATTTGTTAAATAACAATAAGACTAAAATAATAAAACTAGTTTTAAAATTCAAACAGTGTGTCATACAGACATGATCATTTAAATTAAAATTGGTTCACATTTCATAATATATTGTTATAAATTATGTTTTAGAATATCCATTCAAATGACTTCTGAGAGGCTTCACCTAGCAACTGAGGGAAACAGATGCAGACACCCACAGCCAAACAATAGGTGGAGCTCCTGAGTCTTGTGGAAGAGTAGGAGGAAGGCTAGAGGAAGCTGGAGGGGTCAAAGATGCCACAAGACTTACAGAGTAAAGTAACCTGGGTCCATGAGGGTTCACATAGATTGAACACCCAACCAAAGACTATACATGGGCTGTACCTAGATCCCCTACACAAATGTAGCAGATGTGCAGCCTCGTCAACATGTGGGTCCCCTAACAATGGGAGTAGGGGCTGTCTCTGAATCTGTTGCCTGCCTTTGGATCCCTTTCCCCTAGCTGGGCTGCCTTGTAAGGGCTCAGTGAGAGAGAATGCATTTAGTCCTGATGTGACATGAGATGTCGGGGTGGGTTTCACTAACTATATCCTTGGCTAAGTTCGTCAAACTTTCTCTGAGATTTGGCTAATATTAACAACTGAGAATATCTATGCAAATGATATTGTGTTAAAGGGATGAGAACATCCACGCAAATGTTAGAACAAAGTAGCAGGTAAGCCTACACCTGCCTCTAAAGGCCTTGGTCTGAGTGTTACCTAAGCTTCAGAGGCTTTGGTCCAGGTTCTGTATGTGGACATGAAAGTGACCTTGAAAGCCACACTGAGTTTGGACCAAGCAAAACAAAAGTTCCTGTAACTTAATTCCTGAAGTTGTGCCCTCCTTCGTCTTTCTTTTCTTTTGTTTTCTCTGCTTTCAGTCCTTCACTTTCTGGAGAAAGAAATGGATGTTTTAAAGTTAACTTCAGGGTTCACATTAATTGAATGCTCCCTTTAGTTCTTGTTGCTAAATGTGCTGGATATATCTTCAGGGATGAAGGACTTATTAGCAGAAAAATGGCACATTCTGAAGCCTGCAGCAGAACTCCAAGCAGGCTGGTACATGCCTTGTTCCTTTAATAAGCAGGTGATGGTTTCATCTCTATGTTCTCCCAGCCCCCCTTTATCCACCTTGAATATTTGTTAGAGCCAGACTGGTCTTGCTGTATGCTCCTGGGATTAGCTTCCTTCCAAAGTCACCCTTCTCTGGACCTCCACTTGTGGCCCTTCTTGGGCAGATGGTGTCTGGAAGGCATGATTGATAAACATGTTTAAATATAGAAGCAATCTTTTCTGTGTGCCAAGCAATTACTCAACATCACAGATAGGCCTGCCATGAACCAACAAAATAGCTGTAGTTTAATGAATTTAACACATTGAAGGAATGGAAAATGATTAAGAAACCACCAAATGTCAGCAGAATATGGGAAATATTTACCAGCCACCTTCCACAAGCAAAGCTAATAGATAACAGGAAGGCTGAAGGTCACCTTGCTTTCCTCACACACTGACTTTGGGTTCCATTTTAAAGTGACCAAACTACAGTTTTTCAGAACCTCATCCTTTTCTGCACGTGACTTGAATTGTAGTAACTCTGAATATTGTTGCAATGTTCTTATCAACACATGTCTTATGTGCTGCGTTATCATAGAATATACATGGTCATATTTATTGCCCATGGCAGCCCAATGCTTCTGAATACTGTTGTCTTCCAACAAGCAGACATTAAAACTCAGGAAGGCTACAATTTCTCAGTATAATAGAGATTGTAAGCCCTAGAGGAAGGACTCTTGCCCAGAGCTATCTGACTCCATACTATGCGCTGGTCCATAAAACCAGCCTGACCTTGGCAACTCTAGAGTCACAAGACCTCACTTCAGTGTCCTGTAGGGTCATCATTATGACTATTCCACCCAGGTTATTGCCTGATCTGCCTCTAACATGTGACTGTGTAACAAAAGAAAACATGTCCTGGAGAGAAACTTCCATCTCAAGGGAGCAGACTTCAAAATGTGAAGATGAAACTATGATGACTTTGTGGATTGACAGAGTAATTATAGAAGGAAATGTACATAGAAACAGAAGGAGAAGGTTTTGATGAGGGCTGAGTTTACTATGATCTAGAACCCCTAGATGTTTCCCTAACAGGTTCATGTTTACACTCACAGTATTAGAGGTTTAAGAGGCAAGATCTACTTTGAGAAGACATGGGTCAAAGTCCAATAAAACAAAAAGCCCTTCCTGCATCCTATTTTTATTGTCTTTCTTTCTTTCTTTCTTTCTTTCTTTCTTTCTTTCTTTCTTTTTATTTATTTTTTATTTGATGTTTTATCATGACCGGATTTCTCTGTAGTCCTGGCTGTCCTAGAACTCACTCTGTAGACATGGTTGGCCTCCCACTCAGAAATCTACCTGCCTCTGATTGTTGAGTGCTAGAATTAAAGGTGAGGGCCACCACTGCCCAGCTTTTCTTTCCTTTCTTGGGGATCTACTTATGGAGTGATAGTTGGGTACATTTTCAGTGTTAGTGGAAGGACAGAGGGATGGATCATAATCATGAGGAGGAGAAAGCCCAAATCATAATGACAGAAATTGCATGGGATAGAGAGACTCTCATGATCATTATAGCTATAAGATGGGTTGTAGCATGATCTAAATGTGTCCATAAATAGTTATGGAGAGGAGGAAGGAAATGTAACTAAGTCCTAAGATCCCATTTAGCCTCATAGCACAAACCAGTGAAAATGACTCTGTGGTTGTTGTCTGCACTCAGAGCTGTACCTTTCTGTTGAAGTTAAGGTAATCCCACAAAAACACACTCCTTTCATAGTTTCACACCTGGAGAAGATTTTGAGTCTCTTGTATTTATATTCTAGGAGATATTGCTTATTGTCTAATACATCTTTACAGATGAAGATCAGGAGTCCTAAGGAAAGCAAAACCTAGGGATTGAGATGCACATTTTCTAAGCAATCATTCTATTGGTAACTTTCTTTTTTTAATTTGTGAAGGTTTTTTAATTATTAATTTTTTATAATTTATCAACATTACATCCCAATTGTTACCCCTCATTTGTATCTCCCTGTTCCCATCCTCCTTTTGTTTTCTGCCCTAGTCCCCTCCCCTAAAGGACAGATGGGGTCCTCATTCCCCACCATCTGACCACAGCCTATCAGATTCCATCAGGATAGCCTACATCCCATTCCTCTGTGTGCCCACAAGGCTACCTCATCAAGGGGAAGTGATCAAATAGCAAGTACCAGATTTTGTATCAGAAGCAGTTCCTGTCCTCCCGCCTCCCCCCCCCCCCCGACACACACGTGGAGAATGAGCTGTCCATGGGCTACATTTGTACAGAACAGCCTAGGTTCTCTGCATGCGTTCTTCTTGCGTGGTGCATCAGTTGTGCAGGCTCTCCTGAATGCAGATCCTCCTGATAGTTTCCAGGTGGCGCTCCTGGCCCCTCCAGGTGCTCCCATCTTTCTGTTCTTCCATATGACTCTCAGCGCTCCACCCAGAGTCAGGCTTCAGTCCCAGCATCTGTCCTGAATTTCAATATTTGATTTTACCTCACTACTGGGGCGGGGGGATACATTTTCATGAAGATGTCTGTTAAAATTACATATAATAGCTCCAAAACAAACATCGACCCTTTAAAATATGGCTTTGCACACTATTGAAGGTCAAGAATTGCTTTTTGTATTTTATTTAATACATTTCTTGATCCATTTGTTCATTTATCATGTGCATGTGGGTGCATGTGCGTGCATGTGTGTTTGCGTGTGTGTGTGTGTGTGTGTGTGTGTGTGTGTGTGTGTGTTGTGCTGTTCCATAAGTAGAGGTGTATATACTTGTATTTGTGTGTGGTGTATGTGTGTTGCCCCACAGGTAGAGGTGCATAAGCCTTTTTGCGTGTCCGTGTGTTGTCCCGTAGGTAGAGGTGCATATGTGTGTATATGTGTGGTGTATGTGTTGTTCCATAGGTAGAGGTGCATATGCATGTGGGTGTGGGTTTGTGTGTGTGCAGAGGTCCAGGATTACTGCACCAGGAGTGTGCCTCAGTCACTTCTCCACCTTACATACTGCGGTAGGTTTCTCACTTGAACTCAATGACTGTCTAATCGAGCTAGTGAACTTGCTGCAGGGATCCCCTGTTTTGACCTCATATGCACTGAGGGGTGGTAGTAGGCCACTGATTCCCCCAAACATTTGTGTGGGTTCTTAGAATCCAAACTGTGGTCTTCATGCTTGCATTGCAAGCACCTCTGCTCACCAAGCCCTCCCTGCCCCAGCATTTGAGGACAAGGTTCTCTAAGAAACAATTCAAAAACAACAAAAGTATGACATCAAGCAAAGCCATTAAAAGTCCACTATCTACTCCATTTTTTGAGAAAATATTTCAGACCTATAAGAATTACAATTTTTCAACGTTCAAATGTAGTGGAGGGACAAGAGCAATAGCTCAACAGTTCCAAATACCTACTGCTCTTGCAGAGTCAGGGTTTGGTCCCCAGAGGCCACAATGGATGCAAACACAAAACTCCCTGTCACCTCAGCCTAGCTACAGGCACACCAATACTGCTGCTTTCCTTAGGCTTCTCCACTCATATGGATAGGCCACATATAGGCACACATACACATAATTTAAAATAGTAAAATTAAATCTTTTTAAAGTGATATAGACAAAGGCCATCTTCCTGAAGCAGAATGACTTCAAATTGAAAAGATTAAGCTCTTTCCAAGTTAATGAAGTTTAATGCATTCCTGATCAAAACTCCAATGAAACTATGTAGAAAGAAGCTAAAAGAAATATCTAGGAGTTCACCTGTCAGGATAAACTAATTAAAATGACTTCAAAATGTTTCCCCAAGGAATTAAGCAGGGAAATCTATCTCCTTGCCTAGTTATTTGACCTTAGCCTTTTCAAGGGATTTCAAATGTCTCTGCATGCTTCCTTGAAAGTGAGGAACACTATAGCATCACTGTTCTTAGGTACTTAGATTAGTAAAATCTACTTGGCCACAACATAGCAGTCTTATTTGGTGAATTGTAGGAAATAATGCCTTAAAAACACTTGGCAAATAGACAGACTGTTACCAAACACACATGCATCAAAAGTTCCTGGCTACTGTCATTATTTTTATCATGAAAATTCATTTACCCAGGAGCATAGTAATTGAACATATACTATAATGCATACGCACTTTAAATATTATTTTATCTATTACCTTTATTACTACTACTATTCGAGAGAGAAAGAACATGATGTGTTTGAGTGTATGTATGCACATTCTGTTCACACACATGAAGGTCAGTGAACAACTTTGAGGGGTCAGTTCTCCGGGTTTCTTTTTCCTTACTTGTGGAATCCAGAGATTACACTCAGGTCCCTGGGTTTGCACAGACAGTACTTTATCTGCTGAGCCACTGCACTGGCCTAATAAGCCAGTTTTATGTTGAAGACATCATGATGAAGTAGAGAGATGAGGCCAGTATTTTGCATAGAATACAGGCTCTGTGTTATGGACAGTAAGGAATGACATTTACATATGAAAAATATTTAGGATACTGATTATTCTTTGCGGGACTTGTCATAAAGACATGAGATCCGTTTTTAGTTAGCAGTCTCTGGAGCAGCAGGGAAGGCTTCTTTGGTGAAGATAAACACGTAGAAGGTTTCAGGATAGGAAAACAAGCAAGGGCAGAAGATGTCAGGAAAAGTAAGAGCATTAAATAGTAAACAAACTAGGTAAAATCCTGGTTCTGAGAACCTTAAGGCCCAGGACAAGAAGTTCAAGGGAAAATAGCTAAGTAATTTCCTACATCAAGCCATATGACAAAATTAGTTCCAGAGAGAAAATAAATAAATAAATAAATAAATAATCATGAAATTAAAAAATACCATAAAATATAACAATTATGTGATTTTGAGATATTGAAAACTTTTACATTCATAAAACTAAAGACAGAAATTATATGTTAACACTATGGCACTTCAAAATATCTGTGCACTAAACACACAGTAAATCAGAGGAAGAACACATTTAGTGACAGACATAAACTCTGTAAAAAAAAAATCATGTGCTTGAACTCTGGTGCCCCATATTTGACCACTTCCTCTTGGTGGGGAGATCTGGTAGCACTCAGAGAAAGAATAGGAAGGCTACCAAGATGACACTTGATAGGCTGTGACTATATGGTGGGGGAGGACATAGGAGAGCAGAGAGTGAAAGAGGAAGGGAGGGAGGAAGAGGAGGAGACAGCAAGGGAATAACAATTGAGATGTACTCTGAATAAATTAATAAAAACAGGGAAAATCATGTGCTAAAATTGATAATAATTTACGAGTGAGAAATATAAAATAAGCAAATTCAAATAAAAATACAAAGGTAGGAATAAAATAAATAATTCTATAAATAGAAAACATAGGAAGATAAATGAATTTCAGCAAAAGTAAATCTTTATAGCCAACAAATATGAAAGATAATACTTCTAGTCATTAAAGAAATGTCAAAATAAGTTGAGGTCTTTAATCCATTTGGACTTTAGTTTTGTGCTCAGTGATAAATATGGATCTATGTGTATTTTTCTACATGTAGCCATCCACTTAGACCAGCACCATTTGTTGAAGATGCTATCTTTTCTCCATTGTATGGATTTGACTTATTTGTAAAAAATAAAATGCCCATAGATGTATAATTTTATTTCTGCGTCTTCTATTGGATTCCACTAGCCAATCAGCCTATTTCCATGCCAGTACCATGCTGTTTTTATTACTGTTGCTCTATAGTACAGCTTGAGATCCAGGGTGGAGATTTCTCTAGAAGATATTTTATTGTACAGGATTGTTTAAGCTACTCTGGGTTTTTTGTTTTTCCATATGAAGTTGAGAATTGATCTTTCAAAGTCTGTAAAGAATTGTCTTTGAATAGATGAGCATTTTTACTATGTTGATTCTCCTGATCCAGGAATATGAGAGGTCTTTCCATCTTCTGATATCTTCTTCTATTTATTTCTTCAGAGACCTACAGAATATGGCATTTAAGTATGTTTTTATTATTCTAAAGATTCTTTGACAACAAGACAAGTTAACTCCTGGCAAAACCCAGGCTCCCTCAAAGAAGATGAGCATCAAAGAGCCTCCTTAGGGAGCTGGCTTCAAATGTGGCAAACAAGCCACTGGGCAAAATGTCCTCATTTCTGCCACAGACAGAACTCTGCCTAAAAATTGTTAAGTTTAAATGCAGGCAGAGTTGACGGCCAAACTCTGCCAAGACAGGGTAAGCAAGTCCTCAATACTTTCTGCCTCACAAATATGTCTGTCAGATATATTGGGCCAGAAGGTTGAAGATAATGCTCCAACATTATACAGAGTGATGGGTGACTGTTCAGGCAGTAAACTGTCTCATCCATTTTTTCATTTTGGAAACTGCTAACCTGTACTCCATGTTCACTCAGGTATTTAAGTTTATCCCTTCTCAAGTCTCTGATCAGTTTGAAGACCAGATAGTTTAGTCTTTCAATTAAGCTTAGTAGGTTAGGGGTTAATATGTTTTTAGGTCAAGATAGGCGTTTAAGTTAATAGAGATGAGATATGATACATATTAATCTCCATTCAGAAATTTAGACCCAACAAGATAGGAAAGATGTTTACTTCAAGTTTACCAAATACAAATGGCCAAATCATTGTGAATGAAACATTTATATAATTCCTGATTGTCTTGTGGTTCTTCCTGCTGTATGTAGTTTTTTTTTTAACTCATTTGTAATAATATAAATGTATATGTTTAAAAAGAAATATAATAAAAATATTTCAAAAAAGAAATACAAAAATAAAAGGAATAACTTTCTGGTTTTTAAATTCATAATTTCAATAGGAATTATACATTATGCAATGATGAATATCAATTATCCTGCACAATGGGATTTGATTTCCTATTGAGAGCCTTAAAAAGTGTAAATGAGAGTGTAAATTAGAATATGAAATGGAAACTGCAGGACCTCTCTGGAGGTTATTAACCTCAAAAGAAATCTATACATGTTTAGCCCATTTACCCAATCCCTTTATATCCAGAGTAAGACAAGAGTAAAAACATCAGCAAGTATATAGTCCAAAAGAGAAAAAACATTAATTCCTAGACACAATATTAATCAAACCAATCCATTCACTTAAGTTATACGATGAAGTGATGCAGTTATGTTAAAATAGAGGGGCAACCTAAAGCCTCACAGGATGTATACCAAAATGACACTAGCTTCTGTGTATAGCTGACTAGTGCTGAAGTACTTAAGCCTTTTCATGGTTTAGTTTTAACAATATCCTCAGTGTTAGGCGATCATACTAATATAATATGTAGAAAAGAAAATTGTTATTCAACGCAAGCAGCATTCTGCATCCTAGAATCTTCCCTATTTAAAAATGTGCCACTCTTCCCTTCTTCTCATTAGGACAATATGTTAAATAATTTGTTCTTTCATTCCTCATAAAGTCTCTATTAAAGAAGCATAAATCATCAAACACAAACCTCTCTTGCATCATGCTAGTGACAGCCATGTATACATGTAACTAGATAGATTTATTTACTTATTTATTTATCTTACAAAAATTTTTAGGAAGTAAAATTTATAGACTCTAAAAATTTAATAGTACATTTTGGAAAGAGAAACACCTCTATATCAACGACAATGTAGATGCAAATGCTACTTTCTTCACACTAAATGAAGATATAGCCTCATTAGAATAAAAGTGATACTGAAGAAACTTGTACAAAAGCTCCTCAAAGGCCATATGATGGGCTGCTCTGTGACTTCGGTTTTTTTTTTTTGTTTTGTTTTCTTTCTTTCTTTCTTTTTTTTTTTTTTTTTTTTTTTTTTTTTGTCTTTTTAACCACAAGATTCACCTTGCTTGAAACTATTTGTCAGATTATTATGGGCAATCTCAGAATGTGAAGGAGTTTATTTCGCTTGGAATGAAGCTAAACCAATGTGCATTCAAAAGTCTTCCATCCTTCCCTCAGAAAAGCTTCTCTAGAACCACAAGACACTTGACCAAATATAGTTCACTTTCCCCGTAAGTGCATGGAAGTGTTGGTGGGGCAAACAGTGAGCCCAGAGACTTCTCTGATGTCAAGTAGAACTCAGGCAGCAAACTACTGAGCTGGCTTTGCAGGGCACTCACTGAAGAAGGAAATATTTTTGCAGCAAAGAAGCTCCATTTGCTTGAGCCTATTAATTCCTCTGTGGGCCAAGAAGATCAAATTCAGTTCGGGATTATTTCAACAAACCATCTTGGCAAGTAAACATTTTCTGCAGACTGAGACTTTTTCTGGCAATTGAAAACTGAATTGTGTGAACCATGCTGAGATAATATTGATAAGAATCAAACAATAAAGTAATAGCATGCCTGTATACCCAGCTGTCGATAGAGGCTGGTGTAATTTGAAGAACCTAAATACGCTATTTATAAAAACTTCTGCATGTTTTCCTTGAGCTGAGGATGATATGCCACTGCTATTTTTAGGAGTAATTTTTTTCAACCTTTGTCTTTCACATATAAACCCTCAAAGAGCACATATCTGCAGATCTGCAGTTAGGGGCCCCTTCATTCCAAATCCCTCAGCTGAATCCTCTCAGCAATATTTTTACTGTGATCCTAAGTTGTAAGCAAAACAGCTTGAAAGCCCTGCTTTTGAAGAACTGGGCCAACCAACTCAAAAGTTTATCTTGAAACGTTGTGTGGTATCCATAAGGGCATCGAAAGTTCTACAAAGTTACCAGTATTTACCCTCCATGCTCATCACTGCTCTCTCCTTCTCCTTCATACCACCCCAGACTTTGCCCTCTCCAATACATGTCACCTCTCCATAAATGACTTAGCTTATAAGAACTCTACTTTTCAATATCTTTCCTCTTGTCACTTTTGCATCTCTGAGCATCCACCCATCTCATGGAACAAATGTGCAATATTTAGACATTTAGCGAACAATGATTTTGGTTTGGTTTTTGCTGTTGTTTGGGGACAGTCTTCCCTCCTTTGAGTTGGCAATCTTGATGGACAATCCAGGTGCACTGCCCTGACTAACTCAAATTGAAGCTAATGCTACATCAGGTCTGAGTCTTTCTCCAGATTCTTGACTGCAAAGACTCGCAGAGAATGATGGGATTTGTCCTTTCTGTCCTAGTAATGATCTTCTGACATGACCACCAACTGGGTCAGATCCAGTACCTGTGGTTACCATGTTTTCTGTACCTGGTTTTCATAGTTTTCCTCTGACTTAATAAATTGTTCAGTGGTGTTACAATAATTTGCCTTCTGACAAAGTCATCTAGTGCTCATTTCCATGAATCGCAAATGAGATAAGCTTTTAGAAAGCCTTAAGTTTATTGCTTCTCCCCTATAAAAACCTACGAAGTTTGGTAAAGGCATACTATCATCAAAGCCATTTTGCAGGCAGGAAAAGGTAGACGTCTATCAGATTTAATTGCAATGTTCAGTGTTACATGTTAACCACAGAGCGAACTATCAGCATTCAAAACCAGGTATTGGACCCTAACATGAACTCTTTTTTCTGTCATATTTACATTTGGGATAACACCGAAATGTAGTTTTCACTCACTTAAGTCCATCAAGCATTCCAAAAACAGCCGTTATAGAACACAGGGAAGTTAAGCTTGTATTGCTGTGGAAGCCTCACCCCTGTGACTAGACAAGCCATAAGCCCTAGTGGAGAACTTACTATATCATTCAGATAACACACTGCAGTATAAGTCACTTCTAATGACTTTATCTACTACCTATAGACTAGTGAGCCTCTCAGAGAAATATCTCTTTTTTAAGTATGTGACAATTAAAGCAAAGATCCACAACTGAATAAAGGACTTCAGAATTCACAGCCCTGATTATGACATTTATATAACACCAGCTCCTCACAAGGCTAAGAGATTGTAGAGGGAGAGGGAAAAGAAAGACTGTAAGAGTTAGAGGCAGTGGAGGATTGCGTGGTAAGAGTGTTTGCCTAACACAAGAGGGTTGTTGCACGTAAGAACTTACAGTGTTTGTGACAGCATGCAGAGGACCTACCTGTACAAGCTCAACCCAGATGAATGTCAGCATAGAGCATGGAGGTGGGTACAAAGTCCCACGGAGGAGTTATTAGTAATTTGTAGCTTTTGAGAAAATTAGCTTTCCTTAAAAGTACGGCCCGTGGTAGGTCTAACATGCTGCAATGGATGGCCACATATCTAATGGGGCTTGATGTGTTTCATTTTTAAGTAAAAATAAAGATATAAAATAGGGTTGTTATAGAATGGTTGTGGACCTTGGAAGTGATAGGGATGGTGTTAATATGATCAAAATAAGAGGTACGAAATTCTCAAAATTTAAATACAATAAAATAAAAACTAAAAATAAATGAGCTTTAAGAAGTCAAATATTATATTTTTACATATAATTCTTTTCTATTTTCTGATACTATTTCCATTTTTGTCAGATGTCCTACAGAGTATCTAAAATCTCTGTTTGATTTCTGTCTGATAGTTAAGCTTATATGTGACACAAATATGACAAAGAGAAAAACATTATAAATACACTGGGAAGTTAATAGTGTACCACTTGAAATATAACAAAAATAACCATATGATAATCAAAATGTCAAGCTTCAGGGGAAAACTAAGTAACTCAAACCATAAAATTCTCTTTTGCATTGTGAATCAACAGGGGACAGATTATTGTCTTATAATATTTATCAAAGCTATTTGCAAAAATACGATTAACAAACCACTGAAAAAATTCCATAATCCATTGCCTATGTGCACACACACACACACACACACACACACACACACACACACACACACACACACACACACACTCACACACAACAGTGGGGAGAGCTAAACTTCAGATGGATAGTTTATGAAGAAAGGACTTCTTAAAGCATGTTTCTAGCTTTAACAATTCATGTAGAATCACTTCCCCTTTCAGTGAACAGAAAACATAACCTTTCTATATCTATTTCTAGGCTTATGTTATCCTAATCACAGAAAATATATCAACATGACACTCACTATCAGAAAACGATCTTCTGATCCACCTTCCACCAACAATTGCAATGTGATCTGAGAAAACTATTTCTGCTTTAGGTACCTTGTTCGATTCCACTAAAAATATTACTCACTCTTCCATTTCATGAGGGTTTTTAGGTGAATGTTGGCTATGACAAAAAAATAAAATAAAATAAAAATGCTGAGAGTACCTACATAACGTCTAATGAATGAAAACAGACAGGCACTCAGACAGATCTGCTAATCACTGTCCTCGTTTTTGTGGAATGGGCTGGAAAACCTGACCTGTCAGTCTACTAAGAGAATATATGTCATTCAGGAGTACCTTATGTTAACTGAGTCATAAAACTTCTTTATAAAACCAGAATGTTTCATTACTGTTTAACAAAAACATAAAAATGTGACTGATTCTTAGAAAGACTTGCTATCTGCACCTATATTAATTAAATATGAGCTTATATTCAAATATAGTTACATTTACATAATAATTTGCAATTATTATATCCTTACCCACTCTCTAGGGCAATAATTCTAACTCCATACATTTTCTCCAGATACATTATATTACAATTATATTGTACATTATAAATTTCAAAGTGCTCATTACCAAAAGACAAGAGTTATATCTTCCTACCTGATGAAAAGGACATGACTCTTAAGATTGAGGTTATCACCAACTATTTAACCTTCATGCTTGATAGTCTTCCAAACATCTGCATTCTAGTAACAACCTTGTGACTGGAGAGTCAGTGGTGGAGTTGGGGTTCTATTCAGCTGTTATTTTGTATCTTCTCCCAGGGCTGCCATATCTAAAGATAGCTCTATGCTATTGAGAGGTGGCACCATGACATGTGAGAGGAGTGCTTCTGTTAGCTTTCAGCTATACTGTTAGTAGTCCCATATGTCCCAGTGTGCATTTGCTTTCATGTAGAAGTTCTTTGAACTCAAACACATATGATTTTTTTAATATGTACAAGGAGTCAGTGTACTACTGACATAATAGCTACACAGTCAGTCACAACAGATGTATGCCATGACCTGCACAGGCTACATCTGAACATAGAACTTGAGTAGTGAGGGAGTGAAAAAACTACAGCCATGTGCACACAGAAGCTTAGGTCAGGTGGCTTGTGTGCACTTTAACAAAGTGGCACCAACTACCAAACAACAGCCAGAATTTAGCACTGTTATTATGTATAGCACTGAGGGAGGAATTATCTAGTAGGCTTCTAGCTCAGTAAGAGGCCTCTGTAGGTGAGCAGTGTCTGGAGGTAAACATTCAGAGGGAAGAATATGGGGAAGCTAGTTTTTGCATACACTGCCAATATTCACATTGCAACCAGAGGAGGGCTGTGGCAGTTCCAAGCCTTGCCCATATAGGGAATGTGTTGGCAATTTCCCATGGGTCTGATGCATTGGTCGTGCATGACTGTGTCCACATCAATGGTACACATTCACTGAGGACTTCATTTGCTCTTGACAAATTTGCTTAGGTCTTTCTCGACATCCTACAGTTGAGGGATTGGGATACTGTCTATATTGTAAAAATATCTCCTAATAGCAGAAGGTGCTAGGATATGTGGAACTTTCTATTTTTGTGTATTTTACTTATCATTTTCTTTCTCAAGGTTAATATCATCCTCAGTTTTATCTCAATACTTCTGAAACTTAGACACAGCGAATCGGTCCTTGCTTCTTTTGTCTATGTGACTCTTCTTTCTATGTATTAGCAGATACAATCAAATTCAAGCAAGAGTGATGCCACATTACCCCGTGGCATCCAAGCTACAAGAGTTAATAGATATTTAAAAAAACTATTAAAGTAATTATCTCCACCAACAAAGTCTGAGCCCTAGGCCAAGCTAAAATGCCTCCCCCTCACTTCCTCCCCTCAAACACACAGAGCTGTATCTACAGAAGCAGCTGTGCAAAACACTGCAGTGCTAAGGAAAATGCACCCAATAGGAGGCTAGAGGGAAAAGTGAATGAAGAATGCACAGAGACATCAAATAAGCAAGCAGGCTTCATAATGAGCTGTTTGATGGAGCTTGGAAATTTAATGAGGGACGTGAAAAATCACTTAATATCTGGTGGGGAGGGAATCTAAAGATAATTTAATCCAGCCACTTCATTTTATAGCTGAGGAAATGAAGATGCAGAGTGAGGACATGACTTCCCTACAGTCATACCACTCTTTTAAGACACATTTGGAATGGGCTTGACCATGACACTTTACCACTTAGGTACCACTTTTCATACAGGAGACCAGATCCAAAGTTTATCCTTTTGTTATAGGCGAAAGAAAGATCATTTTCACCAGGTCCATTAAATGAATCAACGTCTCATTGTTTAAGTTTGAATATATAAGAGATTAATGGACAGAAGCTTCATTCGATTCTACAGCATCCAACTGTTACTCACAGTCTTCAGGCATAGTAGCAGGAAAGGTGTTGATAATTATTATCACACATAGTGTTTTCCACTCACTGGAAGTCATGTCAAACACAATTCCTCTCTCTCTCCCACTTTCCCTCTCTTCCTCCCTCTCTCTCTCTCTCTCTCTCTCTCTCTCTCTCTCTCTCTCTCTCTCTCTCTCTCACACACACACACACACACACACACACACACACACACACACAATCAATCTTCATAGTACTACATTTGGAAATAATTTCTTTGGCATAGGTGACTTATGCAAGATTAATCTGAAACAGGAACATTAATAATTTTCTGGAAGGAGGAGACTCAAGCAGGTTGTATGGGACACTTAGCTATTAAGAAATTTACATGTTATTTTCATTACTCTGTTGTGTTTTATTTTCCACCCTACTGCTGGGTCCTCTATCTCTGACCAATTTTTCCTTCTGCTCACCTTTATTGCTCACTAGTACCACATTTATGTTCCTGAAGATTGGTTCTTTGAACGGCACCTTCATTCTAAAACCTACAGTAGCACCAAGGCTATGTGACATCTTGGCATGTAATTCTCATAAACTGTTGGAATCTACCATTCTGGTATCAGACCTTCTTATTGTATTTATTAATCTAGCTCATTTCCTATCCATCATATATGTATCCTTTCTTCTCTAGGATCTACTATGTATCTACCGTGTGACAAGTGTGTTGTAAAATACCGAAATTTTAAAAAAACATAAAAGATATTTCTGCTTATTGAATAACTTGAGTGATGTAGATACACATTTAAACTGATGATGATAGCTTATCAAAGAGACTGACATACCAGAAGCTGGTCAAAATGCAGTGTGCATAGAGACATTCTGAGATTTTTCCTTCACTTCTTTTGTGCCCAATCTGCCTTTCAGAACCTTTGTCAACTCGTATTTGACAGTCAAATTCACATATCAGATCCATCACTATGTTTGTTCAGTTTTCCTAAAAATGAGAGAGTTCTCAATAACTAAAGAAGAAAATATGTTTAAACTTTTGTTCTGTCATCTTGAAAGCTTATGCTTAAAAAGTACAGAAGCAGAAGATAATCGACAAAATTCCAAAAAATGATTTGATCTGAAGGCCCTCAGAGGCCAAAATTTCTGTCTAATTTTACTCTGTAATTTCTGACTGGCATTCCCTTGTGCTCTTAGCTAATGCTTTTAATACTCTATTTTGCTTTATTTGGCAGGGTGGGTGGGGTTTACAATCTGGACACTAAGGGGAAAAGATGGTAGACGTTTCCTGGTTTGGACAGTGAAGAAAAAAATGAATATAGCAAAGATTATTATATATTACGAACAGCAAAGTGCTTGGAGCAAAAAAATCTGCATTTAACAATGTAAGTTATAAAAAACAAAGTTCCCCCATAGGCAGACTCATAAAGAATATGTAGGGAACAAAATAAAGGAAGGGAGGAAGGGAGGGAGGAAGGAAGGAACAAAAGAAGGAAAGAAGGAAAGAAGAGGAGTGGAGAAAAACCAAGTACTTCACTAGGAACCTCCATCCCTTGGGATTTTCAGGACTCCTAATAGATGAACAGGTCAAGATGTTGTCGCTAAACAACAGTTATGCCATAATTACTGACATCCCAGATGTGAGACTCCTAAGTGCAAAGGCCTTATCAAATTCATTTTCATGTTTCACATTGTTTAACATTCTCTTAAGTGTGTGATAGGCACTGAGAAATATTTGTTGACTATGCATTTAATAAGAGAACAAATAGAAACTTATATGGTTATAAAGAATACTCGTGAAGAACAGTGGCTGGCAGCTTCCCAGGCCTGGTCTGTGAAACAGTGCATCAGCAGTGCTTGACTCTCCCAGCTAATGCAGCAATAAATCTCCAGGCAAATCTAGTCTATGGCACAGCTGAGACATTTACTTCTACTATTTCTCTAATCCTTCCTAAAGAAAGGGAAATAAAATATGTTGATGGCTGCTTGAAACAAGGCAAGAAGTGGAACGCTCTAAAACTTTTGCAGAACTTGGACAAAATCACAAAGCTTACCAGCCACAGCCACTCTGGACTGAGTTCACAGTGTTCAGCATGCTCAAAGGCAGTGACTGTGCCTGGGCTCTGAGAACTGAGAGGACCATGTGAAAACACTGCAGGGGGTGTGCTCATCTGCGCCCCTGGAGTTACTGGTCTTCATGGCCTTCTATTTTAAGGCATGAAAACATTTTATAAAAGAGTATCTGACCCTGGGGAGTGAACTGGACTCTTCCCTGGGCTCAGATAGTAAAGCATAAAACCATATGGCCTACGGCAAGCTAACTTAATCAAACTCACAGCCCTGATCAAAAAGTATACACAGAGAAAACTAGCCCCTACATATAAAATATCAGCCAGACTTAAATGATACAGTTTTAGGACCAGAGGGAGCCTTCCAGTCAGCTTGGGCTGGTGTTTCTCAAGCTGTTTTGGTCATGGCATGTTTGCTTCACATAAAATGTTTTCATATCTTTAGTACAACTAAATAAAAGTTACTTTGGGGGGGAAACAAAGAAGTAGAGGTAGGACCTCCATGGTCTTAGAGCGTGAACACTGTACTCCACTCTGATTCTATATAAGGAAGAGATCTAAAAGAAGAAAGTGCCTGTGCCTCCACTTCAAAGGTAAGATGGAAAAAGTACAATGCATTTATATTTTATTTATATTCTTTGTAATATTATATGTCTAGTATATCATACTCCTTCTAGAAAACAATGGGCACACTCAAAGTTGGCTAGTGTAAAGAGCGGTAAATAATGACCCTATTTAAAAGATATGGGCAGCATTTCCAAAGCTATTAATGCATAATGCAAAACCCTGGGATTGGTTCTTTGGGCCTGAAAAGAATAGGATAGTAAGTAGTCACGAAAAAGTGCAAGGATGGCATCAGGAAGATAAGACCACAGTAAGAGATCAAAACTATTGCCGAAAAACACACCCTACCATGAGCAATCTACAGAACCATCCCACCATCCCCATCTCTTTGGCCTCTCTCTGATCCCTTCCATGGCTGCTACCGGCCAAAACAACTAGACATCAGAGAAGTAAAGGTCTTGTCAATGTACTAATCACCCTTTTAGAGCACAGAGCAAGATGGGAGAAAGAAGAGCATGAGTGTGGAGGGGAACACTGACATGGCCTGCTACATACAGTCAGCTAGAGCCAGCCAGCAGCATGATTAACCAGATGTCTAACAGTCAAATCTATGTTCTGGGTCACAGTGATCTTTTGCACTTCAGTTTTTTTTTTTAAGCACACATGACTCTTTGGTAGTAAATAAAGCTATACACAGATATCATATTGTCTTTTGTTCTACAATGCTATCTTCAACTACTAAGCAATATTTTAAGATTTGAGCCATGTTTAATCATTTTTCAAATTTTAATTTATTGTTATTATTATTTTTTAACTTTTAAAAAATTATTATGTTTGTTTTTTAACATATACAATTATATTACTACATATGAATAAGACAACTTACATACAGCAGGAAGAACCGCAAGACAATCATGAGTTATATGAATGTTGCATTCATAGTGATTTGACCATTTGCATTTGTCAAGCCGAAAGCAACCATCCTTCCTACTTTGTTCGGTCTAAATTTCTGAATGAAAGTCAATATCTATCATATTTCATCTCTGTTAACTTAAATAAACTATCTTGATCTAAAAAGATCTTATCCCCTAACCAACTAAACTTGATTGTTAAGACGAAACTATTTGGTCTTCAACCCCATCATAGACTTGAGAAGGAATAAAAGTTTAATGCCTGAGTAAAGCGAAAGTGCAGGTAAGCAGCTTCCAAAATGAAGAAAATGACTGAGACAGTTTATTGCCTGGACAGTCACCCAGCACTCCCTACGGCATTGGAGCATCATCTTTGGCCTTCTAGCCCATTATCTCTATTTTAACTAGTATGTATATGTGTTGGCTGTGGGTGTTTGTGCATGGATAAAGGTGCCTGAAGAGGTGTCAAATACCCTTGGAGCTGGATTTACAGGTAGTTGTTTGTGAGCTGCCTGATGTGGATTCTTGGAATTGAACACAGGTTCCTCCTAAAGAGCAAACAGTATATGCTTCCTCTTAACTGCTGAGCCATCTCCTGACCCATTTTTTTCCTTTTTAATATAAGAATAAAGCAACACAATTGTTCTAATGTACTTTAAACATCAAAGTTGTGCTTTAATAAACATTCATTCCAATGTTTTAGTTCACCTAAATGCGCAGCAGTTAATTTCTACTATACAAAATCTTAAACACACTAAACAACTCAGCAAACAGGTGGAACTCTATTTCATAGCCTATGCATGCAGGGAACAACTTGTTGGATCATACTTCTCTCTTGGTGATGACAGGTAACAACTCAACCATTCTCCCAGTCAGTGACTCATAAATGAGTTGGCACATTAAAAAAGAAAAGCTTCTATTCATACTTGAGTGAAGGCACAGAACAAAGGCTGTGAGCACCTAAGAGGAACTCAGGCCTTAATGTCCCAAGATATTGTGTGCCATTAGAAAAAATACTCAGCAGAAAGGAGTCACTTTTGTAACAGACAAGAGAAAATAATGTGTATACAAACAAAATATCTGGTTGTTCTAAAGAACAAGGCTATCCTTAATTAAGTCTTTTAACTGTTACAAAATGAAAGTGACTTCACAGTGAAATTCCTTCAGGAGGCATTTGTCATTGTCATGGGTTCATGCAGAGATTCTGCAAGAAGTTAGTAGGCAGAGTTTAAGCCACAAGACTCCTCTCTTCCCTTCTAGGAGAATCTAAAGGATGTGATCAGGGCTCAAAGGCGATGGGGGAGGGAGGGATAGAACCTTGTCTTTACCCAGAAAGTGAAGAATGATATGACACCTCTGAGGAAACCTGATCATACATTCCCCTCAGCTGATACCTCACCTCTTGTTTTAGAATCACTCGGTGCCTTTCTTCGCATGAGCCTACAGATCAAACAAGAGTCTACAGTATTTATAAGATCCAAGTATCTTTTTTTTAAAGCACACTCAAGCAATCAGGAAGCCATGGGAATGGAAATTGGACTCTTTCTCTCCCATTTTCTTTTCTGACAACCATAACAAAACCCTCAGGTTCTCTATCAGGCAGGAAGAACAGTGCCTAACACTAATCTTTGGTGTCTGTGTGATGTAGAGACCCATGTTTAGCTCTAGAATGTTCTCATGGAATAATAAACCCGTGGGCACATGCTGCTCATTACAAGCCCTGCTCTTTTACCTGTTCCTTGATGGGTGATTACAGATCACAATGTGGAATTTGCAAGCATACAAAATTAAAAATTAATCCTGGAAGTGAAGAGGCACTGGATGGAATAAAGTAGATGGCTAGAACTGAGAGAATAAAGGGATCCAGGAATCATGTAATGACCAGCAATCAGTGTAAGCTCTACTTGGAATTTTGAGCTTTGATCTTTTCCTTGTCTAAAAACATATAGTTCAATACTCTCTCATGGTAATGGTCACTAAAAGTCTCTGTACCTTCAACTATATCATAGATCATAAGAATAACAATCCACCATGTGTTGCTGGCCTATGTTGTATGAGTTAAAGGTAACAAATGCATTTGCAACTTACAATACTGTCAGTTTGCTGGAGGCTTTCCACAGTATGTTAAGAGGAGTGTGTGTGTGTGTGTGTGTGTGTGTGTGTGTACACATGGATGTGTATGTACATATGTATGCATGTATCTTCCATCTCAAAGTATATTTGAGATCATACTATTAAAAGTAGGCAGCATACTGGAAAAGTTAAACTAGAAAGATTTTGATATTCAACAATACCCAGTGAGCTGTGGACACTTGGCAAAAAATATAAAAATGAGAGCTGTCTTACCAAATACAAATGAGATTGAAACCGATAATCTTTAAGATCTCCTTGAGCTCTCTGTAATGCTTCCTTATTCTGTACTCAGTATGTGCTTTGGGGATGTTTTCCATGTATTTAGGCTTGTAATAGGTAGGACAAGTGAGAGAATGAGGAAAAAAGAATAAGAAAAATCCTTAAATTAAAATTCTACATGATCCAGAAATATCACTAATGGATATGTAGGCAAAAAAGAAAACATAGCCAAAAGTTAAAGAGTTACATACACTGCCATTTTTATGGAAGCACTGTTCTTAAAAGTTTTTGTGAAATTTGGGTGTTTGCTGATGGGTAAATGGATAAATAATATTATTCAGCCATAAAATAAAACAAATCCCTCCTGTCTTTTAATAGTGTAACCATAAAACAAAATAAATCATGTCATTTACAACAGAAAGAAAGAGCCTGGAAGACTTTATATTGTGAGAAAAAAACACAAATATAATGTTTGTGGAGGCTATAACATCCAATGTCTTAAAGAGTAGAACCTTGGTCACAGGGGAGAAGGATAGAAAATAGGGATGGAAGCCAGGCACTGTGCTGCATGCTTGTAATCCCAACACTCTGGGAGGCAGAGGCAGGCTGAGCTCTATGATTTCGAGGCCAGCCTGGTCTCCAAAGCAAGTGCAGGATAGCCAAGGCTATACAGAGAAACCCTGTCTCAAAAAGCAATTTTTAAAAAAGAAAAGAAAACATGAATGAAAAAAACTTGAGAAAACAGAACAAAAATAGATTAGAAGATTCATTCTTCATGTTCCTCTTTATAGTAGGAAGATATTCATTGACAAGAATTCAGTACACATTTCAAAGCAGCTAAAAGAATATTTTAAATTTTCTCAGTACAAACAAATTACACATAGCTAAAAACTGTGTACTATTGTACATTGTGAGTAATAAATATAAAGTATCAATTACAAATTGGGAAAATATTACCCTTACCCACAAAAATAATGACTTAATTATAAAATAACTTTAAATAAAACTTATATAAAGTATATACTTCTATATAGCAATCCCATTTCTAATACATATTTCAGTTTTATTCCAATAATAAAACCGTATTAGCTAACATTTTCATTTTGGGAGACAACGGAAATATTTAGAATATTGAAGATGCATAAGAATAACTTAAACGTTCATAGCAACTCAGTAATCATTTCCATTACGTCACCCAGGCAACAGAAGCTATTGTGTTCTAGTACAAGTGAGTTGAGGGTGTAACTGGTAATCTACCTTTCAGTGAAGTATTGTGATGGGCATAATAATAATAAGCAGAAAAAAGAAAGAACAGATGATTGAAGTATTATAAATAAAGAAAGGAGCCCCAAGCATTAGTCAGTAGGGTTAATTTAAAACATTACATAAAATGGGCCTGGAGAGATGGCTCAGCAGTAAGGAGCTTTGCAGCTCTTCCAGACGACCTCAGTACCCATATTAGGTTGTTCAGAACTACCTATAACTCCAGCTCCAGAATCTGTAGTCCTCTGGCTTCCATGGGCACCTACACTCACATACACATGCATGCAGATAGCCACATGCATGAATACATGAATAAAAATACTTTTTAAAGCGTCTTAGTCTAGTGATACTAACCAGGAGTAAGTATTAAATATACAGCTTGTTGGAGGTGAATATGGCTCATTTTTCAGAGCACGTACCTAGTATGTCCAGGGCCCTGAGTCAATTTCTAGCACCACAAATATATTTAGGTGTGTGGGGGGGAGATATAATAAAGTTCTCTACCAATGCAAATTCAAATGCATATTTCCAACTCATAAAAGGTTCCAGTGGAATTTACTTGTATAAATAGCTCCTTCTTGTTAATGGGCTGCTAGCAAAATTGAGCTTTTAAAAAATTGTTGAATTAATGAAGACAAAGATGAGCATTAAATTTTAAATGTTTCTAGATTATATAAATAGCATGCATATTTTAAGTTAAATCAAGCTCTAAAAAAGTAAATAATTAGAAGGTAACTTGTAAAATGAAATAAAAAAAACCTAACCTATTCTTATCATAGCATAAAAATTTTCATATTATGAAAAATGTGACCTGGTTTCCTTTGGACAATATTTCTTAGATAGTTTAACTTGTATAAAACACACATGGAAAGGATGCTATTTCAACAAAAGAGAATCAACTTAAATATTGTACATAATGGAGAGATGCAAAGCCTGGATGTCCATTCCTTATATATGTTCATTCAGCAAATACTTCTTTAACCTTTCCTATGGATGGAGAATAACATTCACTGATGATATGAGAGACACCAAGCAAATGTAGAATATCAAAGAATTCCAGTGAGTGCTGGCCCAAGGCAAAGAAATATACAACCGAACATACAAACTGCCAAAGAACTGTATCCTTTCATAACACAGGCAGTAAAGGCTACAGCAGACCCAAATCAGTGATCAGTTGCAGGCACTAGAGACAGGTGTCAGTTGAGTTAAAACTTAAAAGACAGATGACTTTTCAAAGCTCTGGGAGGGATAAGAATGATAAAGAAGCTTATGTGGGAAATTGACACTAGAGACTTCAGTGACAGGCAACTAACAGGCTACTGTAGTATGTACCTTATGCTTACTTTTATGGTGTGTGATTTACTTTCTTTTAGTATGTGTATAGCATTAAATCGTACAGTCACAGAAGTGCTGGAGATTAGAAGGAAGCACAGAGGAGTGCTAAAGACTGGGGAAGTGTCATCCTTCATCCTGACCACAGCAGATTCCATAACTAACTCCAGCACCCTCCTTCAAGCCTGTGCATGATTCCAGCTCCCATCTCTGCACCATGTTCTACAAAGCCACTGCCATCTCTGAGTTAAATGTGGATCAAGTCTTTTATTGTCATTAATTTGGTTTAATCTTTACAACTGATAGTCAAGGACGGGTCTAGTAAGTACTTTGCAAGATACAAATAAAGGAGAAAGAGGATTCAAACTTAATCAAAATTATATTTATAAATTATTTAAGGAAATAAAATAGTGTCTATATTATCTGAAGAGCATTAAATTGTGTGTGTGTGTGTGTGTGTGTGTGTGTGTGTGTGTGTGTGTATGTGTGTGCGTGCGTGTAATATGCACTGGGGGAAAACTCTTTGAGCTAAGATGATAGCAATCAGCATAGAAAAGGAAGGAGAAACAAGAATGGATGCAGGGAGTAATTTAAATTTTAAATTTTGGATTGAAGGGATATATGGCCAGGTACCCATGCCATAACATGTGTGAAGAGATAAGAGGACAAAGTTACGGAGTCAGCACTCTCTTTCTGCCTCTCAATGCACTTGAGGGCTTGAACTCAGATCACCAGGCTTGTGAGCAAAGTGCATTTTCCCACAGAGCCATCTTGCTGGCCCATGTACCGGCTTTATTATTTAGTTTCATGGCCGTTGGATGTCAACATCTTTCCCTAGACATGTCATGCTGTCTCCTGCCTTTAGATAGTCTGAGCTCTTCTTCTGCAACTCTGGGCTACTTGTCCATCAACTAACCCATGAGCTACTTTTTCCAGAAATCTTCTTTGACAATTTCTCCTTGTTGTTTCCATATTTTATATCTCTGTAAGAGTACTTATCACCCATTTTGTCCTCTTGTCTTCTGGTTTCTATTGCCAAGCATAATTTTCAACTTCACACTACTAACTTTCTACAGAGAACCAACACTCACTCATGAGGGTGATTAAATTGATTTTCAAACTTTGCACCATAGATTTGGCCAGATTATTTTTATATCTCCTAATGCTCATAATTATGAGGCTAGTCATTTAAAAAAAATGCTTTGTGGAGTTTCTGCACTTATTTATTGAGAAAAACTCAAGCCAACTGTATTTTTGGAGGGATGGGTTGTAGCGTATATATATGCTTGTATTAGTGTATGCAAGTCTATGGTAAAGTGTTAGAACAGTTTGTCGAGTCCAGAGGTTGTCAGATGTTTTCTTCAATCACTCTTAATTTTACATTTGATGCAATCTTTGACCGATTTGGCTAGGCAAGCTGGCCTATGAGCTCTGGGATCTGTCTGTCTCTGCTTCACCAGTGTTGATTGACATTACAGGCATGTGTCACTGTGGCTGGCTTTTATGTGGGAACCCAGGATCCAAATTCACGTCCTCTTGTTTGCCCAGCAGATGCTTTACCAACTGAGCCCTCTCTTCAGACCCCTCAGACACAACACTTTTAAAAAGATCATCCTGAGTGAGACAACCCAGAAAGACATACAAGACATATACTCACTTATAACTGCATATAGTCCAACATAGCTGTCCTCTGAGAGACTCCATCTAGCAAGGGATCAGGACAGATGCGGGGACTTGCAGCCAGACTCTGGACAAAGCACTGAGAGTTGTATGGAAGATTAGGAGGGGATGGAAGGACTCAGCACCCTGATGGATCAGGACCCCCGAAGGGAGAACATCAAGACCTTCAGATCTAGACTGGGGGTGGGGGATGGGGGCGGGGAGGGGCTGCACAAACTGATGCACCAACCAAGGACAATGCAGGCAGAGAACCTAGACCCCAGGGGGGATTGGGACTAGGAATGCCTCTGAGAACTCTGGTGCCCACACTGCCCCCTGATTGGGGTAACCAAAGGCTGGCCCTAGAATCAGCTCTCTAAACCCAGGAGGCCTCACTGCACCTGACTGTGTGGTGCCTGATAATAGCATGAGTGGAAGTTGTGGGGCCACCAGAAGGACTGTTTAGGAAGGTGCAAGTAAAACTTCAGCTAAGTTCAACATAGCAGCCTTTGAGCTGGGAACAACTTGTACTTTTCTAGGCTATTACAGAATTCCATTGCTCTCAGGGACTCTCGGGGAGAATGTAGGTTTTTCAAAAAAAACAAACAAACAAAAAAAAAAAACTGATACCCAGTGTATTCAACCCCATTCCCCAGGATTTCAATAAGGAAAAGAAAATGACTGAGTTCAGAATTTAATGTGAAATATAATAAGATACATTAATGTCAGCCAAGAAATCTAAGTTATTACATTGCCACTATTGCTACAACTAGGGTCTGGTTTTATAAGCTTCTTGGGTGATAGTGCTCCTATGTGTCCAGTCAACAACAGACAAACCCTAGGAATGGTAGACATAAAGCTTCTTTATCAGTCTCCAGCAGAGAAAGTAGAGAGTACCAATAATGTGACGTAACAAAGGCCAATTCAGTGATGAGCAAAAAGAGAGCTTGAATTTTCTTTTTTTTTTTTTTTATTTTTTTTTTTTTTTTTTTGAGAGCTTGAATTTTCAAGGATGCCTGTAAATAGTTAATACTTGCTCTCAATAATCTTATAATAAAAAATACATCTTTGATATGGATAAAATTCACTGTAACATTTTTAAAGGACAATGTGGAAGCTGGAAATAGGTATCCTCTTGCCTAATTTATTCCAGCAATCAGAATCTCCTTGCAAAAATATCTGTACGCATGCCCGAGGGCTTACTTGCATAATGTTTACCAATGAGGCGAAGGAAGATGATCCAAACAGGCATCAGTAGAAGAATGATGAAATGTAGTATGGTGCATTGACATGAAATATTATGGAACTCTCAAAAGCTGACATAGTTATGCATCACTAACATGAACAGGTAAAATTTTTCTTAGAAAAAAAAGTTGTAGAATGCCTCAAGCAGCATGTACTAAAAATTAGATGTAAGTGAGACATAGTGAGGATTGCATTTAATCTCAACACTCAGAAGAAAGAAACAGACAGTTCTCTGTGAGTTTAAGGCTATTCTTGCCTATATAGAAACATCCAGGCCTGATAGGACTACATAATGTGACCTTGTCTCAAAATAAAATAAAAATTGAATGGAAATGGTTGAGGAAGAAAATATCTATTTTTTGAAAATAATTTTTAAATTATTTAAAATTTTAATGCTTAGTGTATCCAAACACTCCTCCCCCAAATCACATTTGTGGTTAAAAGCTTTAGAAAGCATTTGAACAATTCTTCTTTCAATTCGTCCAGACTTTATACAGTACATTCTCATCCATTGTCTAATGCCAGCTTCCATCAACTCTGGAAGGTAGACCAAGTATTAGTACCACTCTGTTAGGGTGACTAAAAATCTAGAAGAGGCAGTGAGCTGTTCAAGTTCGTGCTTGTCTGAAAGAAACAGTAAGCACTGTTAATGAATTTCTTTCTTAAACCTAAAACAAATGTAACACTCATAGAGGAAGCTTATAAGTTCTGGTTGTTAATTAGCAAGTAATTTCAGGTTCCAAGCCAGTACAAAAACATGCAAAGCCCATCCCTGCGGGTTAGCTATATAAAAACTGTATACGCGACCTATAGCAAGAACAGCTGACAGTTAGGCCAACTCTCAGTACTAAGGACAATGAAAGAGACTTCCATCAAACCTCAAGAGAGCCCTACTTTCAGAATAATAACCTTTCAAAACTGAATAACCCAGAAAATGATTTGCTCCAAATAGAAGTGTTTTAAGACTTCATGTTCTTTTACACCAGTTGTCATCTCTTTTTATTTTATTTTATTTTTTATCATTTACTTAAATTATCAGACTGGTCAACTTATTTTAAAAGCTAGTCTGAAGCATAGAAAGCTGATTCATTTTAAAACATTGTGAATTTTTCAATGAAATAATTCAGCAAGTCTGATTCTATGGGCCACTAAGACAGTTCACTATGATAATTCGTCTTTCTTTCTCTCTTTCTCTCTCTCTTCTTCATTCTTTCTTTGTTCCTACTTTTCTTTCTTTCTTTAGTTTTATAAATTAGGTGCTCTAAAATGGCAGCATTGCTCCAAGAAAGCTGCTTTGCTTGAAGGAATAGTTTCAGCCCTCCTTCCTTTGTTTCTGCCCAATCGGCTATATGTGCTGTCTGTACACACCTAGAAATACGAAATTCTAGCACCGTCACTTTACAAGCTCTGTAGGTTGAACAATGTCTGAAGCCTATTTTGTACGGCATCTTCATCTGTAAGGACACTAATACTCCACAGATGTGTTGGCTAGTATTGGCATGGTGATATATTGAATGACAATAAGTGCTATTAATGCTTCTCGTGCTTTTAATAAAAGTATGGCAGCAGTAGTGGCATTGGTAAGGAGCAGCTTCCATTGTCTTCATCATCTTCTAATGCTCCTAAACACCTTTAACCACTGTAAAAGTCAAGATATTTGGCTGTTTCGTACAATTTTTTTTCCTCTGGTTTCATTATAATATGAATCTCTGTAATTCAACAAATATTTTCCCAAATGTGAATCCTAGCCTCCAGCAAAGAATTTCTGGGTTCAGAAAATAAATTACCTCATTATACCATTTCAACCTCCTAAAAGTACGTATATTCATAAAACATTTTACATTGTCATTCTTGGACTCCAAACTCTGCATTTGGAATTATAAACTAAAATCCTTGCCATTCATATTCAATAGTGAATCAAATTCATTGAATCACAAAACAAGGTCACTATCCTCTCCTCTGTTATCAACTCTGTCTTATCTCTTCTGTGCATGCTCCTACAAAACAAACCTCACTGTTAAGTTATAATGGACGTGTGACCCATTTGTTCTACTAATTTAGTCTTCATTCATGCATCGCTATTTTATTTCAGAATTTCAACACTCTTAGCCTGGATTATTACAGCAGCTTTTTTGCAGACTTTCCCACCGAGATTGTCTTTCCCCACTGCTTTTATTTACTCTTCAATTTCTCTTTCTCAAACACAAAAGCATAACTCTGCTATCCTGTTACACCCCTACCAACAACTACCTTTCAAATAAAGTTGGCATTCCTAATGTGTATGTATTCTCTAAGCCAACGTTCTAAATGAACATTTTGAACTATTCTCTGTCATAATCATTCTTTAGCCAAGGACATGACTGCCCCAACAAGAATGGTTATTCTTTTACATTTTAGGTCCTTGTCATTTCCTCTATCTGGGATTGGGCTCCATCCTCACTTAGCTCATATCTGTCTGTCTGTTTGGTTTAACACCGTTTGGATCCACTCTGATCCTCTCTCTTGAAAGTATATTCTCCTTGTTGCAATCTCTCTGAAAGTTCTGAACTTTTAGCAACAAATGATGCTTCATGCCTAAATGTAATGTTTTAATTTCCTTTTTATTACAATTAATTCACATTACATCCTGATTGTCATCCCCTCACTCTTCTAATCCAGTTCCCTCCCTCCCTCCCTCTTCCACCCTATTCCCCTCCCCTAGACCTTTGATGAGGGGGCCTCCTCCCCCACCATTTGGTCAAAGTCTATCAGGTCTCACCAGGGTAGCCTACATCCCCTTCCTCTGTGTGCCACTAGGGCCACCCCAGCAAGGGGCAGTGATCAAATCGCAGGCGCCAGAGTTTATGTCAGGGGCAGTCCCCTCTCTCCCCTTTCCCCATACACATGAAACATAAGCTGTCCATCAGCTACATCTGAACAGGGGTCTAGGTGTTTTTAGGTAGACTAGAATATTAAAGACCCATGGACTCTGTGCATCACCTGTACTCTCTAAAGCAATGCTTCAAACTTAGCAGGTACCCAACAAATGGCAGGCTCCTGATTTCAATGTTCTAAATTAAGACTGATGTTTACAATATGACCTCTCTCATCATTACTCCCCTGCACACTCTTCTTTACAAATTCAGAAATATTAGCATCTTTTAGGGATTAGTCATTCTTGTATTTCACAACTCTTAACTAGAGTCTTCTTTTGAGATAGCAAATCTGACACCCAATATGTGATAGGATATTTATTTTCATCCCCTAAAATTCTGGCATGTCTTTATTCAGTCCTCACCCTGGTACCCCACCACCTACAGCTTCTCAGAAGCAAGACATCTGGTCAAGCTTTACATTCTGTTGCTTGTACTTGGAGGGAGCAAGCCAGTTTTATCTCTTCGTTATACAAGCATTTCCTTGAATACTTTTTGAATGTTTGTTTTGTTGAAAAAAAAAAAAAAGCACTACTGCATTCACTATGAGTAAAGAAGGGGGAAAGTGATGTTTGCTTTGGTCTCTTGATGCATGGGCTTGTATATGCTCAACAGGGTGTTTGTACAAACAGGCTCTCTCATGCTGCTTATTTGGTCTGATGTTCACATCACGCTTCCGTTCTCTTTTGTAACTGTGGTACCATCCACATTTAGACAATAATACCAATGACTAGAAACCCCTTGTGGATTTTGTGAATTAGTTATGAAATGGAACAAATTTGCAAAATAAAGCAAAATACCTCAACAAGTTTATTCACTTGTTTTTGACAAGAACAATTTTATGTTAATTACTTATAGTAGTACATGTGCTGTAACATGTTTTCTCAAATTAATTTAAGCCCATTTTCGAGCCATGTCACTCAGCTTATAGAAGAAAAAAGAGAGAAGAATATATGTTTTTCATTGAGATAAGCACTGATTTGTGCACTGGCAAAATATATGAAGCTCTTTCAAAAGATAGCACCTGCTGTAAATATATATGCCACATGATTATCTGTAGAAAATGGACATTTATTTGGAAAGATAAGTGGATACAAAATGAATTTCCTTTGTATTTGAAAAGTATTCTAAGCTTACTACAAGGGGAAATGGTTTGAACTGTACTGTGTTTTATGCTTGTAGACTTTCAGGAATGAAAGGATACCTCTGTTAATATGTTAGTAGATATTACTATATTTAATGTTTCTCCTGCATCACATCATAGAATATCTCAATCCTCCACAGTTAAAATGAAGAGTTTTTGCTCTTTGGAGAATATTTAAGATTGTTGCAGGTTTTTAATCATATAATGGAAAACACGCGATCCATTAAGAATGAGGAACTTGGAGGCAAATCAACACCATGCCCCAAAGCCACCATTGCCATGGGGTGACCAAAGATATGCATTATATTCTCCCTCTCCCTGCCCTCCCTCTTCCTCCCTCCCTCCCTCTTGAAATCAAATCCAGTGATTCACACATGGTGGGTAAATGTCCTACCACTGAGATGGTATCCCCATTTTTTTCCTATGTTGTTTGTATTTTGAGACAGAGTGTAAGTTGTCCAATATGGCTATGGCCATAAACTTGTGATTCCCCCTGCCTCAGCCTCTCAAGAACCTGAAATTACAAACTTGTGCCATTAGGTCCATCTTGAGCAGATGCAATGTTCATCCCATGAACTTGAGTTTGGTAGCTAATTTTTAAAAAGACTATTCTGGTTGAACATAAACTAATATCCAGGTTAATACCTTCAGTACATAATCAAAAGTCTATGGCTCTTATTTTGTATGCACATCATATTGAGCTGATGCCATTAGCCTCCGTAAGTCATCGTGAATACTAGCATATTTAAACTCACAAAATTCTCTGACCTTGGTGGGGAAAGAGATGCCTAAATGAATTTTTTAAATTTTACATCATTAAGTCTCTTCCAGGAGAATAGAGGGAAGGGGAGAGAGGAGAAGAAAGGGGTAGAGAAGACAAAGGGAAGAAAGGAGGGAGGAGAGGGTAGGGAAAGAAAGAATACTAAGTAGCACTTAAAAAAACCAAATCAAAGCTAAAATTCCGCATTTTAATATTATTTTCCACCACAATCTACTAGCAAACAGAAGACATTCATGTTACAGGCTGGCAACAGGCACCCAGCTTATATTCATGATTAATTGGCTGGCATCAAATCCTATTGTGAAAGTATCTTCTAGTTTATAGAAAGTTTTTATAGTTCTGCTTATTACACAAAAACTCTTCTTTCTCACTCTTTAAGGCCCAAAGTCCTCAGGCTGCCCTTTAATTGTGATGACTAGATATCTGAGAGGCAATTAAACTTTGAAAACAAGTTGATGATTCATTGTGCTTCACCAAAAATATAGGAGATGTGTAACAGACAGTAGGGCTAAACCAAGACAAGCAGTTCAAATGAAGAAAACCATATTCAAGAATGTTATGTGTCAATAGCCAATAATAAAAATATAGAATAATAGAATCAGACTCAACTAACTCAAATGTTGTTGCAACAATTGATTTGACAAAGCTTTTAACGTAATTAATTCTTTGAATTATTTCTTCAGTCACTCCCAAAAATTCCTGCCTTTTAATTGCCATTTCCCCTTGAAATGTTTCATATTATAGGCCCCCTTCCTACTCACTTTTATCTGGTTTTATGTCTATTAAAACCCAAAATGGTAAAGACATGATACATGAATTCTAATCAATATACATCATTTTTCCAAAACAGTGCACAGATTTTCAGGGAAAGAACTATGAAAGATATCTCATCTCTCAGAGAGGATTACCCATTGTGCTGTGATCTCTATCCTATACTTCAGAAAACGTGCTATGTAGAAAGCTTTGTGAAAACAACGCACAATTATTAAAAGACCATAAGCATGAACTTACAAGCAGCTCTGACACAAATTTGTCTGGGTTTTTCCCTGCCCTCTCTCCCCATTCTTATTTTTTCCTAATAGAAGAATGAGGAAACATTATTCTGTGCACATATTTGATTTAGTTTTTTATTGTCTTCAGATGCAGAGTCTTGGTTATACAGCAACAGTGCTGAATTTACAGCAGAACTATGGAAGATGTTGTGTTTTTACATTACATAGCTAGGATACATACCATATGATAACAGTCAGAGCCATTCATCTAAATGTAAGAAGAGGTGAGGATAAAGGAAGTCCAAATGTCTACATACAACTCACAATTGCAGATACTACATCCCAGGTATTTGCCCTAGCTCTATTACCAAGTTGGAAAAGCTATAATTTGTATTTATACTGGGAACAAGAAAATACAACAAATCCAAAATACAGTGTACCAGCATCAGCACAGAAACATGTATAACATAAGCACCCAGCATATGTTAAGTCACTGAAAATTTTGTACTTTACAGCTAAATGAATCCCTGCAGAATTCATTAATTTTTAATTTAAGTAATTTATTCAGTTTACATTTCAATTCTTATCCCCTCACTTGTATATTCCTGTTCCCCCTTCCCTCCCTCATTCATCCTTTTCCCCTCCCCTAGGTCTGTGAAAAAAGGGAACCTCATCCCCCACCATATGTTCACAGCCTATCAGGTCTCATCCTGGTAGCCTGCTTACTCTTCCTCTGCGTGCAACCAGACCTCCCCACCAAGGGGAATTGGTCAAATAGGAGGCACCAGAGTTCATGTCAGAGTCAGTCCCTGCTCTCCACACAACTGTGGAGAATGTGCTAGAATAGGAGTTCTAGGTTTACTGCATGAATTGTCCTTGGTTGATACAGTAGTTCGAGCAGACCCCTTGGGTCCAGATCTGCCAGCCTTGATGGTCTTCTTGTAGGTTTCTAGGACACTCTGAATCCTTCTATTTCTCCATTCTCCCATATCTCTCTAATAATCACTTATAATTGGAAACTAGCCCAACAGTCATTCATAGCATGCTGAATTTGTCCTATTTTGACAAACTAAGTATGTTGCACATATGAAGAAATGTATTTCTATTTATATTGCTAGATTTTTATTTATATAGTCTCAGTAATATGTTTAAATTATGATTTAGACTCAATTTATTTGACCCTTTGGACATGACATATGTCTGGAATTGAACTTTAGAGCCCTGATAATAAGTATTTGTTGTCAGACAACAGGAAATAGTTTCTTCTTCTCTGAAAGAGAAAGGCTTTTGTAACTCCATCAATTGAACAAAAATAAGAGTTTCTAACTGCCTTTAACTTTTAATTCACTATAACAGGACTTCCATCAGGAAAAAAATTGTAAGTAAAGAATTTGAGGAGCTCTCACAGAAGCCTAGGAAAGGATGAAAGAGGGAGGGAGGGTGGGGACAGGAAGATACAAATGAGGGAAAAATAATCCAGATGTAATATGAATAAATTATAATAAAAAGTTCTGATTTCAATTAAAAAAGGAATTTGAGGAGTGAAAGATATTACTTAGTCAGAAGAAGAGGCTTAAAGAAACAGTATTGCATCCAATAAGGCAATAGAGTATTTAATTTGAATCTTGGACAAAGTATCCAGCTGAAAAAGAAAATGTAGTACTAAATGAGCACTTGAAAAAAATAGTTTTTATGATAACCTCACCCAATATGTCTGCATCAGGACATCCGATGCAGACCAAATCACAGAAAGCAAAGACTACCTTGGTCATTGACGTTATGGATAACTTTGTGCTTTCTCATGGATATCAAAAACACAGCCCAGTTTCAATGAGAAGATTTCCCTTATAACCAGGATAGGCATCATTAGTCAATTCTGTCTATTGCTTCCAGCATGCTCAGACCAGAACTATTGAAACATTCATTTTACAGACATCATTATAGGTAAAAGTGATGAGATGGAGCTAGTAGAACAAACATAAACAATTTATTATCTTAGCTTCTAGTAATTAAAATCCCTCTTTAATTCCTGATAAGTTTTCATATTGAAATTCAGCTAAGACACTGTCTGAGTTGGGTATATGAGTGCTAAAATGGATAAAGGGTTAAATGGTGGGCATAACTAAGCATCCTCGATGTGTAGTTCCCATTTGACATCATGGTCATCTACAGAATGAGACCTCAATTCTCTTGCCATAAGCTTTCTAAAAGGCCATAGAACATTTCAGTGCACACAGAAATTATCAAAGCTCGTAGCTACATGGTTCTTCTCTCTCTCTCTCTCTCTCTCTCTCTCTCTCTCTCTCTCTCTCTCTCTCTCTCTCTCTCTCCCTCTGTGTGTGTGTGTGTTGCCTAGGAGACATTATAAGGAAATTTTAAAACAAATTTTAAGTAATATATCATCATACAATAATTATATATCCTTTATAATCAATAAATTATAATATTATATATATATATATACATTTATATATCCTAGCTGTTTACTGACAGCTCCAATACCTTAATGGAATCCTCTCTAACCAGCTCAGCCCTAGACTCCAAGAAGCAGAGACCACCGTTATCCTGGAAACATGTCTAGTTGCTTATGGCTGAAGTTATGGCACTGATGACAAGTGTGTATATATCATCTTAGATCTTAATATAAGTGAATATCATCCTCTCTGGAATTAAGTGTGTACATTAGTGGATTGTAGGCTCTGAGAAACAGTATTGTGGGGAAAACAAAACCAAACCATTTTTTCTTTGTTTAATTCTATATGTCAAAAGTGAAACTATTTCAATTATTGACTATTTGTGACAATCCTTTGAGAAATTTACTATGAACTGTAATTTCTTCTAGCTAACAAAAATATGTAACTTGCAGAGGTCCCCTATTATTTACACTTGAGATCTAACTTTATCCAAACACCAAGATATAGTGAAGTCTCTTTGGTATATTTGGTTCTACAAATTCCAAAAGTTAAAAAACAATCTTGGCTTGGTCCCCAGAATGACCTATATCAAAATAAACAGAATGAGATTTTTGCTGCACTAGATTGTATTCACAAAGCTATGTGCTTGGAGTCCAGTGTGGAGGTGGGCAGAAAATTTGAAACTGGCCCCTTGTTGATGTATCAGCACACAATAAAAGGCCATCTGATGCACTCAAGGACTTTGATGGTTTTGGCTCATGCTTTTCAATTCAAAGTCCACTGGAGTCATCATGTTGGTCAAGATGATTCACAAACAACGAAAGCCAAATTTTGGCCTGGGTTGTGAATATCTGCATAGACTCACAGTGACAACCCTTTCCTCCAGTGGTCTGAAGACTATAATCAATAATTAGTCAAATACAGAGTACCACCCAACATTCAGCACAACTGTTCATTCAGTACCACGTGAACCCAGATATTTAAATAAAGTGAATAATCACCTCAGGCAGCAGGAAGCAGCACCTAAATGAGAGAAGCTGGAGTGAGAGCAGAATGCCACCAAAACTTCTCATTCCTATATTTCCTGTCTGTCCCTCAAATGCATCAAACTGTGAGGATCTGGCCTCTCTCTCTCTCTCTCTCTCTCTCTCTCTCTCTCTCTCTCTCTGTGTGTGTGTGTGTGTGTGTGTGTGTGTGTGTGCATGCATGTGTTCTTGTCAGATTCTCTGTTTCTGTCACTTCCAAAAGAAGATATGTAAACAGGTTCTAAAATTTCACATGCTCAGGATTTTGTTGATTATTATGTTCCAGACAAGAGTTAGCCTGAAGCAAACTGTCAACCAGGACTGAGAGTAGCTGGGCCCCTAGGGAGACCCAGTGTCTGTAACCCATGCCTCACTGAGCTGCCCACTCAGATGAGCAACGCTTGCTCATAGGGCTGAAGACAGAACCTTCCTCTGTAACAAGCCACCACATTGGGGAGCCCAAATGCAGAGAAAGGGACAAAGTAATCCCATGGGCTCCTATTTTTGGAAGCAGATGTTGTATCAGAATCATCACAAACACTGTCTCAGAGGGAGTGATTTAATACTAGAGGCTCCCTAGCTTCCAACACATCAGCAAAGAGCATCCAAATACATTAAAACTTACTTCATTCCAAAGCCAAAATGGAATCCTTTGGTAAATCTTAATGAGTCCAAAGGGACAACGCAGTAACTCACTTATGGAAACTATGCTCAAAACTAAACGCATTCTCCTAAACCTGTAACAGCTACTAATATGAGCTAATACCTCTTGATACCTTATTCTTTAGTCAGATGTATCCCTCTCAGGTTCAAAATTTTAGTGTGGAAATTTGAAGGGTATTAAACATTTGTTACAACTGAACCCAAAGAAGAGAAAAGATCTGCTTTAGCAGTATTGTATAGCAACCAACAATGTTTGAGCTAATTGTATGTGTAGATTGATAAATAGAAATAGAAGCAGACTGATACACATACACACATAAAAACTCATGTGTACACAATACAAACACTAGACACACTAGGTTACAAACTGTATCCTATGTCATAAAACACATGTCAAACTTAAATGAGAAAATATGGTCAATGTGAACGTAACAATGAAATGCTTCAAATAAGACATAGTGAAGCTCTATGATTTTGAAGACAAAGAGGGAATGCCACAATGGTAGACTTCAGTTTAACTCATTTGTGTGTCAGCAAAAGGCAGTTTCTCTTAAAAATAAAATAAAAACCTTCAGTAACTCATTCGGGATGAGCCAGTTTTCTAATCAGAGCCCCAGAGGCTAATGGAGGTTCTGCTATTAAAGAGAGCTATGATGGCAACTCACAGAGATGGAGACAAGTGGGAGCAACTATCACAGGATCCCTACTACCACACCTTCGATGTGAAAAACAAAATGTGACAACCATGTTTTTTTTTTTTTTTTTTCTCTAGAAAGAAACTCTTGATTCTATGGGAGATGAATACTTCCATCAAGACTTTTCCCAAAACCTAGGTTTGTACAAACAAACACCATATGACTAATGTGACCTAGCTACTGAAGGAGTTGTTTAAGGAGCAAAAATGAGTAAAAGAAAGTAAAAAAAAAAAAAAAAAACATGGTATTGGGCACTGGTATAGTGATTCACACTTTCAATGCTACCAATTGGAAGGCAGAGACAGGTTAGGCCTACATAGGGAGGTCTTGTCTCAAGAAAAATGAATAAATCATCATATTCATGTTACCTACGCCTTTGGGAAGTCTGAAAACAGTAAGTTAGTAACTGATTGGGAAATCAGAGTCTCCTTTGATGACATTTACATGCAGTCAAGAGTTTGGTTGGAATAGACAAAGCCAGAAAAAAAAAAAATGGAAACACTGGACAGCACAGAAAGAGAGAAGAGAGATCAATCTAAAAACAGGGAGAAAACTCACAAGGCTGCTTATCTCTACATGCTAAATCCTCCTCATCTTTAACAGCCAGCTAGAATGCCACAAAAGTGCTTTGATAACCCATGTGGAGTTATCATCTCTAAACCCCCAAAGTTCCTTATCTGGACATGTCATCACTCCAGCCTGGTGCAGGAGGTATTTGTAGACATCACACCTCCTCTCCTAGCCTGTGAAGAACAAACACATCTCTGAGCTTCCTGCTCAGGACCAGGCACTGTTATTTAGTATTCTCAGATGCATCACCTCAGTGAAATTCTTGTAATAGTCCTGTGAGGTGGGTCTGTTTGTCACCGTGGGGGACAACATAACATGTTCGAAAGGCCTAAGTATTTACAGCAGTCTTGTTTTTACAGAGGCCAGAAACAGAGACAAGATTTCAAGTGAGATCTGAAATTGATGGCTCTCCTGCTATGAAATGCTGCCTCATTCATCGTGGCACTCCAGCATAATTCTGTGAACACAGAAGGTGCTGGATAAAGCTTTTCTCACTGGGCTAGGGAGCACAGGAATGTCTACTGAATACAAAGGACAAGGTCAATCATCCTGTGTTTTAGGTTGCTCTTCTGAAATGCTGCTCAGAAAATAAACCATCAAAATGACTGATGTAATCCTCTCCAAGCCACACAAATTCAAACTACAAGAAGAGTGAAGAGAAGAGGGAAATGGAGGCAACGAGCTGTCTTCTAATTTGTCCTTGGGTGAGCTCCATAAAAGACACATATATTATACATAGAACAGGCTGTTCTAGCTGACACTAGCATCCTGCTGCAATATGCGGATAAAATTCTGGAAATCAGATGGCATCACAAGTTTAAATAGTTTATCCCATGAGCAATAGTATACCATTGATTCATAAATGCCAACTCTTTTGCCTGTTATTGTGAACATTTCTTAACTGCAGACTGAATGAAAAAACCCCACGACGCCTGTTTTTTCCCTCTAAAGGAGAAAAATGTTGGAGTGTGAGACATCAACAACAGGCACCCTCAGACATTTCAGAAGCTTTAGTGAAGAGCCCTAAAGGCATTATTTTCTTTTTAAACAAATGTGACTAAACCAATTTCTATGTGTCCACCTATTCTATTAAGTGTATCAAAACTGAAGTCCAAGAGGGGTGACTCGCTTTAGATTACACACTAGTCTCTGATCCAAAACACTATTTGGTATTTATTTCTTATGTGGTCTCTAACGCAGACTAATTATAGCTGAGAGTACTGTGCTAAAGATGGTGCACTGAAACAGTGCAAAAGGTCACTGAGTAGAGATCCAAGACACAGGTTTTCATAGGAAGTATTTTAATACTTGTTAAAATGTCTTCATTGATCAAAGTGTTGGTTTAATGAGTGTATTTTTTTTTTTTTTTAGGTCTAAAGATCTGTGATCTCATCTATCAAGTACCATTGTTTTCACGTACCTGGCATCAGACGCTATGAGGGGCCCCACCAGATGTCTGCATCCTGAGCCTGGTCCTCAAAATTTGCAAGGACTACATAGCCAGGATTAATAATCTTGAAATGATGGATAATCGGAAATCCCAGATCATCTATATGGAGCCAGTGCAATCACAAGGAACATAAAAGGGTCAGGTCAGGAGAGAGAGGGCTGGGGAAGTGGGAGTGATGTGTGCGCCGCTTGGAGAAAGAAAACCAGGGGTCCTTGTAGGTGGCCAAGAACGTAGAAAAGGCAGAGAAGCAGATTTTTCCTCAGAATCTTCCAACGAAGTGCAGTCCTATCAGCAGCTTCATTTAAAAATGTGTTCCCTTCATAATTTTAAGATAGTAGATGTGTTGTCTCACATCACTAAGCTTGTGATATTTTTAAGCAGTGATAAAAAATATTAATGCAGAATTGAGTATGCTCCGATATGATTTATACATGGCTATGTCACAGAAAGAAAAATCTGGGAAGAAATGAGTTTTTGTAAAGATTGTTAATCTGATATCAGAGGTAAAAAGTTTCTACTGCTAATGTTTTTGAAAAAGGGTGAGGAACGCCTCAATTATTCACTGTAGATGTAATCATGAGATGTCTACAAAAGCAAAGCAGAGTCGTGGCAACAATCATCACAATAAGGAACAATACTGAGCCTTTATTACGTGCTAGGTGCCATGGTAAGCCTGTTACAGCATGTTCTGATTTCCATGGTCCTCCTGTCTGCTCTGCCATTCCACCTGCTACATAAGAGCAGCATTTAACCTAACAAGAGGGACAATGTGGAGATGGAAGCAAGATAATAGTTGCTGAGCCTGAGCTCAGATGCTCTGCTTTGGCTCAAAACATACTCAAAGTTCTAACATGAAATAGGAGGTGGGGCCTTTAGTCAGTCAAACACTAGTCAGCAGTATCCCAGATGCTGCTTCCTTCAATGGGGAACCAAACACAAGAGCACCTCGTTGAAAGGCCAACTCCTCCTTCAAGGTAAGTGTGGGTACTTAAAATGGAAAGAAGCACCCACAGATCTGCTTCCAAGGTCATTTCTATGAGGAGAGTCCTACAACTGCTTAGCTGGGACTTATTATGTTGCATGTTCTGGAGAGCGGGAGGATGAGAAAAGACAGTGACAAGCTGCACACTCCTCTTTAACTCAATTTCTCCAGAATTTTACTCTCTAGATTTCTTTTTTAAATTTTATATGCATAGGTGCTTTGCCTGCATGAATGTTGAGACACTATGCATATTCATTGCCTGCAGAAGCAGAGATGGTATCAAGTCTAGCCCTAACTACATAGATGTACAGAGAGACAAGATTGTCTTCCAGTATCACCGTGTACATACTGGATTTGAATCAAAGCCAGGTCTTCTGAAGAGCAGCCCATGTTTATCACCAGTGAGATCACTCAAAGCTCTAAAATTCCACTATTGAGAAAACCATGGAATCTGTGGCCTCCTTTTCAGAGCATGCTGCACAAGATACAGATGCTGAGCTTACCAAAGTAGCTTCTGTGAGCACCAACCATCGCAACAGCAGTACCATGTCCTAAAATACCACATTAACTATATGAAGCTATTAGTCACAGAGATCAAAACAAGCATCCTTCCATAGTAAATATCAGCATCTAATCCTAGAATCATCTATAAAGCACATGTCAGTGTTTGTCAGAACACTCCTGCTTTCACTTGCTTCTAATTACTCATCCCCAGTATTCTCTAAATATGAACAACAATGCCTCTCTCTATTATTTCATTATTTCAAAGACAAATGACAAGTGCATTTAAAGAACACTAACCAACTGCATTACTAGGGGACAAGCCTCTGTTTGGAAGCACAACTCCAAATGTCTAATTGTTATATCATCATGACTAAGCTAAAGAAAACTGTGATTAGTTTAGCATGAAATGGAATAAAATAGAATCCCTGGAGCCTTACACAGTGCAGTCAAACGATTATGAGGAACAGGAAAATACTGTTATTGGAGCAGAAAAGGAGCAGTTTTGTGGGGCTTCATTACCTCCTTTAAAATGTGACAATGTGTGCTTTTACACACAATTTACACACACACACACATGCATCCAGACACAAATGCATGTACACTTGCACATGCACAAGCACACACACATGTACACAGAGACATTTGTGTTTTGTATATAAATAACCATTACAGTGATTAAGTGGCCAAGCATTTTGACTAAACATTTTAAGGATATGGATTTAAGTAGAGTTCCCTTTGGAAAGCAGTCTGAATACTACTACAAAGATCTTAAGGCAGAGCCGGGCGTGGTGGCGCACGCCTTTAATCCCAGCACTTGGGAGGCAGAGGCAGGCGGATCACTGTGAGTTCGAGGCCAGCCTGGTCTACAAAGTGAGTCCAGGATGGCCAAGGCTACACAGAGAAACCCTGTCTCGAAAAACCAAAAAAAAAAAAAAAAAAAAAAAAAAAAAAAAAAGATCTTAAGGCAGCTTCTAAAACAGACATCCCACCAGGATTAATTCTTGGAATTCCACCAGAGAATAGGCTGCAGAACTAGCTCTGTCAGTATTGTTGAGATTTCTGTGTAGGAAGAACAAAAATTCACAGGAAAAAAATGTCCATATACAGACTTGGGCAAATAAATTCTCTTTGGATTCGTCAAGCGTTCCTGAAAGAATCTTTTTGGCTACAGGTAAAAAGGGTAGGGGAGGGTAAGAAAGAGGAAGAGGATGAAGAAGGTGGAAAGCCAAGGAAAAATAAAGGAGGAAGGAAAGGAAGACTGAAACCAACCCGGGAAGGAATATAAATCTAAGTACAAAATAAAAGAGTAAAAACACTACAAAGAAAGAAGAGAGGACAGGAAAAGAGGGGAAACTTAACCCTGTAAGTGTACATAGACATTACTTTTAGGTTCACGACTCTATATCTGAAGGCTTCAAAGACAAAATTAAAAGAACAGCTCTTTAAACTAACACCTCTTCTTACTTTAACACTCATAGCAAAATTTGCTGAATAAAACTGGTCTAAACTGGAATCCATGTAAGTTCTTCTTGAATCCAACCTGTAATCGTTGTGTAAAAATACTAAAGTTTAAACTTTCAGCTAGTAACAAATATACCAGTTCATTTACCAAGTGCCACAACTGAAATCCTTCTAAGTGTCACTTATGGTTTTTTGAACCAAAGAAGTGTTTTGCTGTATGGTTGCAAGTATACCTGTGTGTCAGCATGCATGTCTACAGAAATCATCAATGCTGCCATCAAAGTGACAAAATGTATAAGAGATAAAATAGCCTCTGGCAGGGAGAGAGAATAATGCATATTTTATCTGAATTTCATCTAGGAAAGAAAATATTCCCAATTAACATTTTTGGTTTGGGGGATTTTTTTTTCTTTTAGATAGGGTTTCTCTGTGTAGACCTGGTTGTCCTGGAACTTGCTCTGTAGGCCAGGATTGGCCTCCAACTCAGTGATTCCCCTGCTTCTGTCTCCCAAGTGCTTGGATTAAAGGCATGTGCCACCACTTCCCAGCCCCAAATAACTTATTAAAAGTCACAAATATACTTACATATACTCCTCTTACATAAACTCTGAATTGTATATTGGTTCTCCTGAAGTATAAAGAGAAATAATATATGCAGTTCATACAGTAAATATAAGAATGTGAAATGATATTAGGATGGAGCTATAAACAATTAAGCAATGTACAAAGTACAAGATTTGCTAGGGAAATTGCATTAAAGTAAGATGAATTAGAGAGTGTGAATGGAAAAGGGGAGTGACCCGTCCATCACAATAGACCAGATATCCACCAACATGCGCCAGCTGTCTGGCAAGATGGACCATGACTGCACAAGGTGCTGAAAATAGTCCTCAATCCTAAACAAGGCAATGATATCATATCCTTTAAGGATTGAGGAACTTGTGGAAGAGAGGGTAGGAAGAATTTAAGTACTAGAAGATAGGCAGAAAGAACAGTGAAATGCCGTCTCCTGTGCAAGCATAGCAATTGAGATCACAAACTCAGAGCAGTTGTAGATACTGCCACAAGAATAAACAATCAACAATTAGGCATGAATGGAGGGCCCTACTCCTCACTGCTGAACTGTTCACTTCTTAAGAATTCAGAGAAAAGGAGAGTCATTCATTTCAATCATGTCCCTTAATAGATTAAATACCCCCAAGAGACCCCAAAAATTCATGAATCTGGGAAAAGGACTATTAAAGATAGGAAAGGTAGCTAGGAATAGTGACACATGCTTGTAATCCTAGCACTCAGGGAGGCAGAGGCAAGTGGATCTCTGTAAGTTCAAGGCCAGCCTGTTCTACAAAGGCTACGCAGAGAAACCCTGTCTTGAGGAGAAAAATATGAAAACAGTAATAGGACTAGGAGGGAGATAATGGGGCAGAATACATATACATGAATAAAATTGTCAAAGAACAATATATTGTTAAGAAATATATTGTAGGTCATGAGTGGTTAGGGCAAAATGGAGACTCAAATATATGGATATAAGATTATAGTACCTTCTATCATCCTTAAACCACCATTGATTTATACCATAGAGGAAAGAACTACTTTGGAATACTTCATATCTATATTATAATTACCTAATATTTGTTGAAAGTGAAGTTGAAAGAGATATCCAGCAAAAACAAGCAAATACCCATCTAAGTGAATCAGATATTTGTTCAGAGACCAGCAGCCATCAAGATGGACCAACTGCCAGACTGAAACTCTATCAACATAAATCTTCACCAAGATCGAATATCTGTCAAAAGGAAGCCTATATTTATCAAGCTATTCTAGATATCCATCAAGAGGCAAATGAACAAACCAGAATGTGCTGAACCTATGACCCAATCAAGGTCTAACAGTAAAAGGAGAGCAGCTGATGAAGACAATGGAGTAGATGAAAAAATGTCATGCTTATGGAAACTAACCTGAAATAAGAGCCATCAAAGGTTGTTCTATTTATCTAAAATCTAGAAGGTGCAAACAAATAAAGATGATGTGATAAAGGTTTTTTTTTTTTTTAGTTTGATCACATGGAGAAATAGACTATAGACATCAAAGGATTGTGTTGGTTATGGAATACCAGTACATGGTACTCAAATTGTACTTAGCTATATACTTAGGCGATGTTGTTATACCATACTGAATTACTCAGAATGCCCAGCACAATACAAACACTTTGTAAATAAAATTGTTAAGCTGTCTTGTTTATGAAATAATGACCAAGATAAAAGATCTTTACATATTCAGCACATATGAAATTGTTTGCAAATATATTTAATTCACAGTTGGTTAAATTCACTAGTGTTACATCCACAGATACAACCAAAATCTACATATACCCAGCGCACATTAAACACGCTGTGTTTCCTTATGAGCATAGAGAACTGACTCTGTGAGAAATTTAATTGTTGATGGTATCCACAGAAAAGGTTTATTTTCAGTTATTAAAGAATCAGGATGCTGCCCAAATCCTACCTTCATCTTATAACGGCTATTTTGAAATGAAAGGCAATTCTTAAACATGCAAATGCAATATAACAAAGGAAGCAGTCAATGTCCTTTATGAATAAGAACAAAGTATTCTAAACTACGAGAAACAGCAAACACAATCTCATATGCATCTACCCAACCAAAGCAGAGAGATAATTAAGTAGCTATTATTGTATGACTGTCGGCAGAGACAAGTTTTTAAAAAAATAAATAAACAAATTTATACTCTTCAACAATTACCTTTCAAGGGCTCTGAAAAAAATAGGTAATAATTTACTAGCCCACACATTAGGAAATACATCGGTACACCATATGGAAGAAGAAAACTAAACTAACCCTCAAGTCATTTCTTCACATGCACATCAGAAAATTCTCTCATTCTCTTTATCCAAGAAGCAAAGTGTATTTGTGGCCAGCATGGCTATAGAGGTGCAGAAAGTCGAACAAAACTATTATTGAAGATGGCAATGAGCAAGGCCGAGTGTCTGGAATCACTTGAAACTTTGCTACACGATGGATCCCGTACTTAACACATAGTGCTGAATTGTCAAGCAGGATATGCTGTCTCCCTATTCCATGGCACATGGGTAGCAGACTAAACTGTTGATGCTCACTGGGGAATGGTGCTCACATTTTCCACATGAGAGAAGACAGAAACAAGGTTGGGCATGTATTTCCTAACCAAACACCATAGGGCATGAACATTAAGTTCACAGAAGAAAGCAATGTGCTCAGTTTAAACTCCAAGCCACAAAGAGGTAGCAGAGATTTATTAATAGACAGATTTATTGTTTTAATAATAATTTTTAAACAACTACAAAAAAGCCACAATGAGTCACAAACAAATGTAACAAATATATAAACATGCTTACTGTGAAATTCTTGTGTAAGCCAAGGTACCCTGTAGTTTAGTCAATAACATTGTGTGTGTGCCCTAGACTGAGAAAGGTTGCCTAAACACACATGAACTTGATATTCTTCAAAGCTTATAATTTGCTCAACACAAAAATGAATGTAATGGCGATGAAGATACCTTTAAACACATTTTATAAAATATTATATTCAAAAGCACATATAATCTAGAAACCATAAATATATTAGGGTTCAAGGGCAAAGAGCTTGAAAGACAAACTAAAACAAACAGCTTTTTTCCCCAACCATTGTTTCTACATAAAGGTACAAGTTTATCTATAATATTTATTATTGGAGGAAAATTTTTTACATAAATAATTTATTCAGATTACATCTCAGTTGTTATCCCTGATATCCTTGGACCTGCCTGTTCCCATTCCATCCCTCTTTCATCCTATTCCCCTCCCCTAGGCCTATGACAGAAGGGAACCTCCTCCCCCACCATATAAGCATAGCCTATCAGGTATCAGCCTGGTAGCCTGCTTACCCCTTGTCTGAGTGTCAGCAGGCCTCCCCACCAAGGGGAAGTGGTCAAATAGGGGGCACCAGAGTTCATGTCAGAGTCAGTCTGGGAGGAAATTCTTTATGAAAAGAGATATGTTAAAAAGACATTATAAGTTAAAGAAAAAGGACAGAAAGAGTTCAAAATTTCTCTCATTGAACAGTGAAATCTGTCTCCATCTCCTGAATCTACAAGTGGCTAGATGACTTGTTTAGCTAATTAGGACATTAACAGAAAAATAAAGATAATACAGACAGATGTGTGAGAGGGTCATCCATCATGTTTACCCATCCAACTGCTTCAGAGCTCAGCTCCATGTGAAGGCTATGCCACTGGGATTTGAGGATGGCTGACTGGTCACTCAATTAATTCCCAGACATTTGGTTGAGGTGGTTTCAGGAGAATCAGCCAAGAGTATACCTCTCTGCTGACAACAGACACTTACAAGAGCCCTGATGATCCCAAAAGAATTAGCTAAGGGACCTTAGCCAAACTGCCAACACATGAAAGTCACTACATTCTAGAGGGAGGGGGTTGATACTTGGAGAATGCTAAATAATACATGTGCTAAACTGCCTTACAATGAAAGCCTTTAGCAATTTGCACTGGGACTTATGCAGCTATTTATTGTAAATTTGTTTCAACAGATGCAGGATTAACTTGTATGGACTGAGGTCTAGTAAAAAAGAAAGAAATCTAGAAGGTTGGAACCAAAGTTGATTTCTGAAATATAAACATTGGACAAAAATAGTAACAAATTAAACTCTAGAATTAGTCATCTCATAAAATGAAGATTAGGATCATAAAACAATTGATACAGCCTTAGCACTGGAACTGAGTTTTGGAATTCCTCAAGGGGTCAGAAATTTGCCTTGAACTCATGGATCTTGAAAGAATACAAAGGAATGTTTCAGGATGCTAAAGACTTGATGGTTCTGTAGCACCTGTTGGCTATTGGTCAGTACAGGCACACTTCATGTCTAACAAGTAGCAGGGCTATGACAGTGTGAAAAAGCCTATTGCAAGCATATCGAGTGAGGCTTTAAAATCAGAAGCATTTTCATAATTTATCTACCACATTTTGCATATTAATGTGTCTAGTTCCTTTACTTGCTTATTTTAGTAATGGTAAATTGGCTCTTGGCTTTATTGCCTCTTTACAGAAGTGACTGGACTCTGAAAAACAAATAAATATGGCTTAGGACATCAAGACCTCCTGACACACAAGGTCCATTTGGAAGAAATAGGGAATTTAGGATAATATACTTGATTCAATTTTTTTTAATTACTTGTTTCTTTCAACAATGTTTCTGTAATAAAAAGTAATGATTGGGACCAGTTTTAGTTTAATTGAGTCAATTCTTCCAAAATAGTAATTGAAAAGATGAGTACATAATAAGATAAATAATAAGGAATGAGGGTTTCAGATGTTAGAATGAGAAATGTTTAAAAACATATTCCAAGATCCCTCAAATCCTTCATAAGATCTTAGAGACTTTGAAAACAATAGCTATGGAGGTTGGGTGAAGGGACCTAAGAGTCTTTCAGTAAAATGTTGAACCCATGAAATTAGGCAGGCCGACTATTCCTCAAGGGCATAAAATAAGCCAAGAAAAACCTGTACTGTTTCCAGAATACAATAAAAACAAAACATCTGTCTCCCTAAAACTCAGGGGTTTGTGCAGCTGGAATCTCCTAAGCAGCACACAGGCTTCGGTGATAAGATGCTAACAATGGGCCCAAGCCTGAGAAACACAAGTCAATGAAAAGTTAGACTTTCCATTATGAGAAATGTGCAGAAAGCGAATAAAGAGGAACAGGAAAACAAAAAGAAGAAAAAGTGGAATAAAACTTGTATTAATCTTCTCATAGAGTCCTTCCTGTGAATCTACTCAGATTTATGCAGATTTGGGGTAACATTATTTCCTTAAAGATGAATAAATGCATGTGATGATATAATGGTGGGGTTAAGAGAGACGAGGGAGTTGAAGGGAGGATCTCCAGCTAGACTAAGAAAATGAACATATAATTAGCCTGATCTCCATGACCCAAATGAGAAGAGATGGGAGCCCATTTACAAGAGGACGGAGAACTAATAGAAACAACTTTGCCTTCAGCTACTCAAGCAACATTTGTCATTCTAAAGCAATTTACTATACGAATAGTCAAAGCTGAGGTCAACATATAGTCACTGTATTATTGATAATATTTAAATGATTCATGCTGCTGAGCTGAAGAGAACAGCAAGTGATTTCCCAAAGTTGTTTCTTGCCATACTAGATTCATTATTGACCTAGAACATCCTATTGTGAAGAGGGCAATGTCAGAGAAATTATATTCATTGTACTTACAAGTGATAGCTTCCTCTGGGAAGTAAGTAAGCATAAAAAAGATACCTAAAACTATCAATATATATGAAGATATTTATCACAAGTTGTTTTTATAATAAAAACATTAAAGTTAACAAGACACACATCATATTGAAAAACTATGTGCATTGAATGAATAGAATTTTTATAGGTGAAAAGTCTTAGCAATAGAACAAAAATAAACTATGTAGCAATAGTAGGAAAGTGGTTATGATATATGCTGAAGAATAAACACAAATTTGGATCATAAACATGTGATAATTGCTATGAGGTAGGATAAAGATGCATAGAGAAAAGAGAACTGGAAGAAGTTTATTACAATTACAAAGCTTTCCCCCTCTGTCATAGGCTATATATATATATATAAACATAATATAGTTATATTGTTATGGTAAACTCATTATTTAAAATAACTCCTAAGGTTTATATTACAATAACTGTAGCTTCCTTTTATTTTCACTACATGCAATCATAGTTACTTGAGGTCATTATATTAATCTATGTTACTACTATATTACTGTCATAAGTGTATTTTAATAACACTTAAAATACATGGAATTGACTCGACCGCATTCATGAAGCTATGAGCAAATAATGTCTTTAGCCTTCTTAATAGAGTCACAAGCTGAATCCTCCAAGAATGTGTGTGTTTGTGTGTGTATGTGTGTGTGTGTGTGTGTGTGTGTGTGTGTGTGTACATTTGTATACAGGTGTGTACATGTGTGGAGGTAGAAACAACCTCAATGTCTTGCCTTTCAGCTTAGTTGAGACAGGGTCCCTTCTTGTTCACTGCTATATTGCCAAGATAGCTGGACCACAGCTTCTGGGGGAGTCTCCTGTCTCCACCTCCTATGTTGCCATAGGAGCTCCGGGATTACAGGCTAGTGCTATCATATCTGCCTTTATCTGGGGGCTGAAGATCAGAGCTCTGTAAGCTCTTCTCCTACTGAGCCACCTCTTCAGCCCCCAAATGATGTAAGTTGTTGATCTGCAGGGAGCACACTACATCCCCTAGGATCTCCTTTGTCCCTGAGTAACAGAAGCCAGAGGAAACAAGTCATTTAGTTTCCACTAACATAAATGAAAATGAAGGTACTTTTCACAATTGTATGTTAGTCTCCTCTTCAAAAACTGCACAGAAATAAGTACATCTTATTCAAGAGAAAAAAGATATTTATGGCTTAACTTAGACGTGGACAAAATAAAATTGCTCAAACTACAAATTCAGCCAACTGTTTTCCCAACCTTCTAGTCTTTAGCAGGTGGAAAAGCCTAAACACTACCTCCTCTGAATACCTGAAAAGGGTCTTGGTTTTTGTTTGTTTGTTTTTAGAGCTTTAATCACAAACATGTTCATTGTCCTATACAGAGAGGCAATGACAAATTCTGGCCAGGTTGCGCCTCAGCTGACTCTTAGATGGCTTGCTTATTTACCTTTACCCCCCAGGTTTCCATAGGAAATAACAAATTATTACAATGTGATAATATTAGCAGGCTAATGATAGAATCTCTAATCTAGTAGGTTTGAGTTTTCATTGCTCATGCAAATGTACAAAAACAAGTTGTAATTATTGATGATCGATCTAGCTTTCAACCTTTTGTCCTTGTTATGCATTGTTGAGAAACTGGGAAATATCTATAATTAAGATTTACTTACAGAAGTGGCAACTATATCTAAAATAAGATAAAATGCTATTTTATTTAATAACAAGCCTTCTTTAATAATTATCCTGCCCAATTTTTTATTTGACCATTCTCTAATATCTAGCATCTGACAGCTAGTGTGATCTGAGAGATCAGTGCTAGGGAAACATTGAACCTGCTATAATAAACGCAGTACTCAATGAAATTATGTGTTCAAAAATATTAAGAAACAGAAAAGCATGATCACTAAAAATCTGTTCTATATGGCTTTGTGACTTTAATTTCTTTTGGGGGTCAATTTGAGAATTATTCCTCCATTTTAGGATAAAGCTTAATATTTCTGTAGAAGTATTAGTAATTAAGTAATAGATGATCTATGTTAATTAATAGTTCTCTGCTGTCACAGAATCCATCTACATGATTGCATAATAAAAAGTGAAGCCTATAATTATGTTACAAAGTCAAATTCCAAAATAAAAGTTAAAGGTAATTAGGCTAATATATTTATTTTTAAATGCATACAAGAGAAGGTATTTTCTTCGGAAAATGCAACAGATTGCCCAGGGGTACAAACTTTCATTCAGATTGCCAAAGTTTGTTCCGTGACCATACATTCACAGCTTATAGGCTCTAAAGAATTTCCTCAAACAGAGCAGTGTTATATGATATAAAGTTATTTGATAGGAAATGTAATCTACTTAATGTAATTTTACAAATCTAAATCCCACTCTCTGATTAGGTGAAGATACATCTTAAGTGCATTTGCTTTCTTTTAATGTGCTTCTGAATGAACCACGCAGAACATCTAGGCATTTATTACTTTCAATGTGTTTCAGAAACCGTAAGTACATACATGTCCCCCCATCTTAATATCCAATATTAAGATAAATGTCTAACTCATTTCCTCCTTCATAATGTATTAACAAACAAGTCAACTGTTTGTCTAAATAGCTTCAACTATTAATGATGTGCTGGCTAATTTAAGACAATATACATTTTCAAGTCTAGGGGTACTTCAGATACTTTCATGAAAATAATGTAGGAAAAATGTCTTACAAGAAGTTGCATTTAATACATAATATTTCATGTCTCAAAGGCACCAGGAATAGTTGTCATTTCCTAAATTCAAGCCAAGAAATCCCAGAACATGATGGTTTTTACAATTAAAGCTATTTCTCCAGCACAATGTTTAGAAACTGAAAAAGTTCTAAGCTTAAAAAGAATCCAGGTTGCATTTGGTTCTAATGGCTTTAATGAAGCAGAATTGAACTGATGCTTCACAACACCAAGTAATCCACTCTGCTTTATTTTATTTATTTATTTATTTATTTTTCTTTCTATTCACTGATCTGACCAAGTGCTTTGGCTTCAAATAGTAGCAACTTCAATTAAAGATAATGTTTGTTTGACTTGAATGAAGACTCAAACCAGGGATTCTAATATAAGTTCTGAGATACTCAGAAAAAAAACAAAACAAAACAAAACAAAAACAAGGTAGTCTAAGGCACACTTCACAGAAGAATAAGAGAATAAGTTGATTTTTGTTTTGGCTTTTTTTTTTTTTTTTTTTTTTTTGGTTTCTGGGGGAGTGGGAGATATTGTTTTGTTTTTTGGTTTCTTTGTTTTTGGTTTTGAGAAAGGGTTTCTCTGTACATCCTTGGCTGTCCTGGACTTGCTTTGTAGACCAGGCTGGCCTCAAGTTAACAGATATCTGTGTGCTTCTGCCTCCCTGAGTACCTGAGTGCTGGGATTACAGGCAGGTGTCACTGTGCCTCACTTACTAGGTTGTTTATAAACTTATGAAAGCAGGAGATACCGGAAGATGCCATCACAATTGCAAGCCTTACTTCCAAGACAGAAGATCTAGACATGGTATGATTTAAATGGTGGTTTAAAAGGAAAGCTGGCATGAGGTTACTTTAACAAGGAGCCTCATTAGGAAACAGATACTGACCACTGCAGTCAGCCATGATCATATACAGAAGTAGGAGAGCATTAGAAATGATGGCCACTAATGTGTAGCATGTGAGGGTGTCCTGAAGATACAGACCCTTTTGCTCCAGAAAACAAAAGGGAATTTTTGATGCAGTCTTGAAGTTTGCAGCATACCATGTGACTTAGCCTGGTCTAAGCTATGTCCCACAAGGTACTGGGCAGGTACTAGAAGCTTATCCTACAGCTGTAACTTGCAAGGCTACAGCATAGCATAGCGTGCTTATCAACTTGCTGTTTAAAAAAAAGACTGTGGGGAGAGGGCGTGGCCCGCTCTTTGGAAGAGGGAGAGGGGAAGACAGAGTTTCTGCAAGCTAGCAAGACAATGTCTTGAAAACAAGTGAAAACCTGAGCACTTGGCCAGCTGCTTACCTACTAGAAGTAGCCACCCAAAACAAAGAAACAAAAACCCTTTTTGCATTTAAGAAAGGAATCTGTGTTCTTATTCAGGTAAGAATTTGCAGAACCATTATCAGTTATTTTTCTAAAAGAAAATATTCTTACCAGAACAACAACAAAATGATGGTATCAGAAATGCTACCTAAGACATTTTTCAAAATAGCATTTACTGTTTTTCAGATGTGTCTGATTTTTATTAATTCTCCTTTCATTCTGTTGAACACCCGTTTGTCCATCTTTCTACCTGTCTACTTATCTACCTATATATCAATCTATCTATCTATCTATCTCTCTACCTATCTTCTGTCATTACCATCACCATCATCTGTCCCTATAGTCATCTCTCATTATAACATATTCACCTACTACTAAATTAAAGAAATGTAAGTTTTGTGGCTTAAAAGAAGGAAGCACTTTTCACACAATCATCATCACTATTCAAAAACATTGACTATTGTTAGAGCTTTAACAAAAAAGAAAAGAAAAAGGGAAAGTAAGTTATGTCAGCTTGGATTTAGGACTATTCATTATACTGCTGGTTCAGAAGCTATTGACAACAAAAGTACATTTCAAGAAACAAGACTTGATTTTTTTAGAGTGTCATTTTAGCATGATAGCCTGCTAGTTCAAGCTCCAAGAAGAAACTAAATGCTGCCACACATATAGGTAGATTCTGAGAGAGAAGAAAGCATAGGAAAAATAGGCCAAAAATGCTTTTTTTTTTTTTTTACAAAAACGAATGCTTCCATTTCTCAAAAATACATGCACCTAGATGTGGTTTTCTGAAGATTCATTATATCTTGCATGGCTCAGCCTGCACTTAAGGAATATCTATGGAAAAAAATAATTGGGGAAGGAGAAGTCTGTACAGGGTTTTTTCTTCTAATTTTAGCCTGGATAGGACACCAATGTAAACAGCATCTGAATTAATTTTGTCCCTACCACACAGTAGCAAAAATCTGAAAAATCTTCATAAGAGAACACTTCATTGTCTTTGAATTTCAGGCTTCTCAGTCAGGGTTGAAGTCAGTCACAAAGGGACCAACCTAAAAATAGACTGAGGGAGAGGGCTATGGCTTGCCTGCTGTCAGCTTGTTAGCCCTCAGTGGAAAATTAAGGGGCTGCCTTCTTCTGTATAAACATCTCCCCTCAAGCCAACCAATGTAACAGTCAAGGCAGCGTTTCCGTAGCATAAGGTATAACACAAAAGGCATTTAAAACGTTGGTAAATCAATGTCTCGTGTAGGAATCAAAATAAGCATGATCCCAGATAAACACATTTATAAAGCAATAGACATCAGAACCTCACTTAATTGTGACTCGATAGTTAATAACAACTAAACCAGAATTGATTGCGTTGTTGTTGCTGTTGTATGTTTCCAGATCATTCCACACCAGCATTGTTTCTACAATAGTAATAAAGCATCTGGTGAAAAAAATAGAAAGGAAAAAAAAATCTAGCTATCCAGCTGTTTCAAAACTCCCAGATGTTCAGTAATAGGCAGGAAACAGCTAGCATAAGAAAGGGAACAGAACAGACCCATGATGCAGGTGACAGTGGGAGCTCTCTGGATAGGCACTGCTATGACCTGATTCATAAAATAGCAAGGCATCTACTTAAATCACACACAAGTAGCTCCTGCTAAGAAACCTGTGAACAGAGCATGGCATTATCCTTCATATTGTAGGCTCAAGTGGGGGTAATGATGTCTGACCACGGGTGGGGTCCTGGGAAGGTGGGGAAGCCAAGTATTTTTCCATGTGTGTTCAGCCTTTAAAAATGCTTAGTAACCAGGTGAACGATTGAAAAGCAAACGAAAAGGACATCTCTGTGTGCTTTACTTTTTCTTTGGTTTAAACGTATATTAGAATCTTACACCATTACTCATTACCAACCCCCTTCAGGAAGGCAACAAAAAGATTTTAACGTCAGATGATTTTTTTTTTTAATCTCTCGAAAAGGTTATAATACAACTAAGAGTTTTCAAAACTGAAATAAGGAAAACAATGCTTCCAGCATGTGACTGCCAGCATGTTTCAGCAATGAAGGCAGGATTTAGCTTCTGTGGCAGGAGACTAATCTCTAAGAGTGACACCCTGAACGTACAAGGAGGAAACGGCAATTCCTAAAGAGAGCTGCTCCTATCTAAAGATTCCTCTCGATCTCTTGAGAGAATAAAAATAGACTGGCATCACAAGATGACTCACACCTTGAGATACTGTATGTTACTTCATGCTTATCTATCTAATCTAACCCTCTCTTTCTCACACTGCCTGGAAGCCTGTGAAATATGTGGATTTTGGTAGCGGAATGACACCTTGTCTCTGCATGTATGAAAAGCAGACACGGCAACGGCAACAGCTAAATCAGCAAGGAGCATTTGACGGTAGAGTTCTAATTAGGATGCACGAGTTTTATGACTTCTCCATTCCTCTAAGGATGTCATGCAAGCAATAACCAACATAAACCTACTACATCACTGTGCATTAGTGATGCTCGTTCCTGGGACTTCTGTTGTTTGCTTAGCTCAGTTGCAGTTCGCGGCAGTGCCCAAGTGTCAATATTTTCAAATGTGAGAGGGGATGTGAACGTCCCCTTTGCAGAAGAGAAAAGCGAGTTTTATCCTTAACATGATGTAATAAGTTTTAACCTTATTTCTGTTGCAGCAGGTGTAGCTTTTGGATGTATTCTGGGAGACAGAAAGCAGAAAGTGGTGATAGTGGGACATGCATACCCATATGCTTAGACGAATACACTCTTCAGGATACCTTAGGTTTGCAAAAAATTATAATTAGCATTGTAAAATGCAGCTGTTTTTAGACTGATCTAGCTGATCCTTCCAACAAATTGATGACTTCATTTAGGCATCGATCCTCGCTTCTTGTCCACCTGTCTCCTATTCCACCTGTCTCCCAATTGGCTCTGGTCCTGGATCCTGTTCTATTCTGCAAGAAACTTGTCAGGAACTCTGAGGTCACTTACAGATACTCAGAAAAGGAACCCTAATATTCCAACAGTATCTGTACACTATGATACAGCCAACAGGCACATCTTGTGTTGTTGCTTAAAGTTACTGAAGTCAGCTTAAAAATAGTCCAAAACCAAATGTTACAAAAGAAGATATCAAATACACCTGCCCTCGTCCAATAAACACATAAGTGCCTTTTACTTTGTTAGAAAGACAAAATGTTTATAATGAAATCTACTATTTTAAATATAACATTGAAAGTTGAGGAAGAGGAAACAAAAATACAAAGGAATTACACTATACCCTCAGAAAGAATGAATAAATAAGTCACTATTTCTTGAAATATTTCTCCTAATAAGTAGTTCTGATTAAGGCTTGCACCCTCCAAATATATTAATTTCTTTTAAAAAATTAGCTAGAGATATGCCTGAAGTTAATAAGAGAGGGTGAGACTTAGAATCTCCAACTATTTTTCTCAAATCTCATTTTATTATTAAGAAAATCAGCCTAAAATTTAAAACTTCTGGGACAGCTAGTTTCTTTAAGGGTTGCTTCTGGCTGGTCAAATACATTTCAGTGACTGACTTATACCTAAGAATGGTAGGTAGTACTAACAGATCTTATTTTATTTTTTTAATATGAAAACAAAATTGAGTAGTATGGAATGGGGCATAGATCTGGGAGGAGATAGAGGAGGGGTGAATATGATCAAAATACAATATATGAAATTCTCAAGAATTAATAAAAATATTTTAAAATAAATATTAACTTATTAAAATTTGGGTTCAACCAGAACTTGCAAGCAAATAAAATAAATCTTAATCCAATGGCACTCCCTAGGGAGTCGATAACCTCTTCACGGACTTCAATCCACAGAGCCTCATTAATTATTTCCTCCTCTGCCTGACAGCAACTGAAAGCCTCATTTGGATCATGATCCCTACCATTGAGAAATAAAAGAAAGACTCACTCAGGTGCTATCAACGCCATGAGTGTTCTTTGGGGAAATCACCAATCCATTCAAGTGCAAGCGTACTCAGTTTATAAATAGAACAGCATGCATCAGCTAGCAACAGTTAGCTAATGTGGTTCTTATCACAATTGCATAAGGATTCCAATAATTATCCCCTGGTTTTATAAAAGAGTCCATACTATCCAACTATTTTATGGAAGTGACTTCACAGACTAAAAGAGGTTTGGGACATGCACCCAAATAATACAAAACTTTTTAATGCTATACTGAAACTTCGGACAATTGAAGAGAAACATGAAGCAATAGATATAAGAAAACCACCAAAAGATAACAGCTTCAGGTAAGTCTAATTCTAGAGAATGCCAGCTAGGTCCACAGTTTCTACCATTTCCATATGCATCTTTTATAAAATGGGAAAATGTGCATAAAATAAGCATTTTCAATGTCTCATAAAAGAGTTCCTCCTGAGACCAACACTCCAAGTCTCTATATCACGTAGAACTCCTCAGAGGTTAACTACAATGCCACTGTAGATGTAACACACAAAATCCAACCTAAAGCTTAAGGAAAAATTTTTCCAGTACTCAAAATATCACTACTTCTCCACAATGCATATTTTCCTACTAATAAAAAATTTTGACTTTTCCCTTCAGGTTTTCCTTTTGCCATACCTCAGATTACTCATTTGCTGACACATATTTTGCCCTAATAAAGGTAGAATAAGTAATGCATAATACATGTAATATATAAATGTATGGATATATGATGTGGGACTATGATTTTCTGAAATGGATAAAACTCTTTGGCACCACTTTGGTTAACACTCACAGAATCTGTATATGTAGCTGCTCTGATTGTTTTTAGAACTGACAGACCCCAACAACCTGTAACTTAAGAACCTGTGAACAAAAATGCCTTTGCTTTCTTGATACATGAAATGTTTTTAATCAAGTACATTTATGCATAATATTAATATCTAGGAAGAGACAACCCATCCTCTACACCTCCTGGCTTTTCCTAGATGACTGTTAATAGTACTTCTAAGTGGGGCTGACATGTCACCTGACATTTCACAGAAAACATTAACTTGCATATTTGATCTGTAACTAGTTTCTGTCTTGTACCATCCTCTATGGCAGTCACCTCTTCATTTCCTCTGAAAACCACAGGAACTATGATAAAACTTAGCTGTGTCTCATATTTAACCCAGATTAATTTCCTACACTGGCTCACCAGACTTAGACACATAATTAGGGTTTGTTTATTTTTCTAATTCTGGTGCTTTTTTTTTTTTACACTGTGTTTTTGGAGTCAAGGTTTTAATACATATCCCTGAAACACCATATGTAGCTCAGGCTTTTTCTGAACCGGTGACCTCCATGTCTTAGCTTCTCAAGTGCTGGGATTAAAGGTAGGTGACACAATGTTCAGATCTGCATATTCTGCCAATGTATCCTTTTATGATTTTGCATTTTCCCAAACTGTCTATGTAACCATAGAAAATTTAATTCAGAGCCTGGGTAAAGGCAGACCTAGAAGACAAACCAACTATGAATATTCTACAAAATAGATCACTCCCAGGTCAGAAGGCAAGAGTTAGTTAACTATTTCTGGGTCAAATACTAAAGCCATCTAGATACTGGCGACCTCTATACAAATTCACATTTCAGTACATCAGTAACAGCAAATGGAAACAAAGTAAAGCTTAGCTCAGCCCCACTTGGGCTCATGAATCCCAGAACACACTTTACATGAGGACAAGGCAGCATCAGGACCACAGAACTAGCCTTCTTAAGTCCATTCTGATCCTAAAGCCTCAATGGGGATGCTTGAGTCTCCCTTGAAGCCTCAGCTGATGAATGTGAGCTATGCTCTGCAAAACGACCATGTCATGCCTAGAGTTAATCTTTCTATTTCTCCCCAAAAAAATGATTGTTTTTTTCTGAACCTCAAATTGGGCCAGATGGCCTGATACATATTAGCATACTTTTATGAAGAAGATACTGTGAGAAATCAGGACTACTATGGAAACAGACAACGAAGCCAGAAATAAAATTCCTATCACAAGTCCTAATCTTAATTTACTTTTCAGAAGTACATATTCCCATTTACTGCAAAAATAGCTTTGGTTCCTTTGATCTTCAAGAAAAACTATTCCATCCGACTTCTTTCAAATAGTAATTCAGATCTCAGTATTAGAAAGCAAGATCGTGGTCTAACCTAGGAAAGCTACATTGGTTTTAAAAATCCTATACTTAGAATCAGGTTTTTTTTTTCAGCAGGAAAACCAAGAGGTACCTTTTGTCCACATCAAATGTCCCTTGCAGAATTCAGAATGATTTTGGGGTCAAGAAGATTTCCTGGAACAGGCCCTTTTGTCACTGAATGACAACCCGTAACCATTCTAAACTGTATCAATAAAAACAAAAACACAAAAAGGGATGTTACACTCTTCATGGTGCACACGAGCACATCACCACAGGACCATTTAAAAATGTAAAAAAAAAAAAAAATCCTACACATATTTCCACTTTACTTAGTAATAACATTAATATGAGAGATACAGCAGTACTCGAAAATAAGCAAAGGACAACACTATTTCTTATTCTGTTGAAAATGGGGTGCTGCTATTATTATTTAAATAGGATGAAAATAATTTCTTGTAAATTAATAATGACATTATATGAACTAGGACAATACAAATGTTAACTCTGTGTATTTTCCTTGATTATAGCTTTTTTATAGTTTGGGTTCTGTTTAAACATATGCATGCTTAATGAAAGGGTTTTTGTTTTGTTTTACAAAGCTTTAATAGTCCTATGTAACACAGACTTGACAAGGAATGTAAAAGCACTTGTGAAGGAGTATGTGTGTCTATGCATAAAATGAGTTCCCAGCACAGGTCAGAACACTATGACAACACTGTTCTTTGACAAAGCAAGAAATAAAAATATTTACTTACCAACCTTCACTGTATGTATTCAACTGGAAACAGAGGAGGTATTTTTAACTTCTTGAACCCCTTCCCTTTATAAGTTTGTAGAATAAAGAGTTTCAAAATACATCCTATTAACTGAGTTTAGGCTATATTTTATGAACTCCTAGTTTTTCAGTTACTGTAACAATGATTACAAATATTATGCTATTGTGATCGAAAGAAAACACCCAAACTATGCAGATGTTATCATCTGCATGGGCTGTTTTAGTTAAAACAAAATAGTCTTATCAATTCCATGGTAGAATTTGGATACTGAAAGTAATCAAATAACAATGTACCCCAAGATTTCATATTTCACTCTAAAAAGGAAGAAACAGGGAACCTTAAGAATCAAGTGACACACACTGTCCCCAGCTAACCACCTGCTTTCATGATTCCTTGGACCAGCTGTCACTCCTCTGGCACCTACTAGCTTCCTTTCATAGAAATGAAGGGAACATCTACCCCTCCTCTCTTCTCTATAACTATTAGGCATCACTGCTTAGTTTTCAAGAATTTGCAAGAAAGAACGATGCATCTACCTGAGAAAAGATGACATTCAGAAAGAAATCTTTGGATAATGTCATCCGAAAAGGACCTCTGGATCTTGAATGGGATCACTTCCTTTTTTTTTTTTCTTCCCTGTGTGGCAAACCTGTATGTATTTCAAACCTGTATAGTGGCATCTAAAAAAATACAGTTTCCTAAATCATTTTGCACAGCAGCATTTTCTGGAGTAGGAAATCTTCACAAAGGGTTCTAAACTACTTCATATAGCCTGAACTTAGGAATCTGATGTCAGCTCACAACTGCACTGAACACCCATCTTTCTTTCACATAAAGAAGTGCTTCACATAGAAATGCTCACACTCAAGGGAAGGGGGCTTCACAGTTTCTTCTCAACGTAAAATAAACTCACGCACCCTAAGATAAATGCATTTTGTATGGAGGAAAACACGCCTTAAATGACATTCTAATAAATATTTGGTTTGAAATCATAAGAGTAGAAATTCCATCAGTTTCCCTTTTTAAAAATCTCTGTAAAATAAAGGAAGCCCTAGGATTCTTAATTATCTGTAGCCCATAAAGCCTCAGAATTATCTATAGCATCAAATAAACTTACAATAACTTTTCTGATTTAGAAAGGAAATATCAAAGATATAAATAAATTCAGAATGTTTTCTTCCTTATCACAAAGTAGTACTATTATTTCTACAAAATACTAAATAAATGACCTGTACAAGGGAAATGTTGAATAATCTAGAAATTATATCAAGCGTTTGCATGAAACTCCACATTTCAGAGTTCTTAAGCTTCCTTCTGCTTTCCCTACGCCTGTGATATGTCATGCTTCTATACCCATAAAAAATGAGGTATAGACATGTTCAGTGACTTTTGCAAAGGGATTACGGCCACGCCTGTCAAAGGCTCATTACATTTGCTCTAATACAATGTATTAGTGTCAGAATGTCATCTCTGAGTTCTAGTCACAAGGTGCCACCGAGTCTCTCAGTCACCACCGTTGCTTGCTGCCTTGCCTTCCCTGAATGGAATTCTAGCAAAGCTGGTTCCTTGTGAGTGTAGAGAAAAGACAGGAAGAAAGGTATTGATTTTCTCGGAATCTTTCAATTTCAAATACCTTAACAGAGAGGTAAAATGTATCCAATTGCTTTCTGGGCCAAGAGCATTTGAGAAAACTGACTGAAGGGTGTGGTGGGGTGCTTCTTTTTGCTTTGTTTTCGGTTTGTTGAATTTTGTTCGCATTTCTTAGTGTTATGGGCTGAAATAGTGTGCATGGGATTTCTTCACGGTGATCAGGACCATTTCTAAAGAAGATTTTGCTTTGTTTTAATAAATTGGAGAGTAAGGCCTCTTATGTGTTTATGCTCGTTGCTCTGAGCTGTATTTCATAGTGATACAGTCGTGCAAGGCTCATTTCCTTGTAGCTACCTCAAATTCAAGATGACCTGTTGTGAGCTAAGTGGAACTGTAGTCCTCAGAAATCCTGCAGTAAACATGATAATGATGTAATGGAGATAAGGAAACCAGATGTTCTCCACCCATTCTTCCCTAGATCTGATTTAGCAGAGTGCTTTGGCATTTAAGGGGGAATTCCCACATTTTGTGTTTTGTTTTGTTTTTGTAGCTGCACACATACACACAAACAAAATGGACTTAAAGCTAGCATTTTGTTGCATATTTAATAAAAAGATCTTAAGCCATAATTGCTGTAGCTGCTGGGTGCCTTATTTCTTCAAGAATTCTTTCTGTGCATGCAATAACTTTGGTTAAATTATCCGGGACTTAAAAGGCAGAAGAGTATTTAAAATAGTATGGTTTCGGAAGCATCACTGTAACAACCCAACTTCAAAAGATTCAGCTGCTGAACTTTGCTCCACAGTTCCCTTTGCAGATCAGCTGTTCATACTTTAAAATAAGAATCGTGTGCTGCTATCTCTATGGTCAATAGTCTCACAAAAGTAAAAGATTGATAAATGAGGCGAAGAAACCATTCTTCCAATGATTGTCATTGAACTGATAGGTGCGTTAGTAAACATTCACAGTATGAGTCTCTCTCGGGCTTCAGCATAGAAAGTAGTGCAAAAGAAAAAAAAAATCCAGCATTAAGACCTGCAAACAAAACTGGTTACATTTCCTCCAGAATGCTAGGCGTTTGCTATTAGTTCTCCCCAAAATTAATAATAAAATATAATCAATTTCTAAAGGCCCCTGCAGCCTTTTCAAAAGTTAATTTCCAGTTAAAAATAAACTTTAATTAAATCCAAGATTAAATTGTGACCTATATTCTATTAAATAATTTACTTTCTCTTTTTTTCTACACAGTAATTCTTACAATTTCTAAAAAAACAACTACAGAATCCAAAGACATTGGAGACATTATTAAAACACTGGTAAAATACTTTTCAAATTCATTAAATCTTACATAGTAAATACTTCAGAATGCCAACTTTTCTTATCACGGCACAATTCCCGACAATGTTGACAGTTTACTTACACACCCATGTACATACACACACACTCTTTCACACTCTCTCACTCTCTCTCTCTCTCTCTCTCTCTCTCTCTCTCTCTCTCTCTCTCTCTCTCTCCCTTCACGACCATCTTCATTATTAACATTTTTCCCATTATGTGCAAAATTCTTGCATTCTATTAAAAATATAAAGATAGATCTGCTCTATTTATGCCTCCCTCTTCTCCAAGATGTATCATTTATTTGATTTGCAATACAAGTTTAGTCACGATTATGCCATGTATTACCATTAAACAGCGGACTACTGTATGCAGCGCAATCATTTGCATATTTTGTTTTCAACGCTGCACTTTCTATGTATGAATATATCTGGAGATGGGGGAGCAGTGGCAGGTGGAAAGAGCGACTCACACATCGGTCTCCACAGCCTTCGCATTAGAACAGTTGTTTTTATCTGTCTCGCTGTCATCCCCCTTCCCCTGACATTTCTCTTCCTTTCCACATAAAGATTCCTTGACCCCTTCTTCCATTTCTAGATACTCTGACTTGTCCCCCAGGGAAGAAGAAGTCGAGCTCCGAAATTTCTTGAGCAAATTAGACGGTAGGTATGGGCAACTGACTGCGTTTTGTGTCAGCTGGGTCTGTTCTTCGTTTTCAGTCTCTCTGTGGTAGAAATAGTTAAAGTTAGACACAATCACCGGCACAGGCAGAGCAATGGTTAAGACACCAGCAATGGCACACAGGGACCCCACAATCTTTCCCCCCACGGTGATGGGCTTCATGTCCCCATAGCCCACAGTTGTCATGGTTACCACAGCCCACCAAAACGCATCTGGGATGCTTTGGAAATGGGTCGTGGGTTCATCCGCCTCTGCAAAATATACTGCGCTGGAAAAGAGAATGACCCCGATGAAGAGGAAAAAGATAAGAAGGCCCAGTTCCCGCATGCTGGCTCTTAGGGTGTGGCCCAGGATCTGCAAGCCTTTGGAGTGTCTAGAGAGTTTGAAAATCCGGAATACTCGGACCAGACGGATGATCCTGAGGATGGCAAAGGACATGGCCTGCTGTTGCTGGCCATTGCCACCCCCTTGCTGCTGAGCCAGATCAGTGCCCAGAGTGATGAAGTAAGGCAAAATGGAGACAATATCTATGATGTTCATGATGTTTTTGAAGAAGAGTGCTTGGCTGGGACAAGCAAAGCATCGAACCACAAACTCAAAGGAAAACCACACAATACACACGGTCTCCACGATGAAGAAAGGGTCGTTGAAGATTGTGTGCCCCGAGTTCTCCAGGTGGGGTGCTGACGTGTCATTCAATAGCCTGCTGTGCCCACCTGCACTGAGGGCCATGATGAGATCCCTATCGTCCCTGAACTCGGGCAAGGTTTCCAGGCAAAATATGACAATAGAGATTAAGATGACCAGGACGGAAACGATAGCTATGCCTCTGGCTGGACTGGAGCTCTCCGGATATTCAAAGAGAAGCCAAATCTGTTTTTTAAATTCGTTCTCTGGCAGAGCCCTGTCCTCTTCTTCTCTCACGAAGCCCTCATCCTCCCGGAACTTGAGCAGGGCTTCTTCCCCTAATTGATAGAACTTCACCTCCTCGGTGAAGATATCAAAAGGAACATTAACGGGTCTCTTCAGGCGGCCTCCTGACTGGTAATAATATAAAATGGCATCAAAGCTTGGTCGGTTCCTATCAAAAAAGTACTCATTGCGCAAAGGGTCGAAGTACTGAGTCCTCTTCTCAGGGTCCCCCAACAGAGTTTCTGGAAACTGGGCCAAAGTTTTCATTTGCGTTTCAAAGCGTAGACCGGACACATTTATCACCACGCGCTCACAGCAGTCACTGTAGCGGACTGAACTGTAGCCGCCACCACCACCCCCGTCATCCTGTGGTAGCAAGTCTGTGTATGAACACCCATCCCCATGGTCTTCCTCACCATAGTAAAACCTTCCCTCCTCTTCCTCCTCCTCATCCTCCTCCTCCTCTTCCTCTTCCTCGCTCAGCTCTCTCAGTATCTTCTCTTCGGAGCCACTGGGCATCAGGTCTGAGCAATGAGGAAAACTGCTCTGCCGGTGATGGAGTTTCTTCTTCTCACTTCGCTGACGCCTCCTCCTTCGACTACCTCTGCTACCTTGAGGATCATGGGAGGAGTAGGCCCCACGTGTCTGGTGGTGATGGTGGGGCCCGCCACCAGAACCCCCAGTGCCTTCGACAGCAGCTGTGGCAGCTGCAACGGCAGCAGCCGCAGCTGCCCTGGAGTGAGCAAGTCTCTCCCGCTCTCGTGCCCTTGCCTGGGCTGCATAACCATAAGGCATATGACTGTTGCACCCTGAGCTCTCGGCACTCACCATGGCAACCTCCATGGTGGTGGTTTTTGGAAATGGCTGGTTCCAGTTGTAAGAGAAGAAGAAAGAAAAATAGGGCAGCTTATTTTCTTACCAAATTAAGGTAAGTTTGGAAGCCTTAAGCAGATTGCTTAGAAGACTTGGGATATTTTCAGTCCAACTTTGCATTTTCTGTTTTTAAATCAGCACACTTCATGCTCCCTCTTCTCAGAGATTCAGCATTGCTTTCCAGAGCTTGACTAGTCTAGACAACAGCCTAGTGCTCCTCAAACATAAGTCATGAAGCAATGCAGTCTCCCAAACACCTACGTTTTGGGGGGTAGATGCTCAAATCTGGAAGTATGTCTGGGATGTGGTCGGTGATGATGCTACAAGACTCAAAGGCAGCAAGTATCTGACAGCCAGAAGTTGTGCCTAGGAAACGAAGTAATTTTTTTTTCCTGTGTGGAAATTGTCCAAAGCCCAGGCCATCCAATTTAAATAAAATGCAAATTAAGTCTTTAGTCTTAGCACTCGCCTTCTAGTGATGGCTTGACCCATGTTAAAATGCAGCTTAAAATATGCCCAGCCATTGCTGCTCATTCTATGAAGACGATCTCCCAGGCTCTCCCTCTAAGGTCATCAAAGGCTTCATGGACCCACAGACAATGCCAAGTTGTAGAGAAAGGCAAAGACCTTGGAAAGCACAGAAGGTGGAAGACGAGGTTCCAGCGGAGGCAGTCTCAACACTGAGGTCTCCATAGGAATCAGGAAGTGAGCAGCATCCTTTGGCTAGAATCATTCAGAAGAAGCACTTCACCTGAAGAGGGATGGGAAATAAGCACAGGAGAAAAATAAAAAGATTCAAACCATCGAGAGCAAGCAGCCCTTTATTCCACATACGCTTCTTCTCTTGTCCTCAGGCAAATCCCGAAACACACACCAGGAGACCATAACTTGTCAAGAGTACAGGGCAGGCTGCTCTAAAATCTCTCCCGCTCAGCATCCATCTTGCTTTCTTCTTTGGTTATTAGTTCAGATCCGTCTATATTTTGCTTCTGCCCATTCTCAACCCACATGGTTCTTGCTTTCCGCTGCCCCTTCACCGGGGTCAGCCTTTAATTCTCACTAGCATCCTCTTCACCACGCAACAGCAGTGCTGCGACTTTACAGCTGTTTCCGTTACTTATTTATCTCAAGGAATACTCTCTAAATTTTTCACTCATAAAACATTGCTGAATTAAGTACCCTTCTGTTTTCTTTTTCTGTCTTTACTCAGGATTAAAGAAGTGAGGGGGGGAGGGAAACAATTTTCTTTAGTTTAGCCTCCACTACTTGAATGAACATCGATTATCAAATGTATAAACTATAAATAGCATAATCCATCCCTCCTCCACCAACCCCATTTGTAAGGAACGATTGAGATCATGGATGCTATCAGGATAGCACACTGTATATTCTACGTCATGAATGGCAACAAATATGGCAGTTATGGATAACACAACATTAAACTAGATTGTCATCCATCTACCACTCCCCAAATTTACATTGTTTGCCATTGTCTGAAGTGGGGAAAGATGGAACTTGAGCACATCCAGGGCACTACGACATTAGACAATGCTTATGTGAATCTATCGTTCTCTGACTCCCTGAAACGTGCCCCTGTTGGTTTTCTCTCTGCTCCTGCATCCTACTTCCTACCACTCACAGCCTAGAAGCAAATCACAGTTCCCACATCTCTTCTCCTTGAAGTGCCTTCATGTCCTCTTGATAAACTCTTCTGAAAAGTGTGGAGGCTGCAATTGGAGTACACACTTCAGCCCCTTCTCATTGTATCCAGCTCTTTCATTCTCCAATTCACCCCACACTTTTGTAGACCCCAATCTGTCTACCATCAGCTGCTATTCCTTGTCCCCTGCTCTTACTTTGCACTCCTAAGTCCATTGGTTTCATTTCCTCAGCCAGCCCTTCAGAAACCTCCTGCCCCTAAGTCTGGTCTCCTGCCTCTTCTATTTACTCTGTCCAAGAGGACTTCTAAGAATACTGAAAATGACCCAGAGAATTGGAAATGATGATAACAGGTAGAATTCAGGGCATCCTTTAGCTTCTATTACTGGAAACACTTGGGCAGCATGAGAGCAACGGCTTTGGAAGGCCATTAACAGTATCCTACCCTTGAGCACCTGCTGCTCTCTGCTGTTGGTGTCAGTCCCATAGCTTAACTGACAGGCAGGGAAATGACAATCAGAGGGCATCACACATACACACACACAGAGAGAGAGAGATACACACACACATCCTTGATTGACACCAAAAAAAAAAAAAAAAAAAAAAAAAAAAAAAAATCCAGAAAATACACCTCAGAAGTTTTCCCTGGCGACATCTGCCTCTTCACATTATCTCACGTTCAGAAGTGGTTACAATGGTAGCCCTATGGCTACGTTCACTGTGGCATATGAACCAACATCTTTAAGACTGACACAGTCCAAATAACCCAAGAATTTATTCAACTTCTCAACACCCACAAACAGTTCGTATAGATACCACTTAAGTTCTGAATGACTGACATGCCCATATAGTTACAAATGTGTGGATGTCTCCCCTGCACAAGTTACTCCCCCAAAGGTCATGAATTAGAGGGTCTACCAGCTCACTGTTAATACTACAAGCTCTAGAACTATCTTCTTTCTCTTCTATAGCAAATTCTGCTTTATTCTTTATTAGGCTTATTAATTACTGGTTTTCTAACTCACTCTTACACATTCAAAAAGCAAACAGTTTTTCTTTCAATTGGCTACTAGTTACCTCACTATCCTAGAGAGACAGAAAGCAGGAAGGGGGGAGGAAGGAAAAAAGAGGCTAAGGGGGTGGCATGGGGGAGAGGGCTACAAAAGGAAGAAAGTAGAAAAAAGAAAGAAAGATGCTAAACACACCAAACCATTTGCCGAACAAACCAAACCAATTTAAAATCTCTTTCTCCAGGTGTTCTTAGGAGAATCAAGGAGACTTTATGCAAGAGACATTGGCAGGGGCTTTTCCCTCTGTTCTTAACACCATTAAACTAATAGGATTTTTGCAGGGCACCTATTCCTGTCTCTATATTCCCATATACCAGCCAAGCATCCCTCTTTCCTTTCTCCCCAAAAACAACAAGGCTGTTTTTCTCTTTAGATGCTAATTTTTGCAACTGTGTTAGGGTGGTACCTGAACCAAATCTGAGAGAAGGCCGAAAAGAAAGAGGCCACAATTAAAAATAAAAAGGTGATAGAATCAGAAAAGCTAACACCAAGAAACACATACTTCAAAGCACACCATTTATCCAGTCCCTGTGGACTGCTCAAACACTCTGAAAATGCATGCCATCCTAATGTTGGGAGAGGCAGCAATACAGACCCGCTCATCAGCTGTTCGCAAAGGAGAGGACCGGTGAGGCTGGGATCAGGCAAAACGAAAACGATGCTGAATGTAAACCCCACCTCATCGGGGAACGACATCTTTAATTGCGCCCTGGCCTCCAGACCTGGGTTCCCGCTCTGGCACATTAAACAGGGCGCACTCACCCCATCCCCTGGGTTGCCCCTGAGCGCCGTGCGGCGTAGCATCTGCACCTCCCTTCTCCCACCTCCTGGTTTATTTTTAACATCCTTCCATTCATGTCCTTCTGTCACATTCTCGATATTATTTATTCCTCAAATGTCCACAGCTTTTCAACAGTCAAAAGAGTAGGTTGAAGGAAAGATAAGGAAGGTGTCATACTTACCGTTCCCAGCAAGTGCGAAAAATAAAAATAGAGAAAAATGCCCCCGGAGATTTGTTTTCTCCCCTCAAACTGCAACAGCTGGAGGAGGGGCAGAATCATTGGAGGTGGGGGCGCAGTACAAGAAATCACTCCGGTTTGGCAGGTGGAGGATCCCAAATATCCACGGAACAAGTTCTGTCGCCTTGGCCGGGGGGTGGGGGTGGGGGGTGTCACAGAGTCCTCGTTACTGGAGCCCAATGCTAGAGATTGGGGACGCCCCAGTAGACCCCGGAGATTTCTGGTTCCTCTGGAGTTCGAAACAGCCGACCTGGGCTGGGAACGGAAGTCAAGGTTCTCCAGAAAAAAGACTCAAAATCCTAGACAGCAGCGATCACTTGTTAAGCCTGGATTCCTTCTACAGTATCCATCCCAGTCTAGCTCTCTTGCTAGCTGCAGGAGGAGCACACGCCTCCCCAGGCTGCCAGAGCGCACGGGCGGGGGCGGGGCCAGGACGGGCCGAGGGTGTGGCCTTTAGGCTGTCACCACGGGCGCCTCCCCGCGTGGCTGAACGGGCGCAGTCACGACGCCGCGACCCCACCCGTTAGCCCAGCCCCCACGACTGCTTAGCCTCTGGAAACCCTCCCAGGAGCACTTGGTTATCACACCCCCTCGCCACCCCAGCGAGGAGCAAATCCTGGAGGCAGATGTGTCCCATAGGAGCTGGAATAGAAGTCCAGGACCAGCAACACAGGTGCCACTAGAGAGGCTGAGAGGGGGACTTCGATGGGAGATGCAGTGCAGAAAACGGGTAGATAGCTAGGGGCAGCTTCTTTCCCTACCCTGATATTTATCTTCCCTGGCGCCTGTCCTCTGTTTGCCCCAGAGTGTGCAGGAGTGGGGCTCAGGCTCAGGCTCTGGGGAGACTGCAGGTCCAGGGAACCATGTTTCCCTATGAGTACAGCCAGCCTTAGTCTCAGCCTTCCTTGAACATTAGAGTCTGCAACTTTAGCTATGGGTCCAGCCTTCCAGGCTTAGAGAAAGATCAACTTTACCCATGTATTAGAGAATGGTCGAATCTGGAGTCAGACCCTGGGTGAAGTCTACTGTGTCCAGGAGACCGAATTCGCAACAGGAGGGAGGTTGGAGGGTTCTGATCAAACTGTTAAGATGGCCTAGACTGGACGTTTTGAAAGGCTGACTTGACCCCTCTGTGAAACTGTTGCTGCGAAAATAATTGAAGTTTAACCAGTGGTTCCATATGGGGGAATTGGGCTGGCTTCATATTCCTGTCCCAATCTTTATAGCAATCCACGTTTCTTTTTTTTTTTTTTTTAATATTTCACATTACCATGGTCCTGAGCAGCTAAGTGTGTTTCTAGGAAGGCAACCCAGTGCCAGATGTACGTTAGTTTCTGAACTATCTCTGAGACATAGATATGGGTATGCAATTTCGAATAATCCATAGGAAAGAAATGGTGGCTCAGAGAGAGAGAGGAGAGGGAGAGAGAAAGAGACAGAGAGAAAAGGGGGCGGGGGAGGATGGGGAGAGATCCAGGTGATAGGTGGTTCCGGTCTTCGGGCATCGAGTAAGCAGTACGGTACACAGGTCCAACTGCTGGAGCAGATCCGAGCTGGGCTGGTCGGCTGGCACCTGGGTTGCCATACTGGCAGGCAGCTTTGTTCTTGGGCCCTATTGGGCTTCCTTCTTTTGTGATTCCCAATTAATTATTAAGGGAAATATTCCAGAGCTGAATTATAGATATGCTCTGTGTGCACTGCACTCACCTAGTCGCTGCTGACGCAGGGAAAGACACCTGGAAGACTGCTTTAGTTGTTTAATTTTTTAAATAATGGGGGAAGGGTCTGATTGTAATTAGTGAGGAGGGAAAAACAAAAACCATTGTGGAGCATGGTTTTCCTATTGTCATACAGTCAATGCACCTTGAGATTACGGCACAAATAAATTTCCCTGGAAACACCCTCCACTCCCACTGCCACTCTACCCCCACCCTGGTTTTGGTTTTGGGTGGAAAAACAGAGAAAGGTACCTCTAACAGCTCTCCAGAAGCTCGAGTTCCAAGTCACTCTGTATTGTAGCTCATTCCAGCAAGCAGGAAGGACTGTTCCCTTCCAAAATAGGTTTGCTTGCTGTACAGTCCTTCCAGGAACAGGTGACTGACTGACTGTTGCACCATCAGGAGGATGTTTGGGGGGATGGTAGACTCAGGGCTGAGGGTGTACGGTGCAAGGTCTTGTGACCAGTTTTCAAAAGCAGTTCATGAGATCAATCCACAGTAGCTATGGAATGCTTCCAGGGAGTTGAAAGATGAGATTTAGTACATTGAATAATGTACTAAAGATAATGGTTGTGTTGAAGCTTAGATGTTTTGATTGGACCACATGGAAACTTCTAATTATATTTCTACATGTCGTCGGCTATTTATTCTTATTATGGCCCAGAAATTTTAAACATTTAAATGCCTGAAATCCTCAGAAACATCTTTATGTCTTAGGTATCAGGAGGAACAACTACTTAATCCTAGCAATAACGCAGCTGAATAAAAGCCAGTCTGATTGAGATAGCCATTAGGGATGGACGTGGCATGCAATAGTCATTGAGTGGACAGCCCATCGCTGGCTATGTTCTAAGCTCTTTGCATGTATATTGTCTTGGTTAAACTGCACGACTACACACTTTGTACAATAGGTACTATTCTGTCACTGTTGTATAAGGAAATTGAGACTTACATGGGTTATATAACTGTGGCTAAAATTGTCTAACTTGCAATATAGTAGCAGAACTAGGCCTTATATGAGTAATTTTGCAATGTGGCAGAACCTGTACTCAGTGCCACCAATGCCACACAGTCTATGCATACATATCCCCATGTAAACTAATAACTGTCATAAAATCATGGACTGGAGATGAAGTGAGACAATTCATGCTATGATGCAGATATGAAAATCTTGTGTCTGCAGTACAAAGAACCCAACAGCATCCAATACAAAGAAAAAAAAAAAGGCAAGGATTCCCAAGGAAAAAATAAGAAGACTTGTGAGAATTACAGTGGCTACTATGAAACTATATTGGCTCCTGGTGCTGGGGTAGGGAGCACTAGCAAATGGAACTGCTGTGTTATGAGCAGACTGCCTGGGAAAGTATGGCGCTTTGTCAGCACTCTGCCCACATTCCAGCACACACATATGCAAACATGGGCATGTACACACATATGCAAACATGGACATAAACATACATGCACTACAATTTTTAGCTCTCTGCCTCCATTTCAGCACACACATATGTGCAGAAGCAGTCGCAAACACACATACACAGATACACACACATGCTGATATGTGCAGACACAAGCATACACATACATGGACTCTACCCACTTAAGTAGTTTTTTATAAAATAAGAATAATCATTGATTTTTCTCCCCCTCATACTCTTATGGATTATTCAGAAGCTCACATAGTGAACAGAAAGTGTATTTTGTTGTTGCTGTTGTTGTTTTTATGACCTAAAAAAAATCTCTATTTTGAGAAAGTTCTAAACCTCTCTTTTCTTTAAGAAAACTGGGGGTAGGGGGAGATTGTTGGTTTGGTTTGATTTGGTTTTGGTTTTTTGTTTTGTTTTGTTTTCTTAAGGGTTGTTTTTGTTGTTGTTGTGTTTTGGTTTTGGGTTTGGTTTGATTTTGTTATGCTTTCCTTTCTTAATCATCACCTGGTCAAAACTTTAGAAGCTTCCCCACCTCCATACTCCCCTATTACCTCAAGGAATTTATCCTTGGCTTTGAAGCCTCTCATTCATGGCACAAATGATCAAGTTTGCTCCACGAGGCCTTTGTTTATGTAGAATGGGGCAAAGGGCAGCAGAGGTTCTTTTGCACAAAACAGGATGAGAGGCCTGTGTGAGTGAACTGACTCCATTGGGACGGCTTTTGTTTTCCTTGATGAGTGAGTGTGTCCTGTCCCAAGTGAAGAGCAACGTTCAGTGTCCCCCTCACTGCCTCTACAACAAGCTTATGACACTTTGCTTAAAACAGGTTATTTTTTTCAGAAGCGAACCCTGTATCTGACCCAGGTTGTGGACCAAAAAAGAAAGAGGTTTCCATCAATGAATGATATTGACTATGTATGTTGGAAAAAAAAATAATAAGTGGAGGTCACTACTTTCATATCTTCTAATCTCAAGTCCTCAGATTTTCAATTTTACAGTTCTGAAGTGAATCAAAGATGAGATAGAACATGTTTTCATGCCACCCTCTCAAGATTCATAGGCAAAGATCGTCTCCATCCAAGTGAGCGACTCAGCTAGGTGTTACTCATAGTTAGGTTTTCCATGACTGTTCAAGCTCATTTTCCATTCTATTATGTCCTATTCACAAGCTACTCAGGTCTCAAGAATTCAGAAACGCACATTTATTTCTTACTACATTCCATTGAAGTTTCTGTAGCAAAATACCATAAACTTAGTGACTTATAAACAGAAATTATATCTCACAATATTGCAGGCTAAAAATATCCAAGACCAGGATGCTGGCAATATCTGTATTTGTAGAATGCCCATCTCTTGGTCCACAAAGGCTCTTTCTAAGACTCTACATGGTAGATGTGCTAACGTAGCTCTATAGGGCTTCTTTGATAAGAGAACAAGTCACGCTCTTAAGGACTTTCCTGGGATAATGGTACAATTACCTCTTGGTACCATCCCATAGGGGAATAGAAACCCAACTTTAGAATATGAGATGGGCACAAGCATTCAGAGACCACAGTAGTGAGGGAGCATCAACCCTTGCGAGAAAGAGAGACCACTCAATTAAAAGACAGTGATCACACCACTTGCCAAGCATAATAGAAAGGAAAATATTGCCACCTGCCTTGGGTGAAAGCTGGTAGCATGGAACAACAACCAAGAGTCAACCTACTAGTGTGGTGAAGTTCTGACAGAAATCACACAGAAGGCAGAGAAAAGAGATGACTGGCGGAGGCTACAGGAAAAGGTTCTTGAGCAGGAGTTGGTCCATGCCAAAGGCTCAATGGAGAAGAATAATGTGTGAGAGAATAAGCAAACATCAACAGAGGATACACTATAGAATGGGAAATGAATTACTTCTCCAAAGTAGTTTTAGATGCAATGGTGATAGAGTCAAACTGGTATGGTCTTAGTTACTTTTCTGTTGCTGTGAAGAGATACCATGACCAAGGCAACTTATAGAATAAAGAATTTAGTAGGGCTTACAGTTGCAGAGCGTGAGTCTATGGCCATCATGACAGGGAGCAGGGCAGCAGACAAACAGGCGTGATGCTGAAGCAGTAGCTGAGAGCTTAAATCCAATGTACAATCACAAGGCACAGAGAGCTAATTGAGAATGGCATGGGTTTTTAAATCTTCAAATCCTATCCACCACAACCACCACCACCCCTCTGCCCAGTGGCACATCTCCTCCAACAAGGCCACACCTCCTAATCCTTCCCAAACAATACCACCAACTAGCAACTAATTCAAACAATCAAATATTCAAGTTTATTCAAACACATAAGCTTCTAGGGGGCATTCTCATATAAACCTCAAACTAAGGACTATTGGAAAACACTACATGGTGGGATACCCAACTCTTTGTAACTCCACACACAGGGTATACATTTAGAGTGTACATGCCTGCTCAAAACAAAGTTAGTAACTTCGTGGTGACAAAATGGAATGATTTACAGAATCTCCTAGCTGTGATGACACCTCTTTTATTGACCTATGAATATATCTTAGAAGTCAATTGGATGGACTGAAACAGGCAGAACCTCAAATCAAAGCATAGATTTCTAATTGTAAATTATTGAAAAAGTATCCCAATTAATTGAAGTATCTCAGTCAGTATTCAATACATCCATCTTAAGAGTTATGTACAGCTGCCATTGAAATCCATTCTGGTAGAGACACTAAAAATTGTAAAAATAGAATCATTCATTTATCTTCTTTTTTCTGTTTTTCTATTTTTTACATGATTGGGAAATATGGTAGTTGTATATAATTGTTGAAGATTAAGCAAGACGTAGGTGCAGATGTAAATTCACTTTGCTTTGTCTTAATTGTTATACACCAACAAGAATCAAGTGTAGGATGAAGTATATCAAGGCAAGAGGAGGTAGGGACTAGTATTCCAGTTTTACGGACACAAATACCACTATGCCTTCTGAGCCAAATACTAAGTTTTTCACAGACACCCACATATGGGCCTTAGCAATTTAAAAAATCCTAGAGGAAGGTATATTACTTATTAAAAATGAATTCCAAACTCCTTAAGAATCTTTTAAATATGGTCACTGACATTGGGCTTGGTCTAATTCTGCTAAAACTTGGACTCTCCCTTCTTCCCCTCTTTTGATTTGAATTGGCATTAAGCCTCTGAGGACAAGCATCACCAATCCTTACAGAATATCAGTGTTTTATAGCCTATGGATATAATGTGCTGCCTCCCAGCTGCTGGCACCATTATACCTTTGACTATTGCTTTTTCAATAGACCAACAGTCCTTCCAATTTGGGAATATTAGAAACACCTTGCACAGGATGTGCTTTGCAAAACAAGAATCATTACTGTAGGAAAGATGCTGTCATAAAGACAGAAGACATTTCTTCTGGACAAAGATCAGTTATTTAAAAAATTTAACCAGGGTTGGAGAGAAGGCTCAGAGAATAACAGCACCCAATGCTCATGCAGAGGGCCAAGGTGCAGTTCCCAGCATCTATATGTTGGCTCACAAGAATCTGTAACTTCAGTTTCAGAGAATCTGATGCCATTTTCTAACCTCTTTGAGCACATGCTACCCATGAGCCAAGAAAAGAATGAAATTTTGCTATGAAATTTTAGCTCAGCAATATACTCACTAGAAGAGGTTCTTTCCTGCAGATTTCTGGTACACTTGTATAATAGTTGGTCAAGACTGACAACTCTGGGTTGATAAATGAGGAAATTAATTCTTAATTAATTGTCCTTAATATGACAGACTATGCCATGTTTTCATTAAGGGTTCCTTTAATAGTGAAGAAATAAAGCAATTCACGCTAGCATATGTGCAAAAGAAGCAAGGATGGAATCAGAGTTAGATATTGTATTAGTCCAGAAAAGAGCTGAAGACCAAGGTCCAGTAAAATCAGTAATAAACTATTAGGAAGCCAGTCTCTCTCTCTCTCTCTCTCTCTCTCTCTCTCTCTCTCTCTCTCTCTCTCTCTCTCTCTCTTCTCTGTCTCTCTCTCTCTGTCTCTCCCTCGTCTCTCTCTGTCTCTCTCTCTCTCTCCTCTGTCTCTCGCTCTCTCTCTCTCTGTCTCC